>NW_024501792.1:5354734-5538419 GCF_017590055.1 Onychostruthus taczanowskii
AAAAAAAAAAAAAAAAATATATATATATATATATATATATATATAATTTTGCTTATTTTTCTGGTTCCAGGGGCAGGGCACAGACATACAGAGTTGGAAAATGGGATGAAATCTGGTAGTTTTGGTAGTTTTTATCAGCCAAGTTTCTCGTTCCAAATCTCACAGCTCCATCATCCATGCTGGTGCAGCTCAGCCACCCTCCATCACCTTTACATCTCCTCCAAATTTCTATTTTTCTCTTTTTTTTCCAAGCCCAGGCTACAGCCCCGCGCGGGGAATAAGCGCAATTATCTCGTCTCGCCACATTTTTCCAGCTCTGCCTGAGGTTTAATTAAAGCCAAGAGAAAAACACAGAGGAGCAGCACTGGGTTCTGATATCACCCCACCACATGTGGCAGGGAGAGGGGGAAAAATGGGGGGGGAAAAAAAAACACATAGAGAAAAAAAATAAGAAAAAAACCCCACCCCCTTCATCATCGACTTTTTAATTTATCAAAGCTTCTTGGATGTTGTTTCCTTATCACATTTCCTTTAAAAAAAAAAAAATATATATATATATATATATATGTAGCTATGCAGGTGTCCACGGACAGTAGGATATGCACACACCCTATCTCTATAAAAAATATATATATAAGTGTAGCCTAATCCCCTGTAATCTCCTTGAATTACACCTCAACCACCCTCCTCACAGGTGACCTTTCCACAAAAGGCTGTTTCTATGCCAACAGCATTGTTTGAGTCAGGCAAGAGAAAAAATACAGCACAATAATCTGTAATTTTTCCTTAATTCAGTGTTTTCACCCACGGTTAGGAGCCAGTTGATGCTAGAAACACACTGGTCACAGGGAAAAAATAGTATTACAAATTAATTAATATCTAGGACTTGAATATGAAGGGAAGAGTGTAGTAACCTTGGCCCAATCTAGATTTTCACTACATCTCTGGAATTGTTTTTTTTTTTCCGTGTAATTCCCCTCATTTGGGGGTTTAGGAGCAAAATCCTACAGTTTTAAGGTCTTTTCCATCTTGAAATCTGCATTTCTCTCTCCTGTTCCATCTCATCTTGCCAACACAGTCCACAGGTACATTTCCTACCAACAAGTCCATTTATGGAAAAGTCACAAAATCTCAATTTTTTTTTTCCATTTTTACTGTTTTTTGAGGAATTCCACCAAGTAGTTAATCTCCAGTGGGGGGAAAAAAAATTACAATGCATAACAGATCTGAAAAGCTTGAGAAATGATTATAACATGAACCAAGGCAGCAAACAATGTCAGGTAATAAGTGGTTATGAGATTTGACTGAGCAAAACCAGCTCAATATAAATAATTTCCCAGAGAAAAAGACTCTTTTGGGTCTAGATAATATTACTGCACTTAAAATTTGGGCTATTTTCCCTCACTTTTTTCAATTCCTGGAGTTCCAACTCAGCCCATAAAGCTCATCCCAAAGCAGAGAATCTAACAACAATACAGAGAAAGAAAAATGAGATTTTTCCAGCACAAGTTTTGGTGCATTTTGGAGAGTGGCACAAGGACCCATTGACTGTTGGGTTGAAGCACCCCCAAAATTATCTTTTTCTGCCTTGTTGAGAAAGGTACAACCTCCAAATTCCTGCATATTCTTCTTATTGGCTGCTGGGGATTTATTTCTGTTTTTCTTCTGACCCAACCCCAACATCTTCATGGGTCCCAGAGGGAAAATATTTCCCAACAGATCCATCTCACAAGCGCTGAACCAAGAGGATAAAAATACCGGTTGCCATGGGAACATAAACTCTGGAGTTTGAAAATACCAGAATTAAACCTTACACTAATTTCGATCCTTAAATCCCTGTTTTCGCATCTGTGTTTTGGTGGGTTTGAGGGTTTTGGAGCAAAAAAACCTAAATTTCAAGACCTCTGCCAGGGTTTAACATCCTTACAGATATTTTCTCACAGCTGGATGCATCCTCAAGCCAGGAATACATTTATAAATTTTAAAATTTAAATGTAGAGTTAATTTTAAAATATAAATTATTTTCTAATTTAATAACGATTTTATAATTCAATAAAATACATTCTTCTCTAATTCAATAATCTAAGTGACTTTTAAATTAAAAACAAGGATTAGTCCTGGCTTGTGGAATCGCCTCTCACCATCCACCCTTGGAATCTGCCCCACGGAAAATTCCTGGAATCAGGGCAAGGAGTTGATCACCCAGGGCCAAGAGATACAAAATTCATTTCTGCATCTTTTTTTTTTTAAAAAATGCTTCTGAGATTAATTTTATTTGCTCAAAATACAATGCAATGCATTACAAAATATTAAATAATAATAATAATGATAATAATAATAATAATAATAATAATAATAATAATAATAATAATCAGGCCCCAGAGCTAATGATGCTCAGGCAGAGAATCCCCTGTTCAGTGGCAGCAAGAGCTTCAAAAAGGTTTAATGCAACTTTTGGAGTTGGTGTTGAGCGAAATTTCTCAGCCCAAACAGGGAAAAGCCACACTCAGAGGAAAATAAATGTTTTACTCATTAATAAGGAGTAAATTTGGGATCAGCAGCACAGGAAATGGTCAGCTGGGCAAAGCTGAGTGATAATAAAAGGATCACGAGTGAGAAGGGGACATCAATGTTCCCATCACAAAGGAATCTTACAATCATTAAACTTGAGTTTCCAAGGGAAAGGTGGAAGAGGGAATCCCCTCCCAGTGCCAGAAAAACACAGAATTACTGCAACTAATTAACTGGCAACAACAATAAAACGACTTTATGCCAGTGCTGAGGGCTGGCAGGGTTTCCAAGGGGTGCTGTGGGCTTGTTGGATGTTTTTCCAACACTGTCCCAAGTGTCTGGAGCTTTGGAAGAGCTGAATCAGTTCAACCTCAACCAGTTTAACAAGGGTTAAGCTTCCTTAAAACACAGTTCAGGCTGATGCTTTGGACTCCCCCCAGTCCCAGCTGCAAAACTTCAGGTGACAGAGACAACGTGGCACCCTGGTGTTGCCACAAATAACAATTTCCACTGTCTTTTCTCCCAAAACAGCGGGGATGCTGCATAATTTCATTTCTCTAGAGGACCAAGCCACAATCCTGCAGCATTTTGAGGAAAATCTCCGTTTTGGGGCTTTGTGGATGTCAGTGGGACACTCGGTCGGGTGGAGAAGAAACCGCGGGGATTTACTTACCCAGGTGATGCTTTCCTTTGGCAGCAATATCCCCCCAAACCCCAAAAACTGGGGGGAAAACAAGGCTGTGGGCCCAAAAAGGGGTTTTTTCACCTCGAATCCCTAGCTGGGAGAGGAGGCCTGGCTGCTTGCATGCCTCCACATTAAAAAAGAAAAAAATTCTAAAAAGCGTGAAAAAGCAAAAAGGAGAGAAAAGCAAGAAAAAGCGGAGGAAAAGCAAAACAACAAAAAAAGCGAGGAAAAGGTGTGGGGGCAGAGCAAGGAAAAGCAAGGAAAGGAGAAAAAAAAGCAAGCAAAAGGCAAGCTCGTTGGTGCAGTTTGGGAAAAAGAGCAGCTTTCCCATCGCCCCACAATCCCTCGCTGGCCCCCAGTGGGCTTGTGCAAACACCATCGGAGCGGCCGCGCTGGCCACGCTCCTGGGGCTGGGATTTTAAATAAATACGGGAAACAGCAGCAGCCAGGGGCAGGGGGAGAGGCTGGACCCCCGTCCCAGCAGGGAACCTGCCTTTGGAGGATGCTCAGAGGTGGATTTGGGGGAGTCTGTTTCTCCCACATGTGTGAAAATGCGATTTTCCAGGTAGCGCTGGAAGGGTAAACTCGATTTTCAAAGGCAAAGGGAGTGAATGGATTCTATATGGTATATATGTGTATATTCAGAATTAATTTGGGGGGTTTTATCCCAAATTAGGCAGAAATTCAATGTATGATTATGGAGAGGGAGAGGCCACCACATCACCACTATATATCTATATAACTATAATGCCACTATATATCTATTTTATATCACATACCACACTATATATGTTTTATGTTATAGATTACATTTATAGAAGCTTAGATGCTCTCTAGCATTACATGTTATGTTGTATGTTATATATATGCTATATACATATATGTGTTATAGATGTTATATATGGTATAAATGTTACATATATATTACATAATATATTGGAGTAATATTTATTATTTATATTCCAGTTATAGACTCTACATTAATCTATTTTATATCATATGATACTTATTATAAAATATGGGAACAATAAATTATTTAGCCTCTATTATTTCCTTACATGGTTATATATCTACGATATATAGGTATCCTTTCCTTATGGTTATATATCTATGATGTGATGGGAATAACATATATTATGTATTATTTTAATGTCCATTATCTATCCTTCCCATGTATTATTTGTCTGATGTGAGATGTATCAAATAGATGGATTTATATTCGTGTGAGCTTCAGGATTTTCTTGGGTATTTAGTGGAGAAAAGGTCTTTTCCCAGAGGTACCTGCTGGGCCTGGGACCACTGGAAAATCACTGCAGAGCACAGATTTGGGGGGTTTGTAACCCTTGCACACCTGACAAGGGAAGATGCTGACAGCTGTTTGCAAGCCCTGGCACGGAACCCACCTCTCTCCCCCTGCAAAACTCCATTGCATCATTTCAGTGCCAAAAAAAAAAAAAAAAAAAAAAAAATCCCCTTATGGAGCATCAACCTGCAAAAGGGAGCTGAAATTTGGTGCCTTTCCCCATCCCAAATTTTTACCTGGACCTGGTTTTCAGCCCATCCCAGCTAAAAAAGAAGTCAATAAAGGGAAGATGAAAAGCTATTTATTAGGATTGATAACAATCATTAAAACTGGCTGGGTAGGAAAGGACGATTCTGCTCCAGAGAAGGAAGAGGGGAAAATGCAAATTCTGCATGAAAAGAAGATATTTCCCTAATCGCCCCAATCAAACGCTGGTGCAATTATCTGTGGCCAACCCAACGGGTTAAAATTATCCTCTTCATCTCCGGACACAGTGAGGAGCCGAAAAAATGTTTCATTTTAATAAAAATGAAATCTGGACCCTGCAGAAAGCAGCTTCGCTAATGACGTGTTTACACAGAAAAAGACAATTTCTATTTAATGGTGATTACTAGAGAGAAGAAATTAAACTTCCCAGAGTCTATGGGTTAGGGATAATGGGAAGAAAGTTATTGAGGGTGTGTAAATCAGGAGAGCTGGATGTGGGGATGGCCACGCGTGAGGACAGCTCAGCGCACACAGCTCTGCTTCCCCGGCTCTTAGTGGGCAAAAACGGATGTTTTGCTATGCAGATTTATGTGCCTGTGTGTGTTTGCATATATGCAAATTTATTGCATTGCAAATGTGCCACGGCACGGTGAAAACCGGGAGGTGTGCGCGGCGCGCAAACGTGCAGCTGGAAATGCACGTGGAAACGGGCGCACACCCGTGCAGACACAGCCTGGGGGCCAATGCACATCTGTGAGCAGCCCAAGGCACGTGGCAGCACGCACAGAAATGCAACAACACCCGAGGAACACGCACAGGCAAAGGCAAACGCGCGTGGCACACGCACGTGCAAACACACATGCAAATCTGCAAATGCACACGCACCCGGAGCCAACACACCAATGGCCACAGAGCAAAACGCATCCCTGCTGTACCCCCAGCTGTGCAGGCCCTGGCTGCACTCCTGGGATCCCATTCTGAGTTTAAAAAGTGCAAAACAGGGTTTGAGCGTGAAGCCAAAATTTCAGGTTTTGGCTCCCCAGGTGAGCGGTGCAGATCCTTCCTATTTACTCTACTTATTTAATTAATTTTTAATTACGGCTCTCTTTTGAAATTATTTTTCCAGGAGAAAAAAAAATTAATTTCTTTCAGAAGAAACCAAGACAAGATCTTTTCACACCCATCTCCCACCTAGGATGAATTAAGTTTTGGGGTTCCTCTTTGTGCCAAAGCCATTTCCATCCCGCGCCGACCTGTGCAAACCCATCCCGGGGCAAAATCCCTCCAACGTCAGGCTTTAATGTCTGCTCCTTCCAGAGCAGAGCAAACATCTGCAGAACAAGCCCAGATGTGAGTGGTGCTCCCCCCCTCCTTCAGGAATTTCAGCTCCGAGGCACATAATAAGGCAGCGTCTGGGATGGTTTAATAATAGTAAAATGAAAATCGCTCCCGAAGCAGAGTGAAGGGCACACTCGCGAGGAGGTTTGCAAAACAAAAACGAGCCTGGAGCCGGAGTCTCGGGGGAACAGTTGGATCAGAGGAACAGTAAACAACGCACAGAAATGCAACTTAATTATCTTTACAAGCCGAGAATGCAAGCGGCTGCCGCGGCTTTCCACGGATGTGGGAGCAGAGAGGTGCCGGCATCCCCGCGCTGAAGCTGCAGCATCCCCAAAAAGCCAGGGAAAAAGGCTCTTCCTGCAAAGTTTTGTTGGAATTTTCAGTCAAGAGATGAAAACAACAGGGTTGGTGTGGGATTGGGGATGCTCATCCTGACTTCTTACTCAGCTCAGTAAAAGACAGCTTGTTGGTAATTTTGTGCTCATTTTTTTAAGGAAAATAAACAAGTGGCTTGACCTTGTCAGGTCTCACTGCATGCGTGACCACTGTGCCCCCTGCATTAACACCAGCTGGGGAACTGCTACCCCTCTCTCACCAGGATGCTCTTCCATGAAAAACTGCTGCAAAAAATGGGAATGGGCAGGAAAAAATGCCCATTTATACATATATGTGTGTACATTTAGAACCTGGAAAATGTGTTAATTTAAACTGGGGATGCTGATGAGAAGTGATGCTTGAAATCAAAGCATGGGAATGCTATCAAGCCAGAGATGCTGGAAAGGAACAAACCAAGGGTGATGGGCAGGATTAGCTCAAGGATATAAGAATCAATCCATAGATGTTGGCTCTTATCAAACAAAACTTCCAGCTAAATACAAAACGGGGATGCCCACGAGAGACAAAGTTAAGACCACACCTGCAGATCAGGTTCAAGAACATCCAGGAACATTCAATGCATCCATTATGCAACCTGAAGGTGCACAAATCCATGGAACCTGGTAAGCTGCACCCACTGGATGCATTTCCTGAGGGAAATGGCACAGAAAGTGGTCGAGCCACTCTCCATCATAATTGAGAAGTGGCAATCTGCACTGAATGGAAAAACAACCAGAGGAGAAGGAGAAATACAAGCAGAGAAGCACCTGGGGTTAGGGTTAGGGTTAGGGGGAGAGCTGGACACTTGGAGTAATCTGGGACAGTGGAAGGTGTCCCTGCCATGGCAGGAGATGGAACGGGATGATCTTAAAGGTCCCTTCCAATCCAAACCATTCTGGGATTCTGTGGCAGTTAAAATTAAACCCAAATCCTGTCTGGGTCCAAACCAGAGATGTCAGCTGAGATCAGTCCAGGGAAGCTGGCCTGGAACCAGCCAAGGCCACCAGCAGAGCAAACTGAAGATGTGGCCAGGACCAAAGCAAAAACACTGGCCTAAAGCAAAGCTCACCAACTCTCCATTTTCATCCAACTTTTTAAAAAATGCTAATCTTGATGTCTCCCAGGCTGCCAACAGCCTGGCAAGGTCCTGATTCCCTCCAGCAAGGCAGCAATGGGTTTTTTTATTAACCTGGGAGATTTTTTTTATTAACTAGCTGGGAAAAACAGAGACATTTTCTGGTACAGTTTGGATCACAAAAGGTCCAGGCTGCTCCTGGCTGCAGAGCTGAGGGCAGCCTGGGCTGTCTGCATGGTGCAAGCCTGCCTGGAGTCAGCTCAACCCCCCCAAAGCCCAGGGGCTATTTCTACCCATGGTGTGTTTTTTCTGCAAAAATCATCTGTTGCTGCCATTTAACTAGTGACACAGCTCGAGCACACAAATTCAGTGATGTTTAGCTCAAAAAGTGCTTTTTATCAAAACTTTCTTGCAGAACACTCTGCTAGTAACTTCTGCACCCAGCACTGGGTTTGGTTATTAAATGGTGATAATCCTTTTCAAGGTATATTCAGCTTTCAACTAAGGTTTCCAGCAACCCCAAATCAACCAAAGCCTTCCCAAAACTCTGTATTTACTTCTTGAGCTCATCAGCAAACCTCAAGATTTGGGTGTTTTTTGGGGCTTGGGGGGTTTTTTGACACCTCTCTCTATTGGCAAATGAGATGCCTGAAGTGGAGAGTAATCCAGTCCTCGTCCAGCTTCAAAAATAAAATTGTTAAAAAGCCTCATGCTCTGAAATTCAGTTCACTGCTTTTTTTTATTCTTTTATATTTTAAAAAATAGGTGATTTTTCCTGGAAACATAAAATTTTTCACCACTCCCTTGGCACACCTGAGCTAGATTTAAGCCTCAGAAGTAACACTAGGAGAGAGAAAGCTGCAAAAAATCGTGGATTTCCTGCAAACCCAATAGCAATGCAACAGCTGCAGGAAAAACCCAGTCCCCAACCACCCACCCCAATTACACCCAGTGTCCAAACTGGACAGCAATTCATTCCTCTGCTCAGCTTTCAACACAAGGAAGCCACATTACAACATTTTTCTGCCCTGGGATGAAGATAAATTAAGACCTAAGTGTTGCTAAAGCCCCACTCGATGCTGCATCCTAAAAAAGAATTAATTTCCAAATGGTTTTCTAATTACTTCAACAAGGATGCAGCTCTGACAGGGTGAGATGTGATGCTCTGCAACCCCTCCAGCCTCTTTTTCCATGCATTTAAGTGCTGTAATGTCACAGTCCAGCACCGGAGAAGTTTGGGCCACAGTTCTATGAGCTTTGTGCTTAATGAGGGGCGCCTAATTAAAGTCGGGAAGCGCTGACTTCGTCAGGAGACCCTGCATCAAGCCTGTCCTAGGGTTTTTTGGGAGTGAGCATCCCTGGCCGTCTGGTCACTCATCCCAGCAAGGTCACACCTGCAATAATTAAAGATTTTGGCTCATGGGGTTGCACCAGCCTGGCACCATCAAGGCTCCCCACCACAACAATCCCAAACAATATCCTGAATTATTCTGACATTAAAATGGTGTTGCATTCCCAGAGAAAGGAAGGCACAAGCAAAGCTATGGATACTCAAAACCTTCAGAAATATGGCTGGAAGCCGGGAGGGATGCCACCCCCACACCCAGCTGTTATATCAAATATAACGAGGATGAGGATGCTGCAAAAACAAGGATGAAGGCAGCGGCGCAGATCCACCCTGGCTGGGTGCCAGGTGAGGAGGAGCCCCAAAAGGACAGGGTGGAAATTAGCAGGAGCAATCAAGGCACGGAATGGAGACCTGGTGGCACCCGGCGCTGGGGTAATGGAGCTCTGCAGCAGCAGCTGGCAGCACTTGGGTGAAAAACCCACAATTTTACCCCAAATCAGATGCTGAAACACCAGGGGCAACCCCAAAAACGCTGGGAGCAATCCCAGGATCACCCCAAATATAAAATACCCAGCAAAATAATAAAGTAGGCCCCCAAATTTGTGAAGTGTCCTCCCCAATGAGAAAAATATCCCAAAATTTAAAAAATTAAAATTAAGAAATACCCCAAGTAAATTACGGAATACAGAAAAAATAAAATGCTTTAAAAATAAAATATTCCCAAAATATTGCATTCCCAAAACAGAATGCTCAAAGTAAATAACAAAATACTCCCAAAATAACAAAATACCCCAAATAAATAACAAAATCCCCCAGAATAACAAAATACCCCAAATAAATAATAAAATACCCCAAATAAATAATAAAATACCCCAAAAATAATAAAATACCACAAATAAATAACAAAATACCCCCAAAATTAAAGTAAATAATACTAAAAAATAACCCTAAGTAAATAACAAAAACACCAAATAAACAACAAGCCACAGCTCAAAAACAATGAATTACTCCCCCAAAAAATAAAATATATTCAATAGTTATTAAAATATCCCCCCAAATGGTCAAATAGTCCCAAACACCAGGAGCAAGCCCAAAAATGCTGGGAGCAATCCCAGGATCACCCCAAATACAAAATACCCACCAAAATAATAAAATAGGTCCCCAAATTCATAAAATATCCTCCCCAATGATAAAAATAGCCAAAATATAATAAAACACCTCCAAATAAATGTTAAAATTAAATTAATAAATACCCCAATTAAATTATAGACTACAGAAAAATGCTTCAAAAAAATAGCAAAATACTCCCAAAATAGTACATTCTCAAAATAACAGAATGCTCAAAAGAAGTAAGAAAATACCTTCACAAATAATAGAATGCTCAAAAGAAGTCAGAAAATACCCCCAAAATAATAAAACAGCCAAAGTAAAAGACAAAATAACAAAAATCCCAAATAAACAACAAACTACATCTCAAAAATAAGAAATAATCAATAATAAAAATAAGAAATAATAAAATATAGTGAATAATTATTAAAATATCCCCCCCAATGGTCGAATAGGCCAAACCTCTGCCCCAGCCCTCTGGAGCAAAGGTAACTTTCATTTAAAAACCACACATGTTTTTTTCCTCTGCCCCAAATGAGATGCTGAAGCACACAGCTTCAAGCATTGTCCAACCTGCCACCACTGCCCCCAATTTGCCACCCCAATTTTAGGTATTTTTTGGTATTTTTCTGCTTTTAGGTATTTTTCTGGTATTTTTCTGCTTTCTAAACCTCCCATGGCAGCTCCAGTTAATGAAATCAAACCTGATGTGTCCCATCAGGAGTCCCCCCAGTTTTGTAGTCTCTAATTTTAGACAGCTTCAGAAGGTGCCCAAAAATGCCTTGTAATTAAATATTCTATAAGTATCTATTTATAATTACATGAATAATTTTAGTTTTTGTGGTTTAATTGTAACTTGAGGTAAGAGTGTATAAATGTTATCTTAAGAGTTTACATTATAAACTCTTTTATAAAGGATTGTATGTATAGGATTTCTTGATTTATAATTTAAAGTTTGTGAGGGATAAGGACAGTTGTTAAGAGGTACACTACTAAGGTATGTAGAAAATGGATTTTTAGGATTGGGGATTGATAAATAAGTGTATTTTGATGTGTGAACTATTTATCCCCAACCAGCAAAAGGCCAGGGAAAATACACATAGACACACTGTGCTGGAAGGTGAGGCTTGGAGGTCAGGGAGGGTCTTAAAAGGAAACATTTTTCAGGTTTTTAAATTAATTTTCTCTCCTTTTATCTCTTAGGGGAATAAGGGTGAGCAGCTCACGGGTGGGAATTTCCAATGGCTCTTGGAAGGACCTGTAGCTCAATACTTCCACTACTGTAAGAAAAACCATATATTTACATTGAGACACCCTTGTTCCCATGTCCAAATTTATTGGTTGTTTTTTTTTTTTTTTTTTTTTTTTTTTTCCCTGGGGCCACGGCGGTTTTTTGGGGGAAACCTTGGATCACCACTAGATTTTGCAACAAACATGAAGAAGGTCAGATGAGAAAACATACCCTCTACCCTCTAAAATTTGACTTACACATTTGACTTGCACACTTACACATACCCTCTAAAATTTGTCTTTTTTCAAATTAACAAATTTTTTTTTTTTTTTTTTTTTTTTTTTTTTTTTTCTTCTCATGGGGCACAGGCAGTTTTTGGAGGAGACACCGGATGTGTGCAAGGCAGAGCTATAGAAAACTTGGGATACAAAGATCAGTGAAGGACGCAGTGCCAGTCAAGAGGTGTTCAGAGGCATTTTTAAATTAAAAAAAGGGCTTTTCCTGAGATAATACAAGATTTGCTCCCCTGGTTTGGTGGGCAAATCCATATTTCAGTGCTTTAACACCCAGAAGAGTTGGAGTTGCAGCATGATGAATATGCAAAGAGCAGTGTCCAAGATAAAGATAATTGGATCATTATATACATATATATATGTATAAAAAATTAATTCTATGCTTTATATATTTATATTTATATATTATATATGTGTAATTATATAATTATATATTTTTATATTTATACATATACATTAAAAGAACATTTATATACCCATCCTATACATATAGAGAGGAAAGGAGACAGAAAGAGGATATATGGAAAAAAAAGATATGTATATATTTGATTAATATATTGGATATATTATATCTAATATTTCCAACGGATGTAATTTTAAATTTATATAATAGTGGGGCTATAAGGATATAATATATACAGTGCAATCATGTAGTATTTCCAGTGGCTGGATATAATGTAATATATCCAATATATTCAATGTGTATTCAATATAATAAAATTATAGTCAATATATTTAATGTGTATATATATATATATATCTCCCATGTGCATATGTGTATATATATATATATTATTCAAAATAATCATCCAACATAATCCAATAGATGGATATAATGTAATATATCCAATATATTCAATGTATATTATATATCTGCATCTATATGTATATTATGTGTGTGTGTATATATATATATATAAAATTCAAAATAATCACCCAGCATAATCCAATAGATGGATAGAATGTAATATATCCAACACACTCAATGTGTATCCAACATATATATTTATATATAACATCCAATATAATGGATCCAATGGCTGGATATAATGGAATAGAGGTACTATAAACTGTATATTTATATATTTATTATATATATATATATCTTAGTTCCATAAGGATGAACCCCTTCTGCTGCTGCTTTTCATTTATTTGTCAAACTTTCACAAACAACCCAACCTCTCCCAAGTTTTTGGCTCTCTCTCCTCCCACACACATTTTCCATGATGAGCAATCCCCACATTAAAGCATCTCCCCTCCATTTTGGGGCGCACCGTGCTGCCAAAAACAGCTATTTCTGGAAATGCAGCAGGTGGGACTCTGCAGAAAACAAACTGCCCATTCTAACCTGTTTTTCCAAATGGAGGGGGTGGCTCTGGCTCTGAGGGTTTCACTCCACTGTGGATTTTGCTTTTTTGAAGGGTTTTCCCTGGGTCACCAGCTGAACTTCCCTTTGCCGTGAAGCCCCACTCCCACATCAGTGCCAGGATGCTTCAGCCCTGAGCACCATCCAATGGCCAGGGCTTTGAAGTTGCTTTTCAAAATAAAAAATCCCCCCAAAAAACCCAAAAAATAAAGGTCTTGGGGGAATTGATTTTTGTTTAATATTAAAAAAAACCAAAAAACTTCCCTAAGCTGTGGCACTCCACATGGTACCATGAGGGACCCCAGGTCCATTCCAGCACCTGAAACGCATCCACATCCCACAAAAGAAGGGAAAAGGAAGAGGAAGGATGGGAAAAAATAGGAGAAAATTCAAAATCAAGAGGTTTTTAGAACTAAAAATAACACTGAAATGATATCTGCTTGAGGAGCAAAACTAATACCCAGTGAGACTCCAAAATTCAACCAAAACCCCCAAAAGCTTTGTCTCTACCCCTTCCTCTTGGGCCAATTTCTGGTAGCAGAAATGGATATTTTATAGCAATAAATAGATGATATTGAGAAATATACATAGCTAGATATATAGTATTTCTAATTAATACTATTATAAATAATATATGGGAAGATAATAATTCCTTATTATATCAAGCATTATATAGCAATCTAATACATATTCCATAATCAATATATCACTATATATCAAGCACTATAAATAAATATATCAATGTGAATAGATCCTAATCAACTCTTGTAATGTAGGATTATGCCATGTAGTTATTTAATTATTTATAAATATTTGTGTGCTACATTCACTCATTACAGGTTATATATCAACGTTATGTAGCAAACATCTATATAATATTATTTATGGCAATAAATGTAATTTATCAGTATATACACAGCAAAAAAAAAAAAAAAAAAAAAAAAAAAAAAAAAAAAAAAAAAAAAAGAAAAAGAAGGAAGCTTTTTGCAAATTAGCAGCAATTTAGAGAAAAAAAAACATTTTTAAAAAAGATTTTGAGGAAACCCCACTCCAAACCCAAGCAAGGCTGCGAACACCCGGCACCCAAACCCCACTCCAACCCCAGCACACCGGGGCAAGTTACCCCAATAAGATAAAAGAACTTGCTTAAATCTCTTCTTTTTTAATCTTTTTTTTTTTTTTTTTGCCCACAGAGCTGGAGCTGGGAATCCATTAGCCTTTAATGAAGTGAAACCCTCATCTTGCCGGAGCCACCTCATTTAGCGCAATTGTTTCGCAGCCATTACGGAAAGACAATTACAAGGAAGCGGCGAGAGTAATTGGAAATGCTGGCAGGAGTTGGGCGAAATGATAATAAATAAAAATATTCCCCCTAATAAGCTTGCCAGGAGGGGGGTGGGCTGGAGAAAATCAACATAATTAGAACTGAACCTCGGTGAGGAAAAACAGACAGCGGGGTGGCGAGCGCTCGGCATGGAGGAGTGGGGGGAAAGTGGAGAAAACTTTGGGTTTTTACTCAAAAACCAGCAGGGAAAAGATTTCCCTCACCTGTACGCAGCTACCAGGAGTTAAAAATTGCTGGAATGGGAGATGCTGTTCACAGGGATGCTTGATCACCTGGTCCAGGCTGGAATTAAAGCCAAAAAAAAGCTTAAAAGTGAAACGGTTTTGCTCACAGGACGTCATGGAGGAGCATCATTGGGTAGCAGGAATTTCTCCTCATCAGATGGGGGGAAATACAATTATTTTTGCAAAATACAATTCTTTTTGCAAAACCTGTATTATTTACATTAAGACCAGAAAGCATTAAGGACGTGGATTTGGGGGGAAAGGGATCAATCACATCCAAAACCCAACACAGGCAGCTGTTGGTGAGTTCCTTCTCTGCTCCTAAAATCCTTTCTCTTTCCACCAAATAATCCCTGTCCCCTGCAAAACCATCCACACTCTGTTCCCATTCTCATCCCAACCCAATGGTGCTTTAGCAGTTCCTCCAAAACAGTTTGTAAAAAAAAAAAAAAAGCCATTAAAATTGGGGGTTTGCACCCAAAAAAGCCATTGAAGCAAAGGTTTGCAGAAAAAAAGGTCCTTCAAGCAGGGAATTGTACCCCAAAAAGTCCTTAAAATAGGGGCTGGCACCCAAAAATGTACTTTCAGCAGTTTTCAGCAAAAAGGAAGTTCTCAGAGCTTTGCAGAAATAAAGTCCTTCACACAGGAGTTGGAACTACAGGTTGTCCAAAAGGGGTTTGTACCCAAAAAAAATACTCCCTCAAAAAAGGGTTTGCACCAGAAAAGCACCCTTAAAATAGAGGGTTTGAATCAAAACCAGTCCTTGCATCATAAAATGTCCTTTCAATGGGTGTCTGCACCACAAAAGTCTCTCAAACAGAAGCTTTGCACCAAAAGCCACTTTCAATAAGGGTTTATAGACAAAAAGGATTTTCAGGCAGGTATTTGCAGCTAAAAACGTCTCAGACTTTATACCAAAAACTTCCCTAGGATGTTTCCCCTCTGCAATATCTGCTATAAAATCCTGCTCCAAAGGGCTGGAATAGATCCCTATCCCAGCACAGCAAGGGTTTTCCCAAATCTAGAAAAATTCTGCAAGGGGAATTCTATTTCTCCTTAGAGTTTTTGTTCTGCTCGGAGTAGGACGGCTGGGGCAGGTGGGAAAAGCCAAAAATGCTGGGAGCAATGCCAAACACTGACCAGGATCACCCCAAATATAAAACACCCAGCAAAATAATAAAATAGGCCCACAAATTCATAAAATGTCCTCCCCAATGATAAAAACATCCCAAAATATAATAAAACACCTCCAAATAAATTAAAAAATTAAGATTTGAATTTAAAAATACCCCAAATAAATTATAAAATACAGAAAAAATAAAATGCTTCAATAAAACAAAATGCACCCAAAATAAAATGCTCAAAATAAGTAACAAAATACCCCCAAAATAATAAAATACCCCAAATAAATTACAAAATATCCCCAAAATAATAAAATACCCCGAATAAATTACAAAATATCCCCAAAATAATAAAATACCCCGAATAAATTACAAAATACCCCCAAAATAATAAAATACCCCAAATAAATAACAAAATACCCCCAAAATAATAGCCAAAGTAAACGATCAAATAACCCTAAGTAAATAACAAAAACCCCAAATAAATAACAAACTACAGCTCAAAAATATTAAATTACTCCCCCAAATAATAAAATACACTGAATAATTATTAAAATATCCCTCAAATGGTCAAGCAGTCCAAATCTCTGCCCCAGCCTCTGGAGTGAAGGCAACTTTCATTTAAAAACCACACACGTTTTTTTCCTTGCCACTTCCCAACTCCGTTAAGATCATTATCACAGAATGGGAGCAGAGATAAAACATTTTTATTTTCTTTTCTTTTCCTTCTAGTGGGATTTTTTAGCAGAGCATCCCCCATTCCCAGCCCTCATGGAAGTCAGCTCATGTTGGGAGTTAATGTTTCGTTAATACATGGGTTTTTTTGTTAATTTATTTTACTTTATTTTACTTTTCCATATTTCTCCTTGGTCACCAATTATTTTGCTCCCAAAGGGATTATTACAATTCTCCCTGTGACTTTTTTAGCCTTGGTGCCTTCCATAAGCCACAGGTGACGCTCACGCCACAATAATGTGTTATTAAATAATATTAAATTATTTTAAATGACATAAAATTATTTCAAATACATTAAATGTTATCGAATAGTATAAAATATTACCAGATCTTATTAAATATTCCGCAAAGGCACGTGCACAAATATTTAGGAGCTGTGAAATGCCTCCACCACCGAGCTGGGCTGCTCCAGTGGGTACCAGCAGCTGAGTGGGCAAAGCTCTGGGAAACTGGGGGGAAATTGGGCTGTTTTGGGGCTTTTTAGACCAAAAAAAAAAATTACTCGTGGTGGAGGAGTAGTGGAGTGTGGTGAGAGCGTGTGGGCAGGGGTGTGGGAGGAAAAGAGGGAGATGGAGCTGTGGAAGAAGTGTGCAAGGAGTGTGCAAGGAGCGAGCACACGACACCTCAAGTTTCAGCTTTTCTATTTTTCAGGTCCTGTACTGGACAATTCCCAACTCTAACTCCATACAGAGTGTTAGTAAGCTCTGGTCTCAGTTTGCTCAGCCTAAATAATCCTGCCAGGTCTGAGAACCAAGGACACCCGAGAGCCTCAGGCCCAGAAAATGATAAACAAAAATAAACTGGGGAGGAGCAAACTGGGGGAATGGGAGTTCATTTCCTGTAGCTGTAATTGGAGAATTAACCCCTGATATGTAAATGGACCAAACTCAAATCTGCCTGAAAAACTCGTGAGCACTGTCCAGCCTGGGTGCAGCCTCTGGGAGGCTCTGGCTGCCCAAGGTGTGTCTGTTAAAGGCTTTAATAAATCCCCACTTTATTCTCCTGACTCTGCCTGGCCTCTGTTCCAGGCAGCCACTCCAAGGCATCACCAGAGTGAGCAGGGAGGAGGGTGTAGGAGCTGGGAGTGTGCAGGAATTGTGCATGCTCCACCTTCCCATTCCTTAAAATCCCATTCGATTTCCTGAAATTCACTTTTTTCTCTCAATTAAAAAAAATTAATAATATCTAATATTTAAATATACAGTTATAAATATTACATAAATTACATAAATTACATTTATTACATAAATAATACATATGACTATGTATTTATAATATATTATGTATATTATATCTATTATATATTACCTACATGTTTAGTGATATAATAAAATCATATATAGAATTTATTTTATATATTATTTTATATTAATATATTACACATTATCTATTTTATATTATTTTATATTATTATTTTTTATATTTATTTTTATATATACACACACTATATAATTTTTATCTGTATTATTTATTATATAAAACAGAAAACATAGCTTACTCTATATCTAATAATACTGTATACATATAATAGGGGTATCTATATTCTATATAGTCTATATTATATTCTGTATTTTATCTTTTATAGCCTATATTATCTGTTACTGTCATTCTTATACATATTAATTATATTCTAAAGCTGTATTAGATATTTTATATCTGTTATAATCTACAATATCTCATATATTTATGATATCGTATATCACAGATATTATATACTACATTGTATATTGCATCATATAATTATATAAATCCATGCATGATATGTAATTTATGGAAAACCCATGGTTCAGCCCCCATTTTATATAAAATATATGTATTCTAAATCCCAACCCACAATTCAGCCCCTAAAAACACCCTGTAAAAAAAAATCCCAAATCTGAAAGATCACTTCTGGTTGGAGAGAAATGTGGAATAGAACACCTGGCCTGGAATAGAACACCTGGCCTGGAATAGAACACCTGGATGGAATAGCACACCTGGGCTGGAATAGAACACCTGGATGGAATAGAACACCTGGGCTGGAATACATCTCCTTTCTGGATCTCAGGTGAGATCTACTGAGAAATACCAGGATTTGAGGTATTTGGGAATTTCTCATTTACAAGGATCTCTTCTAGTCCATTCAATTCCATTTAATCCAAAGTGAATTTGCTCAGAGGTTCCCATGGAGGCTGGCAGAAACAGGAATCTTTAGGAGAAAAACCAACACCTTGACACAGAGATGCACAACCTGGGAGTGAATGGGACTTTCCAGAACTGGCAAGAATGTCCTTCCTGAATTTCCTGAATTCGTTTTCCTGATTTTTCTGATTCTGCAGGATTCTGCTACCCTGGCATTGCAGCTCTTTGGAGAAAATCCAACTGATTCTTCAACAAATCCACTTTTGCTGCAACGCCACAAGACACCAGTGATGATTTTGGGGCCACTTTAGATCCTCAAAACCCCACTGTGCCTTTTCCTGATAAACCATCCCAGGTAAGCCAAATCCCTCTGGAATTTGGTACTTTGCACCAGAAATCCATCCGTTTTTTGATGCACAAATATCCCAATGTGTGACCACAAAGGGGTTGCAGGGAGCAACTCCTCTAAATTTTTTTTTTGGGGGGGGTGGAAAATAATTTTCAGGGTTGCAAGAATTAATTAATTTGCCAAAGCAATGTTTGCATCCCGCATTCCCAGCGGGAATTTTTCAGTAGCCAAGTGGAAAGGTTTATTTAGCCGGGAGCAGCGCTGGCTTCACAAACATTTCCCCTTATCCAGCAGGGAGAACCTCACCAACCGAAAGGAGATTTAATTAGTGAAAATCTCGTTAGGCAAACGAAATTATCCGTAAGACAATCCTGCTCTGGACAGGGGGGTGATTAACCAGAGCCATTAATGGAGAGCGGGGCTCCAACAGGCAGCTCTGCTCCGGGATGGGGGGACGGGGGGAGGACACCCCGCCCCGCCCCCACCCCCTCTGTGCTTGCCGAAAAGCCCTTGAGCATCTCATCAGCCCACCTTGATTGCATCATGCAAATTGCAATTAGCTTTTCGTTTCATCACCCCAGAAAACAGGAAAAAAAAAAAAAAAAAAAAAAAAAAAAAGGTGTTTTGGGGGTGCGGGCGCAGCAACCCCCAAAGCGCAGCAACCCCCAAAATTTGTGAGTGGTACCCACGGGATGATGTGCCTGCATCCCACCACTGAGCACTGAGTGATGCAAATGCCACTTTTAAAGTAGTTTTGAGCGATTTGGGCTCTGTTTTGAAGGAAAAATGGACGGGAATTACAGACCTTGGGCATCAGACGTGCTAAAATCCATTTTGGGATGACATGGAAGTGACCAGCCCGGCAGTGCAGGATGTTTGCTTGTGGGGTTTTGGGGAATTTCCTTCTGGGTGAGTTTTGGGGAATTTCCATGATTTCCAGCTCTTACAGGAGGGTTTTTTACCCTAAAGCTGTGGGTGTTTTCACACTGGTCCCCAGATAGATAGATAGAATATTATTTCCACTGCCCTTAAAATTGATTCAGAGGCTGCAATTAACACAATTCTTTGAAATTTTTTGCAATATCCATCAATTTTTTTCTACATATTGGACTCAATTTACTGTAATCCAACTTCTGCCACAAATTTGCTATGAGTTTTGAGTAAAACCCACTTAATTTTTGTCAGGCAAAAGGAGTTTATCCTTTAAAGATCCTTACCAGATCCCACTCTCAGGACACCAAAAAAACCCTGAAAAATGTGGTTTTATTTAAAATCTGGTTTCACCTGAAGGTCAGATTTTACTGAAAAGCTCTGTTTTGAAGGAAAAATGGATGGGAATTACAGACCTTGGGCATCAGACGTGCTAAAATCCATTTTGGGATGACATGGAAGTGACCAGCCCAGCAGTGCAGGATGTTTGACACTTGTGGGGTTTTGGGGAATTTCCATCTAAAAGTGAGAATGGGTCTGGAATTTGGGTGCTCTGCACGGACCTTTGGTGCATGGGAGGCTTTAATTGAGGTGCCCTGTGAGCACCTTTGCTAATTAGGGTGCTCCATTGGGACCTTGGCTGATTGGGGTACCCTACAAGCCCCTTTGCTAATTAGGGGCCTGGCTGCAGTCTTTAATTTGGGTGCCCTGCAAGCATCCTTGATGACTGGGGTACCAACTCAGTCTTTGTTAATTAGGGTGCCAGGTCAGGGTCTTTGCTAATTAGGGTGCTCTGTGGAGCTTTGCTGATTTGGGCACCTCTGATGAGGTCATTAATTTGGGAACCCTGCAAGGACCTCGGCTCATCCTCACACCCTGAGAGCTCCTTGGCTAACTCGGGTCCCATGCCACCACCTCTGCCATGCAGGTGCCACACCAGGCTCTCTGCTAATTAAAAGGCCCTGCCATGACCTTTCCTGATTTGGGTGCCTGGTTTGCATCTTTATTTTTTGTGCCCCATGAGCATCTTTGCTAATTAGGGTGCGCTGTAAGGGTCTGTGCCAAGCAGGTGCCATCCCATGGCCTCTGCCCCCTTGGGTGCCCTGCTGAAGCCCTTCCCTGAAGGGGTCTCAGGTGCCTCGGGCACTGAGCACTGAGTGATGCAAATGCCATTTTTTAAGTTATTTTAAGAGATTCTGTTATTATTTCCAGCTCTTACAGGAGGTTTTTTGCCCTAAAGCTGTGGGTGTTTTCACACTTGACTCTCCAGGTCATGAGCAGCAGGTGACACAAAACAGGAGAGAGAGATTCTGTTATTATTTCCAGCTTTTACAGGAGGTTTTTTGCCCTAAAGCTGTGGGTGTTTTCACACTTGGCTCTCCAGGTAACGAGCAGCAGGTGACACAAAACAGGACAGAGGTGACACAAAAAGCCAGCTCTGGGATGCTCCACTCTCCAGGTCATGAGCAGCAGGTGACACAAAACAGGAGAGAGGTGACACAAAAAGCCAGGACAGTGGTGACACTGTTCCTGCATCGCTCTGGGATGCTCTGTGGGCAAGGCCAGCCTGGGCAGGACGTGGCTGCATCCCACAGCTACAGGAATGGCTTTGCATTCCAAAATCCTGCCAGGAGCACATTCAGAACATGACTGCATCAGCTACAGGAATGGCTGTGCATCCTAAAATCCTGCCAGGAGCTGGTTCAGAACATGGCCTCATTCATCCTCAACTACAGGAATGGCTTCAGATCCCAAAATCCTGCCAGGAGCAGGTTCAGGATGTGGCTGCATCCATCCCTGAGGTACAGGAATGGCTTCAGATCCCAAAATCCTGCCAGGAGCAGGTTCAGGACGTGGCTGCATCAGCTACAGGAATGGCTGTACATCCCAAAATCCTGCCAGGATCGCATTCAGGACATGGCTGCATTCACCCTCAGCTCAGCTACACCCCAAAATCCTGCCAGGAACAGGTTCAGAACATGGCTACATCCATCCCTCAGCTTATCTGCATCCCAAAATCCTGCCAGGAACAGGTTCAGAACGTGGCTACATCCATCCCTGAGCTTATCTACACCCCAAAATCCTGCCAGGAACAGGTTCAGAACGTGGCTACATCCATCCCTGAGCTTATGTGCATCCCAAAATCCTGCCAGGAACAGGTTCAGAACGTGGCTACATCCATCCCTGAGCTTATCTACATCCCAAAATCCTGCCAGGAACAGGTTCAGAACGTGGCTACATCCATCCCTGAGCTTATGTGCATCCCAAAATCCTGCCAGGAGCGGGTTCAGGACACGGCTGCATCAGGTGCAGGAATGGCTGTGCATCCCAAAACCCTGGCAGGAGCAGGTGATGCACATCCCTGCAGGGTGTGGGGCAGCTCCTGGGATGCCTCACTGCCGTCAGAGCATCCCCAAATCCCATCTGCAGCCCCCACGCCGCATTAATGGCTCGTATTTTGCTAATTGTACAAACCTAATGGGGGAAGGAGCTGGCGGGGGGAAAAAAAAAGGGTAATGGCCATCAGGGCAGCAATAAAGCAAAATTAATGGGCTGTGGGAAGAAATCATGTCCACTTAATCCCAGCTTTGGAGCTCCAGCAGAACGCTGGAAGCCAGGGGGGGTTGCTATGTCCCGAGGTCGCTCCCGGAGCCGCAGGGCAGCGGGAGGGGACAGGACAGAGCAGGAGCATCTTCAGGGCCCTGGAGTGCTGCAGGAGGGGATAAGTCCTGCAGGAGAAGGCAGAGATGCAGAGGAATGCTGCTGAAAAACACCGGGAAGGGACTCCACCTCCAGCTGGGGACAGCAGCTTTTTATCGCCTTTTAATTTATTTTTTTTTCAATTTTCCTTATTTCCTTTTTCCCGATTTTCTCTTCTAATATTTTTCTATTTTGTTTTTTTCATATTTTATTTTCTTTTACCAATTATCCTTTTTCATTTCCTTTTTCTATTATTTTTTCCCTTTTGTTTTTAATCCGTTTTTTCTATCCTTTTTCATTTCCTTTTTCTATTATTTTTTCCCTTTTGTTTTTAATCCATTTTTAATTTTTTTCCAATTTTGATTTATTGCTTCTTTGTAACCAATTTTTTTAATTTTCCCTTTCCTTTTTATTTTTGTTTTCCTTTTTTCCCACTTTTTCTTTATTTTTTCACCAAGTTTCTTTTTTCTTTTTACTTCTATTTTCTTTTTTTTGCCCTTTTTTGTTTTTCATTACCATTTTTCCTTCTTTACTTCCTCTTTTAAACCAATTTTCTTTTTATTTCCCATAGAGAAAGGAAAACAATTTCCCACCACAAAGCACAAAAAAAAACCCCACCCAAACCTCTAACCCAGCAAGACAGGGATGCTGGTGTAGGACACCTCCCAAGGATTCCCAATCCCTATTTTCACTCTCTCCCATTCAACTTTTTCCCCAGCACTGCCTCATCCCAGTAAAAATTTAATTATTTTATGATTTTTGCTTGCCCTGGAACAAAAACCCAGTGCACAAATATCCCATTCCTAAAGGGATGGAGATAAGACTCATCCCAAACTTTCCCTTTGGACTAAAAAAAAAAGAACTAAACAAAACAAAAAAAATCAAAAACATCACAAAAAACTTTAGCCCATAAATTTGGGTAGGAGTAAAGGTATTTATTCTAGGAAAACTGGGATTAGAAGTGGATGTGGAGTATTTCTGTGAAGTTGTGCAAATACAGATGTGAGTGGACAACACCAACGCTTGGAAAAATTCAAATTATCTGCATTTTTCAATCAAATGGCCCTGCCCAGGAGCCAAAAAAAATCCATTAAAATCCCAGTAAAACCCCATGGTTTGTATTAATGCCCCAAATCATTTTGGGGTGAGAGGCCAGGGGCTCTGCCAGCATCCCACAGCCAGCTCCTGGTGGGGATGGCCCCCTCCAACCACCCCAATCCCCACTGGAGGCTGGGGAGCTTTGTCCTATGGGAAAAATCCCCTTTTTTTTTCCTGAAAATGCCATGGGGGGATAATTTTTTTTTAAAATGCTCCTATTGTTGAGAAGCCACTTAGGGCTGGGAAGGATGAGAGTGATGGATTATCCCAGGCTGGAGCAGGGATGCTCAGGGATGCTCCAGCACCCTGTGTGAGAAAGGATACAGGGAGCAGGGATCATCCTGGCTGGAGCAGGGATGCTCCAGCACCCTGTGAGCAGGGATACAGGGATCAGGGATCATCCCAGCCTGGATCAGGGATGCTCAGGGATGCTCCAGCCCCCTGTACATAAAATGAGCAAGGATACAGAGATCATCCTGGGCTGGAACAGGGACGCTCCAGCTCCCTGTGAGCAGGGATCAGGGATCCCCTGGCTGGAGCAGGGATGCTCCAGGGATGCTCCAGCTCCCTGTGGGAGCTCCAGCTCACTGTGGGAAAGGATACAGGGATCATCCCAGGCCAGACCAGGGATGCTCAGAGATGCTCCAGCTCCCTGTGCATACAGTGAGCAGGGATACAGGGATCATCCTGGGCTGGAGCAGGGATGCTCCAGCTTCATCCCAGGCCAGACCAGGGATGCTCAGAGATGCTCCAGCTCCCTGTGCACACAGTGAGCAAGGATACAGGGATCATCCTGGGCTGGACCAGGGATGCTCATGGATACCCCAGCTCCCTGTGAACAAGGATACAGGGATCATCCCAGGCTGGACCAGGGATGCTCCAGCTCCCTGTGCATAGGGCACCAAGCAAGGATACAGGGATTAACCCAGACTGGACTAGGGATGCTCAGGGATACTCCAGCTCCCTGTGCACAGGGCACCAAGCAAGGATACAGGGATCATCCCAGGTTGGACCAGGGATGCTCAAGGATACCCCAGCTCCCTGTGAACAGTGATACAGGATCATCCCAGGATGGACCAGGGATGCTCCAGCCCCCTGTGCATAGGGCACCAAGCAAGGATACAGGATCATCCTAGGCTGGACTAGGGATGCTCCAGCTGTTTGTGAACAAGGATACAGGGATCAGGGATCATTCCAGGCTGGACCAGGGATGCTCCAGCTCCCTGGGAGCAAGGATACAGGATTATCCCAGACTTGACCAGGGATGCTCCAGGTCCCTACGCACAGGGAGCAAATCAGGCACCCACTACAGACATACTCAATTCCCCGATTTTTCCCACAAGGATTCAAGCTGTTCACGTGGGAAACTCCACCAGGGCTGCAGGCATGAGCTGTTTTGATGGCCCGACAGCAAAGGGAGGAGCGAGCTCATGCAAATAAAGGCGGGATGTCACCGAGGGAGGCGCTGGCCCGGCCGTGCCCGAGGCTGCCGGGGCTCAGGTTGCAGCATCCACCGGGGACTGCGGGAACGCGGCTATTTTAGGATTGGGGATATCATTTCACCAACAATTCCCCTCAGTTTCATGTGACACGGAGCCAGCATCCCTAAAATAAACGGGGACTACACCCCGTCTTAAAGGGAATGGAAACAGAAATGTTAAATGGAATAACAGGCAAAGCGTTGGTGTTAATGATTTGCCTGATTTTATTTCTAGGAAGGAGAATAAATGCAAACCAGGAGCAAAAAGCACTTTGGATTTCGGCAAACATTTGGAAATCTTGTTAATTAATGGTACAGTGGACACAAAGCTGCAGCTGAGATCCAGAGCTTGGGATCACAGAAGGATTTGGTGGGTGTTTATACTGCATTTGGGGAGTTTTCCCGTGGACATTAAAAATAAATAAATAAGAACTTTGCACTTGGTCCCTGCCAGTGACGTGCTCAGGGTTCCTCACCCAGAAAAATGTGATGCTCCACGAGCAGAAAGATGTGATGCTCCACGAGCCAAAACAGCAAAATAATTTGGAAGAAAATTGTTATTCATTGGCTTTTTTTTTTTTTTTTCCTACTGTGCAATGAGTTGAATGGGAATTTTTGCTGTTTGGGGCTAAAAATCTCCGATTTAGGATTATCCCCACTCTCGCAGCCATGTCACTGCTTAATTTTATTGTACATTAAAAGAACTTTTTTATTTATTTATTTATATATATATAGTTTATATATGTATATAGAAACATACATATTTCTATTTATTGTATTCATTGTATTTATTATTATTATATATGTTATATACATATATATTTATTCTCTATTACATAAAATATAATACATTATATATTATCTATTATATATTGTATATTATATAATGTATATATATAATATTAAATATTTTGTATATATTCTACTATGCTACATCATAAAAGTTCACTGACATATCCCAATCTCTTCATTGAAAACTATCATTTATCACCTATGAAAACCATCTCAGTCTCCTGTGGAAGATCAACATCGCTTTTGGCAGCTAAAACTCACCCAGCAGCAAGTTTCAAATTTCTTTTAGACTCCACTGCTGCAGCTTTGGAGAAACCAACTCTGTGTTATTCCCCTTCCTTGCTTGCAGATGAAATGTAAAGTTTGAAATTCAGGTTGTAACCAAAAAAATCCAGTACAAGGAATTTTCCAGGGAACTGAAAACCCACCGAGCTCACGCACTCAGGCACTGGCAGGAGGAGCAGCAGGAGGGTGTGCACGTGGATCCAGGTGGGGTTTCTGCCCTGGAAATCACCACTGGGATGTTTAGTTTGCATCAGAAAAGTTATTTTCCTTCAGGAATGCATGAACAGGTTGAGCACCAGCTGCACTTTGCTATGGGGGACAAGATTTTCCTCCCCCAGAACTGCCCAGCACTCACACTGCTCTCCTGCATAATAATTTCCTCTTATCAATCAATTGATTGATACTTTTCTATTATAAATCAACCACTATTTTTTTATATATCAATAATTTTCTGCTACAACCTGATCAACCCATTACTTTATATTATAAATCCATCAATAATTTCCTAGTATAAATAAATCCACATTGTTTTACTATTAACCAACCCACTATCTTCTATTATGAATCAATCCACAAATTTCCCATTATAAATCAATCAACCCACAATTTTCCACCCCAAATCAGCCAATAAATTTTTATTAGGAGCAAACCAACTCCTGACTCTCTACTCCAAATTGATCCATCGACGATTTTCTATTAGAACCCAATCAACCTTTGGCTTTCGAGTACAAATCAATCAATCAGTTTTATTCTGAGGCAATTAATTGGAATTAATTCGATGCTGGTTGAGTTGCTGCTGGGCTGAGAGCCCCCCCACACCCCCCCAGCAGGTATTTATAGCCTCCCTGTCTCATCCCCAGTGCCCTCAGCCCCGGCCATTAATTCAATTAGCACAAAGAGGGGCTTGTTGAGCGCTCCAGCCTCCCAAAGGAGCAGGAAACAAAGGGTGGAATTCTGTCTGCCCGCCTCAGGGGTGCTGCAGGGGCCATGGGGTGCCCCCACCCCACAGCAGCCATGCCAGGGGATGGGGGAGCAGCCCCCCAGGGCAGGACTGCGGTGTGGGGTGCACGGCTGGAGCAGCTGGGTGATGGGAATCCTGCTAAGGGAATTAAATCCCACCTTGCAGCGGGGGTCTCAGCCCATCCCTTCCCAGATTTACACCAGATTAACCAGAACACAAATTCAACCACTTCCCAATCCTTGAGCCATTCCCAACTTATCACAGCCCTGCTGCCCTGAACCCCTCTCCAAGCACAATTAAGTCAGGGTGAAAACGCTCCCAGTAATTCCTGCAGGGATAACAGCACTGGGAATTTCTCTGGCTTTTCCCCTGTGGAGCCAAATCCCTGTATAAATGGTTGCAGGGAAAATAACCCCCCTGATGTCTCTACCTTGAGATAACCTTGGCCACTTGCCAGGTACTCAGCTATTAAAGATGCTACTAAATCGCTTTATTTAGTGGTTTTAGCATAAATATTCTCACCAGGACTTTCAGCTCCACTGTTTGGGATGTTAAATTTAAAAGGGAAAGAAAAGGAGGGAAAAAAAACAACCTTCTGGAGGTTGTTTAGGCAAGGAGGAATGATTTAGCATGGTACAGGGTGGGATTAAGATGGCAAAGGTCATGTTGAAAAGAAGGAAAAGCTCCCCAACAGCAAGAGGTGGCTCCTGGTATAAGGAGAAAACACTGAAATGCTCAAAAAGAGTGAAAAAAAAAACTTGGTAAAAAGTGATGGCTGAGACAGGTTTGTATGGGGGGAAATAGTGGGAATGGGGAATATGCCCATGGGGGTTCCTGCTCTGGGGGAGTCACAGCCAGGAGCTGGAGGAGCATCCCTAAAAATGGACAAGTGTTGGAAAAAATGCATCAGAACCCCAGGAATTGCACCAGCAGCCTCGAATTTGGATAAGCACCCACAAAGCTGTAGCAGCATTGCTAAAATCGGGTGAGAGACACTTAAAAATGGATAGGCAGCCCTAAAATTGCAGCAGCATCCCAAAAAATGCACCAGCATCCCTAAAATTGCAGCAGCATCCCAAAAAATGCACCAGCATCCCTAAAATTGCAGCAGCATCCCAAAAAATGCACCAGCATCCCTAAAATTGCAGCAGCATCCCAAAAAATGCACCAGCATCCCTAAAATTGCAGCAGCATCCCTAAAATTGCAGCAGCATCCCTAAAACTGCACTAGAAGCCCTAAAAATTCACCTGCATCCTTAAAATTGCAGCAGCATCTCTAAAATTTCACCAGCATCCCTAAAATTTCACCAGCATCATTAAAATCAGATCAGCATCACTAAAGGCAGATGAGCATCCCTGAAGTTGAACCATCATTCCTGAAACTGAAGGAGCATCACTAAAACTGCATCTTAAGAAAATTGCCCTGGCATTCCTAAAACTGGCACCAGCATCCCTGAAGTTGGATAGGGATCTAAAAAAATCTAAATCTAAAAATCACATCAGCATCACCTTATAGGAAAACAACCCTTTGATACAATTAATATTTAATTCATGTTATTATCTTTAATTATTTACTATTTACTTTTTATTGGCTGTTGAGTATGTATTATTTTTTTTTATTGTTCATGTTTTATGATAGTTAAGTTTGTTCTCTACTATCCCACTGACAAAGAGCCTCACTTCATTATTTTTTGTTTTAGAGCAATTAATTAATTGCAGGAGTTACGAGACCTTGGATCTGGCAGCAAGATATAAAGAAACCAATTTCTGCCCATAAATGCATTAAAAGACCTTTGCAGGCATTTTATATAAATGGGATTTTCTTGGGATTGAGATCAAAAATAATAAGAATTTCTTTTTTTTTTTTTTTTTTTTTAATTCCTCCAGCAAAGCTCACCTCCTCAGAATCCAGATTTTGGGGGGGGTTTGGAATAATTCTGTCTAAATTGGGTGAGTCAGAGCAAGGTCGGGGGGGATGCAAGAGGTGGGATGGAGAGATGGGATGCAGGATGGTCTGGAGGGGAGACCTCCACCCACCACGCCTTGAGCCAATTATTTATAATTATTTCTTATGAGCTGATGAAGGGGATAATAAAATACAAGACCTGGAGAGGGCTGAGCTCATCAGCCTCACTCACCAGGAGCCCCCCTTTGGAAAGAGGCAGCAGGAAGGTAGTGGAAATAGGGGAAAAAGAGAAAATAGGGGGAAAAGGAGAAAAATCAAGCAGGGAAAAGGAGAAAATCAGGCAGAAAAAAGACTTTTATTTCTGGGATAGCATCAAAATCTCCATCCAGGCTCCCAGCTCGGCATCAGCACCGGCAACAGGCATTGGGATGGAGAAATTAGCAGCTTGGAACAATAAATTCCCTTTTAAATTTATTGCTCAGGAGCATTAAAAATGTCTAAAGTGGTTTACATCCACCAGCACCATGGGAATTCGCCCAGGGATCCGGGAGCTGGTAATTGCTGTTCTCAAACTTGCCTTGGAAGCTTCAAGTAGTGTTTAAAAAAAAACATTTGAAGGGTTTTATAAAGCCATAAAGTGCCCTCCATGTACCTGGGAGTGATGGAGCTGGGAGAGGCTCCACCAAAAAATCCTGGGAATAACACACTGCTGATCTGGTAACGGGAAAGGAAACTGCTGCCATTCAATATTGGAATTTTTTTTTCATTATTTGGCCAAGTTTTGCCTTGCTGGTGGCAGAGCATGTGGCATTGGGGGGATATCAGAGAGTCTGGGCTGGGGAATGTTGGGTTTGCTGCTTGGACAGGGCTGGGCTGCCAAAAATGATGGGGGAAAAGGGGGAACAGAGAGGGGAAAAAGGCAAAATAGTAAAGGAAAAAATAGAAGTTAAAAAAATAAAAGAAGAAGGAAAAGGGAAAGAGGAGAAGTCAAAAAAGAAAATTTAAAAGGGCAGAAAAGGGAAAAAATAGGAGTGAAAAAGGCAGAGGGGAAAAGGGAAAAAATATTAAATATTCCTCTTTTTTCAGAGGGGGGAAAAAGGAAAAAAAGAAAGGAAAACAAAGCAAAGGGGAAGAGAAAAAAATTTCAAAGGAAAAGAAGGACAATCAAGGAAAAAATAAAACAGGAAAAGGAAAATTTTTTAAAAGAAGGAAAAAAAGGAAAGAAAATAAAGGAGAAATCAAAAAAGGAAATACTGAAAAAGGGAAAAGGGGAGAAATGAAAAGACAGGGGAAAAAAAGACAAAGGAAAATAGTAAAAAAAATAAAGGGGAAAAGGGGAGAAAAAAGGAGAAAAGTGGGGGAGGAAGAAGGGAAAGGAGGAAAATTTGGGGAAGGGGAGGGGGGAAATGGGGGGGAAAGGAAAACAAAATCAGCTTTTCCTGCCATGGAAAAAATTCCAAGGGGTTGAAGCTCTGAGCCAAGGCTGAAGGAGCTCCCGGGGAGGCTGGGGCTGCTCCTGCTCCCTCCCAGGATTTTCCCTCAAAACTCCACTCCCAAACACATCTTCAAACAAACCTGAAATGGGGGAAGACATAAAATAGAAGCTTCCCGTGGCTGGGCCAAAATTGGGATTATTTTTAATTGGCTTTCTGAGATTTCTGGCAGGGCTCCAGGCAGCAAGGGAGAACCTGGCCAAAACCTCTGCGTTCAGTAATAACATTTTTCATAGTTTTTGTAACACCTTGTTAAAGCCAAAAGCTCCGCATTGAACATCAACAGGGAATTTTTTTTCCCCTCGACACAAGTTGGGTTTTGCTTTCTCTACTCCACCTGCACCAAAATAATCTGATTTTTGGGGAGCATCAGCAGTGCTGCATAGCTAAACCTGAGGGTTTATGGATTTCTGGTGAGGCAACCTGGGTGTTTGGGTTTTTACTGTGTATGGGAGGGATGGGACACAGAATGCTGAAAGGTGGGGGAAGCATGGCCTGGAAAATGAAAGTCAAGGTAAAAAAATCAAATAGTGATAAAGCAGGAAAAAAAATTAAATAAAAGGTTTTAAAAAAATTAAGATAAAAAATAAAACAAGAATAAAAACAAAACTAAAGTAGTTAATCTAGAATAAAAAGAAAACAAACAAAAAATTAAATAAGATGAAATTATAAAAAGAAAATAAACCAAAAAACTAAATAAGATGGAATTAAATTAAAATAAAACAATAAGTAATGAGTAAATAACAATTCTTTAAAACTGTAGACATGATGCTTTGGGAAGTGGTTTAATGGAGGATTTCACAGCTGGACCCAATGGTCTTGAAGGTCTTTTGCAACTCAACTATTTAACAAGCACCAAATAACCAGAGCTGGGACTACCCAGGGTTTGTGTTCCACCTTGGAAAGGCCAAAAAAATAGGATCTAATCAAGCAGTTGGGAAGCACTGAGGCCAAATTCCCTTCTTATTTATACAGCTGCAAATCACAGCTGGGCAGAGGCAACCTCATCCCAGTGGGAGCACGGCTCCATCCCACCAGGATCGTGGCTCCATCCCGTCCCATCCCATCAGGGTTTGCCCATGGGCATCACCTGAAGCACCCCCTCAGTCCTTCCAAGCTTGAGGCAGAGATAAACCCGAGTTTAAATTTAATTGAGGATTAATTCCCATCCTTCCGGATTATTATTTGGAGCTGGCATCTTAATGATCTGACTAATGATGCTGGGAATTAATTTATTTTGGGGCTAATTAGAGGGCATTTGTTAACACCCTCTTCGGTGGTGGCAAAAATTATTTGGGAATCAAGTTATTTGACAGTGCATGGGATATTAAACGGAAGTGGGAATTGTCTGGATCCAGTAAATTATCCCACTACCACCCCAAAAAAGCAACTTTCCACATGCTGGAGTGAAGGAGGATGGGGAACACCTGGGGACAGGATTCTGGGATGCATCAGCCTAAAACAAAGATGATCCTGATGCTTGATGTGGTTTCCCACCAGGACTGCAGGTGCCAAATCTCCCTTAGTTTATCCCTAACAGTGGCAAAAGTTTCCTCCTGACTTCAGCAAGTGTGGGCTGTGCTCTCTGCTCCCCTCCCATCACTTCACTGATTCCTTCGAGCCACAGCAGCTCCCAGGAAAACCAGCTGTGCCAAACTGGGCTGTCCCAGCAGCCCAGGTCCATTTTCCCCATGTCTTCAGGAAATATCCCAAGAATCCATCACACAAACCCAAGCAGGATGCAGATGGTACCCAGAGGGGCAGCCCTGCATCCCTGAGGATGAGGATCGATGGGTGAAGGATGCTCTTCCCAGCAGCACCAAGCCAATACTTAAGTTTTGTGGGAGGACAAAAAAAAAAAAACTCTTATCACTCAGAGATTTATAGGTGCTGTCCATCAACTTGGAAAAAAGTCAAGAAGTAATTCAGAAGTTCCCTGGAAAAGCCAAAATCACCTGAAATCCAAAGCTGCCCCGTGAGGGTCTTGTTTTATCCTTGAGTTGGAAGAAGAGTTATTCCTGATGTGCCAGAAGGGTAAAACATAAAACACTCTTCTCCCAATACAACTTCATGCATTTAATCCAAAACAGGAGATTTTCTTAAAAAAAAAAAAAAAAAAATAAAAAAAAAAATGAGCTTTCCTTAAAAATGTGATTTCTTAAAAAAAAAACACTGTTCCTTAAAAAAAAAAGTTTTCCTTAAAAAAGGTGTAACTTTTTAAAAAAGACAATTTCCTTAAAGAAAGGGAGATTTCCATAAAAAATGAGATTTGCTTATTTCCCCCTCCCAAAATCAATGGAGGGAAAATGGAATATGTTCCTGCAAGCTCAGTGGGGAAGCTCAGCATCCTCCCTTTTTTTTCCCTCATCCCATGACATCAGGGAGTAGTCAATGTTATTTATAAATAAATACCTAATATAATAAATATCTCAGGTTAAAATGAAGGGGCTTATGGGCTGGCTTTGGGGGGCAAGGGCTGCAAAGTGCCTTAAAAAGCCCAATTTTGGGATGCCAAGGAACACAGCATCTCCTTCTCTTCCTGACACCACCAGCTCCCCTATTAACCTCTCCTGTAATTAGCCTCAAGCAATTAACTTTTGCTCCTAACGAAGGAATCTCAGTGCAGGGAGTTAAATCAAATAGGAGGGAGGAGGAGAAAAAAATAAGGGGGAATCCTGATCCCATCATCCGCCTGCTCCATACAGCTTAAACCCAAAACAAGGCACTACTTTTTCACCCAAATCTCCCAAAATCCAATTGATTCACCCAAACCCCTCCCCCATCCACATGAGGATGGAAAGAGCCCCCCAAAACATCAGACCCCAAAGGTTTTGGGGTGTTTTTTTTCAGGGAGCACCCACTTTTCCACAAGGGGATGATGCCAGCCACACCGAGTCAGCACTTTTGGAGGCAGGATGTCCAAAAGTTTCATCAAAGCCAGGTCCTCTGAGCCACACTCTGCTTTTCCCCACTCCAACCCCAAAACCTTTCAGGATTTAAAGGCAAAATGAGTTGAAAAAAGCCAAATTAAGCCATTTCCTCTTCTATTTTCTGCTTCTCCCCGGCAGACAGCTGTCCCGCATCCCAGCCAAAAATAATCTATCCCCCCCCCCTCCTCCATCTAATCTCCCCGGCTGGGAGTTTGAAAATATCCTGCCGGGTTTAGGGTTTCCCGTTACCCGGTGGGCGGCGAGATAGTGGGAAAAAAGATCCTTGGGAGGGAGAAAAACCGGGAAGAGCCCAAACAAAGAGCCGGAGCCCAAGTTGAGCTTGGACACCTGGCGAGGACTGGGCTGAAGCGGAGGGACACCCCAAAGCCTCGGCAAAACTTCCCGAGTTGCACAATGCCAGCGGCAGAGCCACCCTCCCGCAGACGGAAATGCAACAAAAAATTCCAGGATAAATTTCAAATCATAATAATTATTATTATTATTAAGAAGGAGAAGCCCTCCCTGCATTGCTGCAGAGGCACTAAAAGGGATTTCTGGAGTATTCATCCAGCCTTGTGGGACGGGGGGAGCTGCCAAGGGGTCCCGTGCAGGGCTCCGGGGGGAATGGGGTGCCCGGGGGGAAAGGGGGTGCGCCAGGAGAAGGCGGCACACGGGGATCTCGGGGTGCACGGGGTTTGTCCCGGGAGAGCCGGCGGGATGCGGCATTCCTGCCAGGGCCACGCTGGGGCACTGGCGCTGAGCCCGCGGGAGGCCCGGCGAGGTGGCACCGCTGCCCCCCGGCCCCAGCGGCGCCCCGGGGGTCCCGGGGGCGCCCCGAGCTCAGCGGGCGCTCTGCACGGCTGGGATGCCGCAGGCAAACGCCCCCCACCCACCCTGCACGGGGGGCGACTTCCCGGCCGGCAGCGGCCCCGAGCGGGGGCTCCAGCCCTCCCCGGGGGGCGTGAGCAGCCGGGGGGCTGCGAGCCCTCCTCGGGGGAGCCGGGGCCAGCTGAGGGGGGCCGGCAGCGCCGGGAGAGCGCTGCGAGCGGCCGGGGGGCTGCGAGCGCTCCCGGCGCTCGGGGCTCCGCGGCCGGCCCCGCTCACCGCAGCGAGCACGGGGGATGCGACCCCCGGGGAGGGGAGGGGGGGGTCTGCAGCCGGCCGGGGGTCGCAGCCCCCCTAAAAGCACGGCAGGCGGGAGCAGGCTGCAGCCGGCCGTGGGGTACGGCCCCCGAACAGCCCCGCCGCCCTCCCGGGCTCTGCGAGCGGGCAGCGGCGGCTGCAACTTGGATGGGGGGGCTGCAACCTTTGGGGGGGTCTGCGAGCGGCCGGGGGGCGCACCCCGCACCCACCGGACAGCCCCGATGGCCGCGGCCGGCCCGGGGTGGGAGCGGGGGGCGCGCCCGCCCCGCTCGCTGCGTGCCCCCGAAAGCACCGCGCCCGGCCGAGGGGGCACGGCGGGGAACCGCAGCGGCACGGCCGGCCCGAGGGCAGCCCGCAGCGGGAACCGGACACCGCGGACGGACAGCCGCGCTGCGCCGGCCCCGCTCGGCCGGGGAGGCGGCGGGAACGGCAAGTTACTTCCCACACCGGAGGGGATGGGGGGTGGGGGGGCCCCCGGGACCCCCGGGTGTCCCCAGGACATCGCTCGGACCCTCCCCGGCCAACCCTGCCCCTGCTGCCCTCAGCCAGATCCCCAGCACCACACCTGCCCCCCCAGCAGCATCCCTCCCCCGGTTTATTTCCCAAATATAGCGCCCCGCACCCCCCACATACTGCCCCAACACATTTTACACCCCCGACACATTTTACACTCCCCCAACACGTATTGCCCCTCCAGCAGCATGTGCTCCTCTCCATATTTCCGTGCACAGCTCCCCCCCGAACGCTTTTGCCACCCCAGATTCAGAGCCAGCCTTGGTGGCCTTGGTGACACCATCCCGGACACCCCCGGAGTCCCCCCCCTCCATCAAGCCCCCCAGGGGGGTACCAAACCCATCCCTCCCCCAGCACAACCTTGACATTTAAGGTATCCAGTGAAATCCCACCCCAAGCCCCTCCTGTGGTATTATCCCCCAGGAAAACACTCTTATTTTAGAAATATCTGTTAATTACTGTTAATTTGGGGGTTTAGGGGGGGTTCTGACAGAGCTCCCCCAACCCACATTTTGGTCTGCATGAAACATCAACTGTCCTTCTGTCTCCCAAAGACCCTGAAGATGAGGTTTCCCTGGAATCACAGTCACGGGGAGGACTGGTCCTACAGCCAAATTTTCCCACATTTTATTGCTAAAGCCACAGGGACAGATTTTTCTGGATCAGTCTGGCCATAGTTTTTCTCTCCCAATATTCCATCCCCTTCCCTAATGAAAAATGTCATCAAGGACGGATTTAACGAAAAGTGCTGAATTTCTGCCCATTTCCTAAAGATACTGGGTGGGGGTCAGAGACACTCCAAAGAGCTCCAGAATTCCTTTGGAACAGGTCAATAGGATAAGGAATGGGTTAAAACTGGCTCCAAAGAGTTACAGAGGGATGCCAGCCAGGGGCACTAAGTGGTGTGTAAGGGATGGCCATGGGGTCAGGGATGCAAGGAGAAAGGTGGACAAACAAATCAAATTTAAGGCCAGAAACCCAAAATAATTTGGGGTTTTCCAGAACAAATAGCCTCTTGAAAAAATCAGCATTCCTAAATCCCTCCTTCTAGTTTATCTCAAAAATAAGTCTGTCCAGAAAATATTTGCTGCCCTGTTTGTACTTCCTACTTGAGAGCAGGCTCTAACACACCCTGATGTCCTTTGGGTTGGCCAGTGAAGAGCAAGGGAAAATAGATGGCTCCCACTTGGAATCCATCAATAAAATAACAGAGAGGTGCAGTGGCTGGTTGGGATGAATCTCACCCACTCCCCTCCAAAAAGAAATGAAAAAAAATCACTGCATTGCATCACTGAGAAAACCAGCAGGAACTCAGAGCATCCCCCCAGTCCTTCGGAGATGTTGGAATGATTTATAGGAATTTCTTGCCTTGTAAATCAGCCAGCAGGACGTTTTTCCTCTCCCTTATTACTATTCCACAGAAGCGAGCAAAGATGAGGAGCCATAAAGCTGTCGCCGGTTGTTTCAACCAGCTGGGGATGCCAGACAGAAAATATTTTGGGTTTTGCAGAAGCTGGAGAAGTGGAAAGGAAGAGAGAAGGGGAGGCAGGTGGAAAAGCCATCACCGTGATATCAAAGGACCACTGGATCATCCACGCTTGGCATCTCATCTTTCTCGTGTCTCATCTTGGAAAACAGGGATGTAAAAGAGCAGGCACATGTGGGGCGTATTTTAAGCTACACCATTGCCAAAAATATCCAAGAGCTCAAAATTTTAGGGTTCTCGTGGTGCAGGGATATTTCTTCTGGAACCAGCAGCAATGAGCTCCTCACATTCGTTCCTCAAGCATCCCAAGTTCATTCCTCAAGCATCCCACATTTGATCCTTGAATATCCCACTTTTGGTCCTTGAATATCCCACTTTTGATTCTTGAATATCCCACTTTTGGTCCTTGAATGTCTCATATTTGGTCCTTGAATATCCTACATTTGGTCCTTGAATATCTCACATTCACTCCTTGGGCATCCCTCATTTATCTTCCCCAATTTGCTGCCAATTGCCAAAGCAATTCCTCCACTGCTTTTGGAATCTCACTTTTAAACTCCAGGGAAAGTATCCAGGCCCAGATTTTTCTTTCACAAAGGCAAAACTGCTTCTTCCCTGGAGAGTTTTTTCCAGAGGTTAATTATCATCAATTATTATGCCTGGTTAAAAAAATACATTTCCCATTTGGCTTGGCCACTTCATCACCCAGCCGTGGGAGCTTGTTGGAATTTTTTTGGTGATAAATTAAAATTCTCTCGCACTCAATCTCGTAGCTCTTTTCCCCAGGAAAAAAAAAAAAAAAAAAAAAAAAAAAAAAGGCATTTTTCTGCTGCAACAGGTCATTACTGAATGATATTTTTTGATATTTTTTTGTCAGGTCTCATCCCACAAACCCTGAGCCTCCAGATCTCCAGGCCCAGGGGTGCCTGGCTGTATCCCTAGTGAGAAGTTTGGGTACCAGCTCACTTCTTCCCACCCTGGGCTGCAGCTGGAAGGGATGACCAGACCCCAAAACCAGGAAACCCTTCTTCAGACACCTTTTCCCATCCCTATCCCAATCCAGATTGCTGGAAAACCTCCCTGAAATTAAACCCCCTCTGCTAAAAATTCCCCCAAATTCTGGGGGTCGTGCCATTTCCATGCCCCAGGCTGGAGCATGGGCACCTCAGGGAGATTTTTTTGCACGTGTGAAGTCAGTGTTGTAAATACATAATTGCCACAAACTCCCTGGCACTTACTCCAGAGGACATGGATGGGTCCTTCCCAAAAGAGACGAGCACTCAGAGCAGGTTTGATAAAATATTAAACATTTGGCAAGAGCAGCGACACACATAACCAGCAATATTTACATTTTTACATAACGGGCTTCAGGAGAAAACAAATTACATAAAATATAGAGGTTTAGTCTCCATCATTTCGCTGCTCCTCCATAAATAATTCAATTCTCTTTCCAAGATTGTATTATTGCTCGTGTCGGATTTCTCTAAGAAAAACTGTGACAGGATTCACTGCAAGATGCATAAGAGCAAAACTGAGTAAATTATTCAAGGATGGATGTTCAAAACAAGGCAGGGTTTTGGGACATTTCCTTGAGACTGAGCCTGGCTTAAGCACTGCAGCAGGTTGGAGGGGCCCAATGTCCCTTCCACATTACAGGGAGGGTGTCCAACCCTTCAGGAGTTAAAAGATGCTGCAAAGAAATCCCTAAAGACAATTTAGGACTTTTGTAGGCAGGGTTTTTCTCCAAACTGTCCCAGTGGTGCCCACCAGCCCTTGATCCCTCTGGCTCAGGCACCATCCCTGGACCTGGCCATGATGTGCAAAGCAAATCACTCGTTAAAATTCGTGCTGGATTTTTAGGAGATATTTAAGGACATGAATATTTTCCTACACCTTTCCAAACCCTCTCCAGCAGAAAGTTTCGAGGAGTGAGGAGAAAAATCAGCATCAACCAATGCAGCCTGAAAAGCCACGTGGGGACCATCCACACAGACAGTTGTCTGTCCAAACCCAACAATGCTCGTGCCAAAACTGGGGTGAAATTAAAGAATTCTCCACGTTTTAACTGTTTAGCTCATTAAAGATTTCTGCATAACTTGATTTTCCCTCCATTTTTGGCACTTCACTCAGAGGACAACTCCTCCTTTTACCTGTGCACATGATTTTCCTGGGAATAATAAGATTTACAACACCAAGACAACAATGTTATTTTTGAAGCCACCGTGCATTTTAAACAATCTCAGACACACAAACAAGCATGTAATTTCACAAGAACTAATAGATAAATACATGGGAGAATATAATTAAGGGGTTTATCAATAATCCATAGGGACAAGGAGGATATATTAAGAATTAGTGATCAGTGCCAGCATGGCTCTATGTTCCCAGAGGTTTTCCTATGCAAGATTAAATAAGATTAGGTTTATTTCTTGTGAGAGATTGATGGATTGATAATAAAGAAAGCTGAAGCCAAAACAAAGGATTTTTCCCCATCAGTGGGGGGAAATCTACCAAGCAGCCTGGATTGAGTGGGAAAATATCTAAAAAAATGGGATTTCTCCCCTCCCCACTGGCTGAGTGGGGGTTGGTGGTGGTTTGTTGAGCCAGGAAAGTATTTTTGGGTCCTTCCAGAGGGCAAGTGGTGGATAAATGGCAGGTTATATATATTTTGATTAGAAGATCCCTGCTGCCAACTTACTGCTCTTAAATGTTTAATTTCAAGGCATAATAAGTCCTCAGCTGGTTTTTGCTGCTCCTTCAGGCTCTCCTGTGCAAAGTTACTGAAAGCATCTGACTGACTGATCCTTTCCCAAGCATTTCCAGGGATAAATTAAAAAAAAGAGAAGGCTCTGGATGTTTCAAGTGACTTACCTCCAGCACCTGGGCAAGCTTTGGAGTCTATTTTCCAGAGGCAATATCAGCTGATGGAGATGGGCTGGAGGGATACCCATGGGGGGAAAAAAAAATTATAAATAATGGTAAAAATTGTAAAAAAAATAAAATATAAAAACAGTAACAATTTAAAATATAAAAAAAATATTTTAAATGTTGCGATTATAAAAATTGATACAATTATATACATGTTCAAATATTAAAAATATATAAACATAAAATATTAAAATATTAAAATTATAAATATTATTTTAAATTATAAAAAAGATAAAATTATAAATAACTGTAGAACTAAACCCCGTGCAAATACTGCACAAACAAAACCAGGGCTGGTCAATAGGCTGAGCCCCCTCCAATTTCTGTTCCCCTTGGATACCTGCAGCACCTGACAATTGGCAAACACAACGTGGAGGTGCTGATCCTGCCCTTTTAAATTTCTGACTCCACCTGAGCTGTTTCTTCACCTGGGCTGGGCTCTGTGCTTGTTCCCCACCCTCTTTTGGGTTCAGCCCACGGTGGGAGTTCCACCTTCACCTGCAGCATCCTCAGCGAGCCATGCCAGCCCCAGCCTGGCTTCCCAGGAGCTGGTGAAGGGAGAAGCAGAGAGATGGTCACAACTCTTTAAAGATGCAAATTGAGAAGCAGCCATCATAACAAGAGAGCTCTGCTAATTCTTTTACAAGTATGCAGATTTCCATGCTGACTTTTCCTAGGCTTATTTGTTTTATTTAGCAATAAATTTAATACCAGCTCCCTGAAGCAAAGAGACAGATGGACTATAAACTTTGAATTTTGAGTAGTTTTACTTTCTTAGGTTCATGTAATCTTTGATGTCTTCTGAAATTACATCTTGGAAAGTTTGCAGGGATTGAATTTTGCTTTTTTACAGCCCTCAAAGCCATTTGATTAGCCGCCTTTTAATTTTTTTTTCTTGTACAGGTTACCTGAAGGATCTTAAATACCATCTCAGTGATTCATATCCTTGGCTGCCAGAGCTGTCTCAGGGAGTTGCCAGTGGACCTGAGAAAACCAAAGCACTGCATAACATCTTCTCCGCAGGCAAAGGGAAGCAAAATAAGTTTTATGCATCCTTAGGGATGGAAAACTTCTGAGATCTGAGACAAAAACCCCTGGGCTGAGATAAAATGGTGCCCTTGCAGAACACAGGGCAGCTGGGTGGGGTTTTGGGAGGACCACAAAGTCACAATGCAGCAGGATGCCATTATCTCCTTTTTTCTTTTTTTTTTTTTTTTTTAAATTTTTTTTTTTTTTTTTTGCCATCCACCAGCGATGAAAAAATCAGTTTGGAAATGAGGAGAAATGAGAGGCAGCAGCCTGGGGAAGCCCCTGGCAGGAGGGTGGTCTCCACCCTTCAGTTGTGCACAGGTGGTTGGGTGAAGCCATGAGTTGATTGAACACCATGAAGGCCAGATACACAAGAACATCCTTTTTACCGACAACCCTGAGGTGTGGGAAAATTTAAAATTAAAAAAAAAAAAAATCCCCTGTGCTCAGGAGTCAGGGAGAGGTGAAGTTAAGGGTAACACTGTGACTTTTGAAGTTAACTGCTTCAGCCTGGCAGAGCTCAGCCCAGCCAAGTCCCATCACGACTCATTTCCCTACCATCACACACAAATAGGGGAGGAAATTAAATTTTTTTAAAATAAATAAATAACAACAAAAAACTCACATGGTTTCCAAGCTGCAGCCCAGGAAACAGCAGGAAAAAAAATCAATATGTGTCAAACGAAAAAGGACGAGAACAAAGGTGTTGCAAGGAGCCAAGAATAAAACCCGAATGAAAACTGCAAACAGGCTTGACTGCCAAAAAATCCACCTGCCTGAAAGTCCTGGGGGTCTCAGCAATAAATTGGGGCGGTTTCAGCAGTTTTGATCACTTTCAGTCACCCAACATCCCACCCTGGGCAGACGTTGCCATTGCTCAACCCTTTCCAGTTCTGAGACATTATTGGCTGCTCAATTGCAATGGAATGAAAATGGATTATTATTATTATTATTATTATTATTATGGGACATTAAAGTCTCATGAGTGGCCAGTGATTGATGTCATTGTGAAGAAAACCAAAAGAACTAAGGATGATGAGCCACTTAAAATGAAGTGTTGTGGGTTTCGTTATCAATGGCTCCTTGGTTTCTCACCTGGAACTCTTGGGTGGGAAGGAAGAGGGGTTGGCACAGGTAAAGGAGCAAGGATTCCAAAGAGATGATGCAAGGAGGACCCACACAGATACTCTTTAAAGTAAGATTGGTGGGAAATAGCATTTCTTGGGGAAATGGGTGGGAAATAGAAGTTTTTTGGAAAAACATTTGACTGTGGGCTTTAGAGCCTTTGGGAATGCCATTAGAAAAGCAAGTTTTAATTGTCACCATCTCCCCAGAGCCTGTTCTTGTCTTTCTTTTTCCCCTCAGTTTTCTTATTTTCCATGGATTCTTTGCCTCTTTCCTTTAGCTTTGCCTTCTCCATCCCTTGCAGCCCTCACGGAGGTCTCCACAGCCAAATTTCAGGTAGGTTCTCTCCTCCTTCCTCTCCTTGGTTGGAACAGATTTTGCCACAATGTCATCCCACGTTGACTCCATAGGGACATGTCATCCCATGTGGGCACAATGACATTAAAACATCCCCAGAAGACAACTGCAGGAACTTTCTTTTTGTAGGATTTTTAGGGAAATTGCAGCAGTTGCTTGAACTTCAGAGAACCAAGTAGCAAAAACCTTATTTGCACCAATTTACTGGACTGAAATAAAGTTGCATTTACTATAACAAGTCACCAAACCCAAATAATTACCAACTTCCTCCCACTTGGGAGTGATGTGAGCCATAAGAGGCGTGATGACAGGGACACCCTCTCCTCCTCCATCCACCTTCTCCAAGTGCTTCTGGATTGAGGTCAGCCTTGTCCCCAGTGGGAAATATTTTCTCTCCTCCCACCAACCAGGGCCTTTTAGAGGCATTTCCACTTGCTGGGATGGGATCTTGGTTTTTTTTTTTTCCTTTTGAAAAGTGACTTCATATTCCATTTTATTATTTTTTTAATGTTGCAGGATTTATTCTGTTTGAAGTCTTACATCCTCATTTCCTGTCAGGATGATTAAAATTGATTTCCGCCATCAGCTAGAAAAAGATAATCTGAAGGGGGTTCCTGTGAGAGAGAGCTCTATCCCCACTGGAGACATTGCTAACCCTCTCCTATTATTTTAACTTTCTTTTTTGGGGGGATGACTCTTTGGAAAAGGACAACTCAATGCTTCTCAGTCGTGTGTGTCCCCCAGGTAAGTTGGGAAGAGCAATTTAACCTCATTTTTCCCGTCACAGAGTGGACTGAGGGATTTAAATAGCTCTTGTTTACCACTGCCACCCTCCTGGCAGTATTTTTAGAGAAGTAATTGGATCCTCCTGATGCCTTTGCTTTGCTTCTCGAGCTCCACATCCTCTGACCCCACACCTGCACCTGTCCCAGTTTGTATCTGGGCAAGCTGAAATGGGATGGGTTTTTCCCCAGCATTAAGCTGGGTGGTTCCTGGTGCACTCAGAGACTTAGCAGGAGGAGGAAGGAGGGATTTGGGCTGGAAAACCAGCCCAAATTTGGGTTGGCAAGCTGTAAAACATCTGGCCAACAAAGAAAACATGGAAAAAATGAGTCCAGAGGGCAAGTGGCACTCAGGGATACAGCGGTTCAAACCTTTACCCATCTCTTAAATCAACTAAACCTGGAATATTCTAAATAAAAAATTAATTAAAATATTTTTTTAAAATCAATTCAGTACATTTTTATATTTGCTTAAATAAATTTTAACATTAACAGAATCAATTAAACACTGGATATCCTGAATAATCTCCAAAATATCCCTAAAATATAAATAACATCTTTCCAGGCTGAAGGATCTTGGGGCCTCATGACCACGCTGGTTTACAGCAAAACCCCATAAGCAAATTTATGCAAATGAGGGGGACTGGTGGTTCCTATCCTACCAAGGACAAAATGATACACATGTACTGAGAGTCTTTTCCCCAACCACCATCTCCAGACTCCCAACCCACGAGGAATCCCCCCAAAAAAGGGGTCCCCACCATCCAACAGGTCCCCATCCCAAAGCTCAAACACCCTTACAGGAGAGTAATTTAACGCCATTCCCAGCTTAAGCTCCACATCTACCGGGCGTGAAATTAGTTCCAGCAAGCTGCAAATTTGCCACTAATAAAAATATTTAGCAATTCGCTAGTCTTTAAATCAGGAGCAGAATATTTTCTTTCCTGCATCAACGCCTGTTTCTTTTTAATTCTAATGTTGGAGCGCCGGGGAGCTCCAGCCGTAAAACTGGAAGTCTCACGACTGCGCGAGCGGTTTTAAATCAGTTCCCTCAGCGCTTCCAGCCCCACCACCAAGACTCTGACAATTTATTATCATTTGGTACGAGGCCACGTTGGTTATTTTGGCCACTGGGATGAGCTGGCCGTGGTGGATTTGCAGGTTTTAAGCCAAAATTTGACCCAAAGCCGCCCTGTTTCCAGGGGCTGCTCCACTCACAGAAGAGCTTTGATCCATGTGATCCCACCTTGCAGGCCTTGGAGGAAGGTGACCTCTGCATCCTCCTGTGCCAAGCATTTAATTAGCCTCAGCACTAATTGTGTCTCTCTGCCAAGCCCATTTCATCCAATGCCAGCCTCAGGATCTTTGTCACGCCTTTGCCAAGAAATGCCACAATTCCCTGATTTCTTCCTTGAGAAAAACTATCTGCAGTGATGACACAGCCTTCAAATCATTTCTTTTCCTTGGCAGGACAGCAGCTCCCATCCACTGAAGAGCACTGATTTATTTGTGCCCAAATAAATCCTTTGAATTGGGTTTTCTGGGCCACGAGCACCCAGCAGCACCAGTATGACTCTGCTTCTCCTTATCTAAAGCAGATTATTGCTTAGAGCCTTGCCAGGAAAGGCTTTATGGTACCTGTATTATGGATTCCAAGGACACTGGAGCTGGAACTGCTCATCACCACATCATCTGTCATCACTTTGATGTGTCCTGTCCCCAGCACAAGGGTTTGGGTGCAAACACCACACGGTGCAAATCAAAAGTCTTGGAGAAACCTGAATGTGTGACACCAGCAAATATCCCTACACCAGCAGCTATCCTGGAAAAAAACACCATAGATATGAAGCTTCTCCCAGAGTCATGAAAACAACACAAAAATCCTCAATATTTGCTGCTCTCCCGTCTGTTTTAATTCACCTTTTATACCCAGCATTGCCTTTCTCCCACTTTCTGTAACTTCTTTTTTCCAGCTGCAATGCAACCCTGACACAAGCAATAAATGGGACCAAATCCCAGCAGGTAAAATCTGGAAGGAAAAGTTATTTTAAGCCAGCAATAAATGATTCTTTGGCAATAAAATCAGATCTTTGCATTCAGCTGGTGGGCTGATGGAGCAGTTTGCAAGGCAAATCCCCAGCAAGGCATTCCTGATGCTGGGAGGAGGCTGAGATGCAGAAGAATTATGGGTTTAAGATGATGAGCTTTGCTGCAGATGGGTTGAAGAAATTTCTGGTGAAGGTTGTGCTTGGAAATATCACACCAATGGGGTTGGTTTTCCCAGTTTCCCTCATCTGTGGGTTTACCATTTCCCTTCATTGTGCTCTGAAGAACCTGCAGCCCTGCTGTGATACCATGTGGGCTGGGCAAATAAATATTATTCAACGTCATGTATTAGATGTAATACATTATATATAAACTATAAACTATAAAATATAACATATAACATATAACATATAACATGAAATATATATATAATATATTCCATATTGTCTATTATTTTATTATATTTATATTATATATTATACTATGTACATTATATAATATATAATATATTAAATATAATACATAGTACTTTATATATAATATATTTTTATAATCTCCTCTATATATTATATTATTTTATTATGTATTTTATATTATATTATACTATATATTATATATTTATATTATATATTATACTGTATATAATGTAGTATTATGTATAATATATAGTTAATATATTAAATATAATACATAGTACTTTATATATAATATATTTTTATAATCTCCTCTATATATTATATTATTTTATTTTATTATGTATTTTATATTATACTATATATTATATATTTATATTATATATTATACTGTATATAATATAGAATTATATATAATAGATATTATATATTATTATATATATTATATATTATATCTATTATTAAATATTGAATGCATTTAATATTAAAGGCATAAATACATAAGTATTTTGGAGGGTGTTTGGCTGCATTTCAACTCATTTCAACTCCAAATCTTGTGCTTGAGTCACCATCAACCCTATTGCAATGGTGGGGTTAAAACCAACAAGCAGCAAGGCTCAGAGCTGGCCATTGGATGTGTTTGCTGGGCTGTAAATTGCATTTATCCTTCAGCTTCTGGCCAAATATCTGGGATGTGGTGTGGTCCACCAGCAGGATCAACAGCTGCATGATTCAAGCTCTCTGCTTCAATCTCTTGAACTGGTTTAACATTGCTGTGGTTGAAACTGCCAGGCAGCACCAAGACAGGGAGATGAGCAATAAAAACCCAATCAGTGTGGGAAGAGGTTAATGAGGCCATTGGAAAAGCTGTGTACAAGAGAAAAATAAGCCAAGGAAAAGCCTTATTGGCTGATGAATAGAACGTTTCACTTCCAGATGAAAAGCCAAAGGATGCAAAAGAATGGCAGAAGGAGAAAGCTCCAGCTGAAAACACTGTTATGAAGAAGAAATTTGGGGGTTTAGAAACTACAAAAATGAAAGAAATGGCAAAACAGAGCAAAGCAAAGGGAGATTCCCAAACAACAGGAGCAAACATTTAATTTCTCATGGCCAGGAGCAGGAAGCAGAGGGAACAGAAGAGGAGGAGTGGGAAGAGAACGGCAGGGATGGACACCAGAGAGGCAGGGGCTGCAGAGGGGGAAAGCCCCCCTGGTGGGTTAACCCAGCGAGCAGAGCAGGAGGGAGTCTGCAGGCAAACATGGTTTTTGATGTGCTGGCAGCCGGGGGCTGCTCCATGCCAAGTGAAGGCAGGTGTCAGAGGCAGTTTGTGTTCTGCTTGCTGAAGCATTTGGTGTCATGCTGGCGACTCCGATTTCATCACAGGGAAAGGCAGGTCGCTGCCGCACGGAATAATTAACCGCTGCTTTATTCCTCCCCTTGGAAGAGGCGACAGAAAACGCCCACTCAGGTGACATTTTGTGCAGCCAAAGTATTGCAGACTTCAAGCGGCTGAGACAGAAAATATCAGTGTTTAGGGTTTTTTGGGTTAACTGAGCCCGGAGTGCCTGGGGTTGGAACAGGATCTTCCTTAAAGTCCTTTCCAACCCAAACCATGATGTAATTCTGAGATTCTATGATAAAGTCATGATCAAACCACACCGACCTTGATCTGATGGGCAAGACGTGATGGTGAGGAGACAGGATTTATAAACAGGCTGAAATATTCATTTTAAAAGGAAATTCCTCTTGTCTTGATGTTAGAAGATGCTCACAGTATTGAGAAACCTCCCTAGTTTGGCTTGGCTGTCCCAGACCCCCAGCATGCCTGTTCCAAAACCCGTGTCAGCGTTACTGTCTTAACGAAATCTGCCTGATTTTGGCCCTAAATATAATTGAGGGCGTGCACAGCTCAATTTTTAGGGTGTTGGGTGAAAGTGTGTTCAGAGGTGCTCCCTGCAGCGGGGAGGGCAGGAGCTGGGTGGCGCCGGCCGAGGTGAGGTAAGGAAGCACCGATCGCCTGCACCGGGAGGGGAGCGGATGGAAATTCCCGTTCCACCGGGAGCAGCCCGAGCGCTGGGACGGGGTCCAAGGCCGCGGGACGGGGAGCGGCTGGAGCGGGATCCTGGGATCCCATGGGGCCAGGAGGGCCGGGATTCAATAGGGACCGGGTCTGTAGGACCGGGATTCAATAGGGACCGGGTCTGTAGGGCTGGGATTCAATAGGGACTGGGTCTGCAGGGCCGGGATTCAATAGGGACTGGGTCTGTAGGGCCGGGATTCAATAGGGACAGCGTCTGTAGGGCTGGGGTTCAATACGGACCGGGTCTGTAGGGTTGGGATTCAATAGGGACCGGGTCAGCAGGGCTGGGATTCAATAGGGACCGGGTCTGTAGGGTTGGGATTCAATAGGGCCCGGGTCAGCAGGGCTGGGATTCAATAGGGACCGGGTCTGTAGGGTTGGGATTCAATAGGGCCCGGGTCAGCAGGGCTGGGATTCAATAGGACTGGGGCCGGGATGGGGGCTGGGATCGGGACCGGGACCGGGACCCGGACCCGGATCGGGCTCGGGATGGAGGCCGGGATAGGGATCGAGATCGGAATCGGGATCGGTATCAGGATCGGGATGAGGATCGGGACCGGGGCCGGGATCGGCATCGGGATCGGGATCGGGATCGGGATCGGGACTGGGCACTCGCCCTGCCCCGGGCGCGCCCCCGCCTCCGGCGGCGCGCATAAAGCCCCGCCCACCCTCCAACCTTAGCCAATGGGAAGCGCCGAGGGAGAGCCAGGCGGGGCAGGGAAAGCGGGGTCCGCGCCCCCTCCCTCTGCCCCTTAGCCAATAGACAGCGCGGGCGGCGCTGCGGACAGCGCTGATTGGCCGAGGCGGCGCGGTTGCTAGGCAGAAGCGGCGGCGCGGGGCGGCATGGCGGGCGCGCTGGGCGTGGGGCCGGGGGTGCTGGCGCTGCTGCTGCTCTGGGCCATGGCGCTGCTGCTCGTGATGGCGCTGGGCCGCGCCGGCCGCGCCCGGTGAGCCGGGGGGATGGGGTGGGACGGGCCCGGTGAGCCGGGGGGATGGGGACGGACCGGCCCGGTGAGCGCGGGGTTCGGGCCCGGTGAGCGCGGGGTTCGGGCCCGCCGGTGCTGAGCTCGCCCCGCCGCTCCGCTCTCGCCCAGGCTCGGCGCGGTGCCGGTGGTGCTCGGAGCCGCCGCGGTCACGGCCGCGCTGCTGCTGTTCCCCCGGGAGAGCGAGAGTCCGGGCCCCGCCGGCGCTGAGGAGGTGAGCCCGGCGGGAGGGGAGCCCCGGGGCTGAGCCCGTTCCGTGGGCACGGCCCCAGGTGGGTCTCTGGGCCAGGGACGGGCCTGCGGCCATCCTGGAGCCCTGGGAATGGTTCCTCACCCAGGGATGGGCTGCAGGATGCTCTGGGAATGGATCCTCACCCAGGGGCGGGCTGCAGGATGCTCTGGGAATGGATCCTCACCCAGGGGCGGGCTGCAGGATGCTCTGGGAATGGATCCTCACCCAGGGGCGGGCTGCAGGATGCTCTGGGAATGGATCCTCACCCAGGGGCGGGCTGCAGGATGCTCTGGGAATGGATCCTCACCCAGGGGCGGGCTGCAGGATGCTCTGGGAATGGATCCTCACCCAGGGGCGGGCTGCAGGATGCTCTGGGAATGGATCCTCACCCAGGGGCGGGCTGCAGGATGCTCTGGGAATGGATCCTCACCCAGGGGCGGGCTGCAGGATGCTCTGGGAATGGTTCCTCATCCAGGGATGGGCTGCAGGGTGTTCTTGGAATGGATCCTCACCCAGGGATGGGCTGCAGGATGCTCTGGGAATGGTTCCTCACCCGGGAATGGGCTGCAGGATGCCCTGGGAATGGATCCTCACCTGGGAATGGGCTGCAGGATGCTCTGGGAATGGTTCCTCACCCGGGAATGGGCTGCAGGATGCCCTGGGAATGGATCCTCACCTGGGAATGGGCTGCAGGATGCTCTGGGAATGGTTCCTCACCCGGGAATGGGCTGCAGGATGCCCTGGGAATGGATCCTCACCTGGGAATGGGCTGCAGGATGCTCTGGGAATGGTTCCTCACCCGGGAATGGGCTGCAGGATGCCCTGGGAATGGATCCTCACCTGGGAATGGGCTGCAGGATGCTCTGGGAATGGTTCCTCACCCGGGAATGGGCTGCAGGATGCCCTGGGAATGGATCCTCACCTGGGAATGGGCTGCAGGATGCTCTGGGAATGGTTCCTCACCCGGGAATGGGCTGCAGGATGCCCTGGGAATGGATCCTCACCTGGGAATGGGCTGCAGGATGCTCTGGGAATGGTTCCTCACCCGGGAATGGGCTGCAGGATGCCCTGGGAATGGATCCTCACCTGGGAATGGGCTGCAGGATGCTCTGGGAATGGTTCCTCACCCGGGAATGGGCTGCAGGATGCCCTGGGAATGGATCCTCACCTGGGAATGGGCTGCAGGATGCTCTGGGAATGGTTCCTCACCCGGGAATGGGCTGCAGGATGCCCTGGGAATGGATCCTCACCTGGGAATGGGCTGCAGGATGCTCTGGGAATGGTTCCTCACCCGGGAATGGGCTGCAGGATGCCCTGGGAATGGATCCTCACCTGGGAATGGGCTGCAGGATGCTCTGGGAATGGTTCCTCACCCGGGAATGGGCTGCAGGATGCCCTGGGAATGGATCCTCACCTGGGAATGGGCTGCAGGATGCTCTGGGAATGGTTCCTCACCCGGGAATGGGCTGCAGGATGCCCTGGGAATGGATCCTCACCTGGGAATGGGCTGCAGGATGCTCTGGGAATGGTTCCTCACCCGGGAATGGGCTGCAGGATGCCCTGGGAATGGATCCTCACCTGGGAATGGGCTGCAGGATGCTCTGGGAATGGTTCCTCACACAGGGATGGGCTGCCGGATGCCCTGGGAATGGTTCCTCACCCTGGGGATGGGCTGCAGGATGCCTTGGGAATGGCTCCTCACCCAGGGATGGGCTGCAGGATGCCCTGGGAATGGTTCCTCACCCAGGGATGGGCTGCAGGATGCCCTGGGGCCCCAGGAATGGGCTTCCAGCTCAGAGCGAGCCCCGGTGCCATCCCCGTGCTGCCTTTGTGCTCTCCCCCTGGCTCAGGCTGTGTTGCTGCTGGAGCTGGGAACTGTTAATTTCTGTGACTGAATTGCTGATTCACACACTGGTCCCCCTGTCCTGGGGGTTTTGGCTCCCCTCCTCCCGTCCCCAGGGGCTCTGTGCAGGGATTGCCCTCCTGCCTTGGTCCGTCCCGGCTCCAACAGCTCCGCTCCCTCTGCCATTCCCTTTCCTTGTCCTTCTCCTTCCAGTGTTCCCTCAGCTCTGATTTCTGATTAAAGCCCAATAACAGCTCTTCAGCTCTCCTGTAGGTTCGTGCCATGCTTGAGCACGAAGCCATCTGCCTTGTCAGGCCCAGGGATCTCCCCCAGTTTTTGGATCAGGCTGTCTGAGCTGCCACCTTGAGCTCTCCCAGAGCTCTTTGGGCCTTGAATACACAAAGTTTTGTGGCCTTTCAGGTGCCATTTCCTCTGTTCCATTATTAATGCGTGTTAATTATTGCTTTTCTGGTTCTTGTTCTGTGTAAATCCCTACTAAAAGATACTTGTAATGTTATTTTCTTCTCTCTGTGTCACATCTGACCTGCTCCTGTGAAGGTTAGGAGTGAGATGAAGGGCAGCCCAGTGCGTGTTTGTTGCCTGGGAGGCAAATGGAATTGCAAAGCTTTTTTTTTTTACAGATCTTCAATTGGACTGGACCTGCCCTGCCTATCAATAATACATGACCTGGGCTTTCTGCACCAAAACTCTGCTAATTGGCTAATTAAAAAGTGAAACGTGCAGACGGAGCCGGCACTTGGCTCACCAGAGACTCTCTGCAGGAGCACCAGGGCTGAGCTAATGCGATGGATAAAGCTGAGCTGGGGCTGAGCAGAGCTCTGGGGGGTCTGGGGAGCAGAGAGGGGATTTCATAAACAGCCTCCTGGCCGTGGGCTTCTCTTTGTCTTGCCTGGCTACCATGGCTTTTTTTTCATTGTTATTTTTCTCTTTTCTCGCTGTCTCCCTTCTAAAAGGGAATGGAGGTTTGTGGCTGGGGAGAACTGCTTCAGGGCTTGACTGCTGCTTCTTCCCTGTGCTCAGAGCTGTGCTGCTCCACATTAACATTCCCAGCAGCTTTTTGCAGGGATTCTTGTTCTCGTTTGTCGCCCACTGTGCATTCCAGGGATGAAAAGCAAGGAGAGAAATCTGGGGGAGCCCCAGAGGTTCCTTTTTCCAGGATGTGGCATTCTCCCTCCTTTTTCCTTTTCTTTTTCCAGAGGTTCCTTTTTCCAGGATGTGGCATTCTCCCTCCTTTTTCCTTTTCTTTTTCCAGGATGTGGCGTTCTCCCTCCAGGCTCCTGGAGCAGGCTGGGGCTGTGACGTGCTGGGATCTTTGTGTTTCTCTTCCCTGCAGGTTGTGGACACCTTCCTCATTGGCCGCTTCATCCTCCTGGCTGTGATGAGCCTGGTCTTCCTCGGGTGCCTGTTCCTGTTCCTGATTTACCACCTCATGGAGCCTGTGTATGCCAAGCCACTCCACAGCAGCTAGAGACAGCAATCTCTGCAAAGAGGAGATCCTGATTTCCTGGGAATAAACCAGACAGAGACAGCAGGAGGCTGCTCTGGAGGTGACCTTGATGTTCTGAAAGAGCCAGCGAAGCGAGTGAAGCTTTTGCTTCATCTTAAAAAGCAAAGTTTGGTCTGAGCATGAGCTCCTTCCTCCCCAGGGGTTCAAGCCTGTGCACCTGCAAAGGTGTGTGAACATCTGAATGCTGCTCTGCTTTCAGAGAGCTGAGATCCAGCACTTGTGCTGCTCCTGGTGCAGTGCACTGAACTCAGCTGAGATGGTTTGTTGTTGTTACCCACAAGACATGGGTAGAGCAAACAAACAAACAAGTAACAAACAAGAGCAGTTTGTTACTGCTCCTTTTTCACTGTGGTTTAATAAAACTCTTTGAGAAATCCCTGACTCAGGCTTTATTTATTCCACAGGGATGTCACATTTGGCCACACTGTGGTGACAGTGCCCATGAGAGCTGCCTTTTTTTGGGGCAGACGTGGGGGTTTGAGAAAAAAACCCAAACAAACATCAGTGTGTGGCTGTGGGTTGTTTGGGATGGTCCCCTGGACTGGAAATCAGAGGGGAGCGGAGTGGGGAGCCAATGCCAAGTGGTGCCAGAACAGCAAAAGGAAAGCTGCCCTGCCAGGAGTGAGGGAGAGGCTGTGTCTGCCCTCGCTGGTGCTGGGCAGTCCTGCCAGCCATGGAAAGCCCCTTGCTGATACCTGAGTGTTCCCTGCCTGTGCAGGCCCTCAGGTGTCACCCTGGGTGCTGCCAAAGGCTCACAGTTGCTGCTACCCTAAAACTTCAAACCTTTGCTCAATCCTAGCACAGATCCTGCTGGTCACCTCCGACACCTTCCCTGTCCCTGTTTTCCCCACTTGGGGGAGGAAACACCCTCTGTGTTTTAGAGGAGCAGCCATGGGGTTGAATGCCATTTTTGCTCCTGTTTTTGGGGAGAAGCCAGGGGAGCAGTCCTGCTGCAGCAGAGCCTGTGCTGAGGGGGAGCTGTGGGCAGCAGTGTCTGTGCCCTCCGTGGCAGCAGTTTGTTTTCTTGCATGAAATCTCAAAAAGCTTTAAATTGCAGGGAAAAAAAAAAGCATTTTTGGTGGCCTGGAGCATCCTGTGACTGTTTCAGCAGGGAAGAAGCCTTTACCCTCGCTTCTGTGTGGGGAGAGGCTCCCACAGGTGCCCAGGTCATGGGCTGAGGTGGGCTCTGTTATGTCTCATGTTCTCCAGCCCACAGGGATGGAGCTGCTCAGCCCTCCATGGCTGAGCAGGCAGCAAGAATTGCAGTGAGGTCAAAGTGTGAGACACCCCTGAGCAGTGGTCAGGGTCAAAACAGCCAAAAACTTAAGGGCAGAAACTCAGATTTTTTTTCCCCTTTTAGAGATTTTCTTTTTAATTTTGAACTGATGACGGTAAATCAAAGAACCAACTGGCTTTTTCCAGCCCTGTCCTGACAGCTGCCAGTCACCAAACATGAAGGATTGATAAGGCAGAGCCAGTGGGCGTGGAGGTGATGCTTCCCTGGCAGAAAATGCCCCAGCACCCCGGAGCACTGACTCAGTCAGCTAAAAAATGTTAGTACAGTCCCAAAAAAAGCAGAGATGAGGCATCTCTGCTTTCCAAACTGCAGCCACGCTCAATCCCTTCCTGTCCTGAAGCCCGTGTCCAAGGGAGTGTGTTGAGGAAATGCTGAGCATTTATGCATCACAAGCACATTGGGGTCTCCTGGTGATTTTGATGTTACACCTGAGATAAAATTCATATTGAATTCATTGTGTTAATAACATTAATGAACATGGAGTTTCTCTGGCAGCTCCAGCTCTGTGCCTGCTGTGTTGTTATCCCTGTGTTTGTGGGATGATTTGGGAGCCTCATTGAGGCCACAGTTTCACCAGGGCTTCAGTCCAGCTAATGGGAGGGAAACCACAGCAAAAGCAGCTGGGGCACTAAAAACCCAACCCTAACAGCAGAAATGTGAAACTATTCCCCATTTTGCACTGTCATTAAACCCAAATAAGGGCTTTTTTCTGTCCCCTTAACTGTGACTAAAATGAGTCAAAAGGCTGATAAAGCAGCAGTTATTTTGGGGAGAGCAGAAAGCCATGCTGCAAGACAGACACAGTAGCTCCTGCTCAAGGAGGTGATTTCAGCATTTTCCCAAAAACCCCATTAACTGGAGAAAGCCTCATGTGCTCTCACCCCCACTGAGACATTCTGAGCTTCATCCTCATCCTTCAGAGCCCTGGGCAGTGGGGAGCCACCAGCTGGATGAACTCAACCCGGGCTCTCTGTGTATTTATTTATTCTGGGGAGTTCTGCTCCTCCCCGCATAGGGGCTTTCCAAACGGTTCCTGTTTATTTTTGGAACAGGAAAGACCACGTCAAGGAATTGGTATGAGCCAGAGCTGCTTCCCAACCAGCCCCAAACGGCCATTTTTTGCTTCCATCCACATCCCAAAGCTCCAGCTCCTGGAGGATAATCCCTTCTAGCACCTCTGCCTCCACCTAGCAGCCTGATCCTTTCTTCTGGAATTAACGTGCCACAGGAGGGCAGGTTTGTCTTAAACCCCAACCTCTCTGTTGCAGGTGAGGATTTTGGGACCTCAGAGGATGTTAAAGCCAAGGAGCCCTGCTGCAACCCAAACTGATCCAGCCCTCCTCCTGCAGGATCAGAGAACCAGATCTGCCATGTGCCCAGGTGCAGGCAGAACATCAGGCTGAATCTCAGCTCAAGAAAGCTGCTGTGCTAAAAGACCCCATGTGTGCCAGGATGAGGGCAGGCTGGTTGCTTTCAGGTCAGGGGGAAAAGCAGCCCTTTTCTCTCCCTAAATTCTCTGCCTGTCTCAGAAATGAGCAGGGATGCCCTGCACAGGATGCTGGTGCCCAGGTAGTGCCAGGCTCACCAGCCCGAGGGCAGCTGCTCCCTCCTCCCTGAGGAGGGCAGGGAGCAGTGCCAAAGCAGAGATGGAAGGAGCAGGAGTGTCTGCAGGGGAAACTCCTCTCCTTGATTTAAGGTCCTTGAATGACGGCAATTCCTCATGTCTCACGCTGCTCTCTGCTGGCACTTAATTACCCTCACTGGAAAAACTGCCCTCAGATTTCCACCTTGACTTTGCTGACTTCAGCTTCCCTGCTGTTGGATCCTGATTTGCCTTTGGCTGCTAATTAAAAAGCCCTTCAGCCTTTGCCAGCTGCTCCTTGCATAGGTAATTACAGACCGTGCCCCAGCCACCTCCTCACCTTCCCAGCAGACCAGCAGCATTCCTCCAAAATCTGTGCAGCCTCTTCCCCGTCTGCCTCCTGGGGGATGGCATTGCTGTGCTGTGGGACGGTGGGGTCACCTACAGAAAAACCCAAACACTGATTTACCAAGGCCAAAGAGCCCGTTTGGGGTGGGATTTGTCCCATCACAAAGGTGGACACGTGTCCATGCTCTCAGTGCCACAGGGGCTCATGGCAGAGGAAAAGCAGCAGCTCCTCATCCAGCAGAGGAGGAACAAGGCAAGTTGTCTTGCACATTCCTCCCAGAGGAGCTCAGCTCCATTTAAACAGTGTTTTTTGGCTAAGCCAAACCCAGGGGATCCCCTCTCTGCCTTCCTACTCACCCTTCAATTCCAAAGCTTAGTAAGACCTGGAGTTTTCTTTGGCATTTGGCTCCTTTTTTTTTAAGTTTAAAACTGCCATGGGCTGTGTGCCCTTTCTCCTCGCTCCTGGCAGTGGAGCCAAGGTTGTTCAGACTTTCCAAACATAAGTGGGACACGGCCCAGGCCTAAATTTGTCCCGGAAAAATTGTAAGCAGCTGAAAGAACAAGCAGGAAAGGGAGGGGGGAAAAAAAAAAAAAAAAAAAAAAAAAAAAAAAGTAAGAAAGGGGAGGTGGGGGGAAATCCCCAAACCAACTTGCTGTTGGAATAAGCCCCCATGTGTGTCAGGACTTACAGGATTTTTTGCTTGAAGGGGTATTTTGAGGCCCCCTCCCCAGAGGATGGTTTTAGGTCACACAGCAGTGCCCAAGCTCCATCACACTGACAGGGCCATCCTCAGCCCAGCTCATGGGTCTCTGCCAGCAGCAAGGGCCTTGTGCCCACAGGGTGTGTGTGCCACGAGCCTGGGGACGCTGCAGGGTCACCCCGAGGCTCTGCTGAGGACAGACCCTGTTGTGACACCTCTCCTTGTGGCTCCATCAGGGTGTAGCCCAGTGGGGTTGATGTTTTCCTGGGGAAAAGGGCAATTGTGGATTTTATTTTTCTCTGGGTGCTCCATTTTTCCTGCTTTTTTCCCCAAGGCCCATTGAGCACCAACAGTCAGAGTGGAGGGGATTAAAGGCCATCACTGTTTGGCCCCCCCAAACCTGCAGCTGCCACTCTCCCAGCTGCCTGGTCCCCTGTGCCACTCCATCCCCCTCAGAGCTTTACAGGGAGCTGGTTCAACTGGCTAGCAAGTTTCCTCCTTTTTTTTCCCCCACGCTTTTTTCCCCTTTGCTGATGAAATCAGCACTTAATAAAATCGCATCAGGCCCAGATGTTTTCTCCTCGGGTCAAGATTCAAGGAGGTGAAGTCAATTAGAGCTGCAATTTATCGCTGTCACACACGGAGCCCCCGGCACCGGCACCGGGCACTGCTCTGCCCTGGGCAGAGCGCCGGAGCCAGGCGCCCTCCCCGGGTGGCGAGGGGATGCAAACACATCCCAGGGGATGCAAACACATCCCAGGGACAGAAAACACATCCCAGGGGATGCAAACACATCCTAGGGGACAGAAAACACATCCCAGAGGATACAAACACATCCCAAGGGACAGAAAACACATCCCAGGGGACAGAAACATCCCAGGGGATGCAGTCATATCCCAGGGGATTGGAAACATCCCAGGGGATTGCAAACACATCCCAGGACACTGCAGTAACACCCCAGGGGACAGCAAACACATCCCAGGGGATTGCAAACGCATCCCAGAGGACAGCAAACGTATCCCAGGGGATTGGAAACATCCCAGGGGACAGAAAACATCCCAGGGGGTTGCAAACACATCCCAGGGGATGCCAACATATCTCAGGGCACTGCAAACATCTCAGGGGATGCAAACACATCCCAGGACACTGCAGTCACATCCCAGGGCACTGCAAACTTCCCGGGGGATGCAAACACACCCCAGGGGACAGCGAACATCCCAGGGAACAGCAAACACATCCCAGGGGAGGCAGCCACACCCCGTGGATTCCACACGCCCCTGCTCCGTGCACATCAAAGCCGCACCCCGGCGCACACAGCTGGCTGCACAGCTGGCCCTGCCTTCAGCCAGCTCACACCGTGGGGGCTGCTGAGCCCCATCGCTGCCCGGGGAGCCTGCGGGGCTGGGCCAGCGGCACCGCCGGAACCTCCTGCGGCCGCTCCTCATTAGGAGGCTCCCAAGGAAGATCATCAGCTGCCGCACCGGCCCGAGAGCAGCCACAGTGTGCGAACATTTCACCTCGGTGTGCGGCTTGATGCATGTTCTTTTGGAGCTGAATGGTATGATTTTGGAACATTAATAATCAGGAAAAACACCGGGGGGTTTTTTTTGTTGGTTTTTTTGGTTTTTTTTGGGGTTTTGGGGTTTTTTTGGTTTTTTTTTTTTTTGTTTTTTGTTTTGTTTTGTTTTTTCTTTTTTTTTTTTGTTTGGTTTTTTTTGCAGTGGGATGAGTCAAGGAGTAAACCTAGCTTAATTTGGGCTCAGCCCAGGGATGTTCCCTGTGTAAAAGAAGCAGCTTTTTGTTGGTGAGGCAGTGCCTAAAGTGATTTGGCATCATCCTCCTGATCCAGACCCTGGAATACCAAGCAGGGTCCGGATGGGCCAGGCTCACAAACAAGAGACTGCACGTGGAGGAAAGCAAGGACAGGGGCGTGATCGCTGCCCCCAGGTATTCACAGACTTGGCCGAGCCTGTCAGGACACGGCATGGAGTGGTTTTGTTTTGTTTTTTCTTTTTTTTTTTTTTTTGGTTTTTTTTGCAGGGGGATGAGTCAAGGAGAAAACCTAGCTTAATTTGGGCTCAGCCCAGGGATGTTCCCTGTGTAAAAGAAGCAGCTTTTTGTTGGTGAGGCAGTGCCTAAAGTGATTTGGCATCATTCCTGATCCAAACCCGGAATACCAAGCAGGGTCCGGATGGGCCAGGCTCACAAACAAGAGACTGCACATGGAGGAAAGCAAGGACAGGGGCGTGATCGCTGCCCCCAGGTATTCACAGACTTGGCCGAGCCTGTCAGGACACGGCATGGAGTGGCCACACGGATTTTCCACGTTTTTATTAATAAAACGGCCGATGGTGCAGAATTGACCCAGAAAACCGCTTGGCCAGGGCCCCTTGACCACTCCTCGCCCTTCCTCCGTGGGAAGCCAAGCCGTGGTGGCCCCGAGCCCGCGGGCCGTGCCCGGGCTGCGGCTTTGCCCGCGCTCCCTGCCGTGTGCCCCGGCCGCTCCTCGCTCCGGCCTTGGGGCGGCCGCAGGGGACGCGTCAGAACTCCTTAAACCTGCGGGGACAAAAGCGAGCGGCTCAGGGCGGCGGCACGGCCCCGCGGGCTGGGAGCGATGGTGGACACTGCGATCCATGCTGGGCACTGCGATCGATGCTGGGCACTGCGATGCTGCCGGAGATGGAAAGGGAAAACAGCTGTGCCGGGAGAGCCCAGCCCCGTCCGCGCCACCAGGAGGAGAAGCAGGCGCGAGGAGGAGATGCAGCCACTGTTGTGTCTCCGGCCAAAGCTGAAATGTCCCCAAAAATCCTACAGCGTTTGTGCCTCTTCTCTGCAAGCTGCTCCAGAGACACTCCCCAAAGCGCTGAAGACACTGCAGCATTGCCACATGAGCCAGCCGCTCCCCCCAGCAGAAACCAGCCAGCGTTTGGTGCCAACGCGGCTGCTGTCATCCCCTAGGACAGTCGTCACCCTAACCAGCCCCGGCACCAGAGAGCAGAGCCTGGCAGCCCTCCACCGGCAGCCGGAGAAGGAGATTTGGGCCGCACTTACCGCAGCACGAGGCCCAGACTATTGGTCTGTCACCTGCAAACACAAGACATAAGGGACGGAATGTCCGCAGGGGTCGGGGTCCGGCAGCCCCACTGCCAGGACTGGCGGTGGCCCCTTCCTTTAGATGTCACATGGGGATGTTGGTGGCAATCGGAGCCAGGGCAGTGCTGATTTGGAGATTATTTATACACTCGCTGCAGTGATTCACCCAGATTTGATTAGCCAGCCCTGGCTGCGTGTAATCAAGCTCAGTTGCACAGGTGGGCAAAGCCTATAAATTCAGTCCTTTCAAGTGCATTAATCAATGCCAATCGATTGGGCATCTGGGCCAGTATCTGCTAAATCAGCCGGATTTAAAGGATGCGCTGCCCAGCCACATCTCCCTCTCCCCGCTTCCTCCCACACTCTTCCCTGGCCATTGCAATTTGATCTTTTGATTCCCAAATCTTGATCTCGGCCCTAAATGATTGGAGCAGTGGCTATTTCTAGGCTGAGCCTGCAAAGTGAAACTCAGAATCAGAATGGATCAGGCTTGTGTTCGCATTTAATCCTCAGGGCTCAAGTGAAGATACTTACACCGAGCTACTTCCCATCCATCACTGACTCTGTTAGCTGCACACTAGAGCTACAAAGACACAAGGACACTGTGTTTAGCACCCCAAGTGTTTTTTGAGGTGCAGCTGGCTAAAATCCCCCAGGCGCTGCCCCGGCTGGAGGTGGCAGCGTCTCAGTGGCCCCAGGGCGCGGGGCAGGCGGGCTGGCGATGCCCACGCGAAGCTGCAGCAGCGACAGCAAGGGGTAACAAACATCCTTCTGCAGCAGCAGCAGCGACAGCGTGCCCGGGCGGCGCGGCACCGGGGGCCGCTCTGGGCTGGCAGCTACGTACCCTCTCTGCCTCGCCATGGAGCCACACCAGCCACGCGCCTCCTTGACCACCACGCGAGCCAGGAGCTGCAAGAGCAAGGGTGCAGGGTCGCTGCAAGGCTGGGGCGCTGCAGCCTCCAGCCCCGGCACGATTCCCACCACCAGCCGGTCAGTTCTACAGCTCTGCCCAGCAAAGGTTATGAACTAAACCTGTGCGAGGAGGAAAAGCCAAGTGAAAGCAGAGGTCTGGAGTCTGGGGGGAATAGATTTGTAAAGAATTCTCAAAACTTGACAGAAAGTTTACACAGTCTTGTATATTTGTATGTAAATACTGAGATAAGGTGTGTAACCTTAGGAAGGTTATGGAATGGAGATGACATTGTTGAGAGAAAGAGATTGAAGTACAAGTAAGTTTTATTAGGTTTCAAAGTATGATTTTGAAGAAAGATTAAATATTTTAGAGAATTTGAATTGTGAAAAATGTATTGTAGTAGAACTATGTGGGGAAGAAATACAGGTGATTAGTGTTAAAAGTAATAGTAATATTGTGTAGTAAAAGTTAATAGGTTGAAAAACATTTATAAGGTATTGTAACTAGAAGATAGGTTAGTTTCTGATGGAATGGTGTTGAGTTTTTTGTGACTCACTATTTATTGAGACTGATAATAGAATAAAATATTTTAAAACATTTCTCAGTTACCCATCTCTGTAAAAGTTGAGAAAACTAACAAAACAGTGCCTGGTGTGAGGAAGGAATAATTCAACTATCTAAGAGGTGTTTAAAACACCTCTTAGTTACCCATCTCTGTAAAAGGTGAGAAAACCAAGAGCCAATACAGGCCTTTGCACTTTGCCCTGTGCCTGGATGTCTTCTGAGAACCATCTGAGCCCTCCAGCAGTGAGCAGGCAGCTAAAAGGGAGCCTGTGACACCCCAGGGCAGACAAAGGAGTTCTGCCCAGGTGACACCTACCAGACAAGCCAGGACATCAGCTGCTATCAGCATGTAGAACACGTTATTCCAGCCCGTGGGAGAGATGAGCCCTGCCAGCAGCGGCCCCAGCGCAGCACCTGGGGGGCACACGAGCCACGTTAGCCCTGTTCACACCTGAGAGGGGAGCAGGACCCCCAGCACCCCCCAGGACACACCAACAGATCCCGTGCCGTCGATGATGGCCGTGACAGTCGAAAGGGCTTTGGCATTTCCTTTGAGAGACTCATGGGTGCCCTGGAAGGATGGAGGGATAAAACATCAGGAGAAAAAGCAGCTTTGGGGTGCACAGCCAGCATTTTCCAGAGTGAAGCCAATGTCCCAGGCAGCAATTTCCATGTGTCAGACCCAGCCACAGACAGGAAGACCAAACTCAAATGCTGCCTGCAGCCAAACCGTGGCAAAACTTGGATTGTCAACAGGAGGCAGAAATTCCCAGGGAATCTGCCACCAAATATTTCCACTCTGCTCGTGCTCAGAGAAAGATGCAGCAGAGCTAAAACACAGTCATGTGGCCAAGGTGAAAAAGCAACAGGAAAAAGCCCTGTATTTAAGGGAGGGTGTGGAGAGCAACACCAGGTGTGACAGCTCTGCCCTTCTCCAGTGGGCTTCAGAGGCATTGGAAAAGAAAGGTAAAGTGCAAAAATCCCAGCAAAACATCCCTCTGGGAAAGAGGGAGCAGGCTCTGGGTGTGCAAGGGCAGCGTGGCGGGGTTGAGGTGCACCTCTTACCAAATCTGCCGACACCGCTGTTGTGATGAGCGCGTAGGGCCCATTAACCAGAGCACCACAGATGATCAGCATCGCTGCAGAGGAACCCGGGAAGAGATGAAATCTTTAGGTGCAGGGAGCAGCAGGACATTGGATGCATCATCCCCACCCCACGTGTGGACATTGCTGTCCCACACATCCGTCTCCTGTGCATCTCCACTTTCCCATGAAGATCCCACTCAGCAGGCAGTGAACACTCATCCAACACCACCCTCCCCCAAATTCAGCCTGGGAGCCTGGCTCAAGAGGAGGAACAAAGGCAGGTGAATCCTCAGTATCTTCCAGCACCACTTCAGTGACAGGACCAAGCTGCACCATGGAGCTCCTTACCTATTGATATGCCAATGCCGTTCTGACCCACATGGTTATACAGGAACAGCTGGAAAAGAGAAAAAGGTGAACCAGTTATGGCTACTCCAGCTGTTTTACCAAGAGTTTTCCTTGCAGCAGTACCCTGGGAATGGGATGGAGAATGTGGGGACCTGAATTACTGCTTGTGCCAAGCACCAGCTGGGATGGGGGGCTGAGTGCACCCTGACCTCTGCATCCCACTGGCATGATGAAATACCTGGCAGCTGGCAAGCAGAGGTGCTGCCACGATTTATGGCCAGTGAGGCTCTGCCACGTCCCACAGCTGCAGCCAGACATAATTTGCCCCAAAGGTGCTCTCGGGGCCGCGGACGTGACGCAGCCCCTCTGCTTCCCAGCACGTGCCAGCTCCTTCAGCAGGAGAGGCTCCCACCCCAGAGCCAGCCAGGACTGGATTACAGCTAATTAACCATGCTGTGGAAGCAAAGCCAAATGAGCTCTGTGCAGGTGCCTGGGAAGGACATCCAGGCCAAGTTCCAGTGGAGCATGAGGCCGTTGGCATGGGGGCTTTTGGGATGAAAATCAAAGAGACAAAAGCTGGACTGGATCGGTGGGACCCCTAAGGCTTTGAGAAGAGTTATGGCAGGATGGAAAAACCTAAGGGTGTTTTTAGTTGTCAAGGTCTCTGCAATCCCTCCCCAGCCCCTAGAGCTGGACATCCTTCCCAGGAACATCTGGGCACGTGAATCAATCTCAGCCGAGCGCGTGACCAGCCTATCCCGGGCACTTGGGAAGAGGAAGGCAGCTGTGACTCAAAGGAGCCGGAGCAGAGGAAAGCCTCGTGATGGGTTTTGAGCCCATGTGACAGCTCACCATGGGAGCAGCGACCACCAGCATCACGCAGCACGTGGTGGCTCTGCCGCCAGTGTAGTCAGAGATGAGGCCAGCGAAGATCCCCCCTACAAGAAAGAGTCACAGGTGTCACTCACACCGCCCCAAAGGCAGAGCTCTGCCCTGGCTCAGCCCCAAATCAACGTGATGCTCTTTCATCCCCATCTTCTGACCAGTATGCCCCCAAGGTTAAACATAATAATGTCAGAGTGAAGAGCTTTGATTTATCCCTTCCACTTCCTCCCTGCAGATGGTTTCTCTGCACTTCCATGCCGCCCTGATCTCTTCCACATTTGCAAACAATAGGAAAAGGAGCCTGAGCAAGTGAGACCTGAGGAAAGAGGCTGTGATGGTTGGCAAAACAAATGGATACCAAAATAAAAGGGATGGGCGTTTGCTGCCTGCTGAGTGCTGTGAACACTGAATAAACCTCCTGGGGGAAAGAGATGGTGTTGCCTGTGGGGGGCACCAGCCAAGGCTGGTCAAGGCCAGGATTGTCCCTAAATCATCCCAGACCCATCCCTCCATCCCGGTACATTGACGAACCTAAAATACCCCCGACATCAAAGAGGGTCGACAGGTCCCCGGCTTCCTTGGCACCGAAATGAGCTGTGGGGGAGAGGAGAGGGGTGAGGAGATGCTTCCCTTGCAAGGCTCACTCGCACCTTGCTGTCCCCAAAACTCACCGACGTTGACAATGTAGAGGGGCAGCCAGTACAGGAAGGTGTAGCTCACCAGCTTGGCAAAGAGCAGGCACAGGGAGAACTCCACTACGCCCTGGGAGGAGAGGAGGGGACATCAGAGGAGCCTCCTTACCCCTGCCTCCTCTGGATGGTGGGTTTGTCCCATTTTCTGCCCTGTGGATGCTCTGAGCTGCTCTGGATTTGCTCTTTCCTCCATCCCAGCACTCACAGGTATCCGAAGTGCCCCAAGGAAGCTGATGGCTTCAGGCTCCTCAGCTGGCTCCTTGGGGCTCTTGGAGTGGTCCACATTGCTCTGGCCTGAGAGGCTGTGTGGGCCCTCATTGGAGATGACTGCTTCAGGATCCTTCTCACTGGTGGTCACTCCTCCAGGATCCTCATCAGCAGCCATCTAAAATCAAGGCAAAAGCAGCACATGTGGCTCTCGTGGCTGGAGGAGGCTGAAACATTGGCTCTGCTGCTGGGGCATGACCCAGAGGATGCTCCCAGTGGAAGAGCAACAACCATCCCCTGTGACAGCTGAACATTGCTCTAATTCCTGCCGTTACAACCTGATGACCCTCTTGTTTCACCCAGCCCAGGACGGGCCCCCTGGGAATCAGCGTGACTCACGTGATGCAGAGGTGGATTGCAGTCAACATCCTCAGGATCTGCACGGAGAAAGAATACCCTGTGAGGAGAGCCTGGAGCAATCCCACTCCACCTGCTCTCCCTCCAGCACCTCACAGGGGCTGGGAACCCCCAGGTCTAGGCTGCATCTCTGGGTACTCTCTTCCCCAGTAAAAACCCAAAAGACTCCCCTGGTATTTCCTAGAAAGGCAGGCTCAGAGGAGTGACTGGTATAGGGGATGAGCCTGCCTGGACAACCCCAAAATGATACTGAGCATCCCCATGGTGGTCAGATCCACATCCCTGCTAGCCACAGGCTGGAAATAAGTTTTTGGGATTGTCAAAAATGCTTAGAGATGGGCAAGGTGGAAAGTTGTTTGTATTATACTGGTTGTCTGCTGTGCCCCAGATGACAACACTCACACTCCACGAGGAAGAAGAAGCAGATGATACCCACGACGGTGATGATGATGCCAGGCACAATAAAGGAGAGGCCCCAGGCAGAGGAAACCCAGGCACCGGCGATGAGCGACCCTAAGATGTTGCCAACGGAGGTGTGCGAGTTCCAGATGCCCATGATCAAACCTCTCCTGGTGGGGACACAGCCGGGTCAGTGGCACTGGGGTGGCTGCCAGGGTCAACAGGGACCAGGACTGGCATGAGACACATAGGAGAGAAACTCACTTTCCTTTGCCAAACCAGTTTCCAACGCATGCCACGACAGCAGGCCAGCCTGTTGTCTGCACCAGCCCATTGCAGACCTGGCAAGAGATGGGAGCATCACCCAGCACGCACCGACCGCAGCCACGCAGCCCTGCATTGCTCTGGGCTGCTGGGCTGGAAAACAGCCACCCCTATCCAAAGCTGTTAAGAAAACACTTGGTTTGTTTGTTTTTTCCCTGCTGGGGCAATCCTGGGGCCGTTGGCATGGCTCCCATGGCTAAACCGGGAGTGGCTGGGGTTGCCAAACCAGCTGCCCGCAGCGCTCAGAGACGGGCACGCCCGGCGGTTTCGACGCCCACGCCACGCACAGCCAGGTTTTGCGGGGAGTGGAAACGCTCAGCGCTGCCCTGCTCAGAAACTGGGCCACGCCAACCCCTTGAGGTCATTGAAAGACTATGATAAAGCCCAGGCACAACACACCTGCACGACGATGAAGTACCAGAGGACGTGGATGTCCCAGAAGTAGCCGAGGCCGAAAAGGGCGGTGAAGAGCCCGCTCACCACCATTCCCCCCGACAGGTAGTAGCGCAGAGGGAGGCGCTCCCCAAAAATGCCACTGCAGAGACAGGGGAGAGCACAGCAGAAGCTGAACGGGTGATGCCAGCAATGGGCATTATCACAGCGAGCCAGTACCCGAATCCTGAGCGGATCCCTGGCTGCTTTCCTGTTAGCATGACCCCATCCCAATGGAAACCAGTTTCCACCAGACTGGTGCAAACTGGTGAGTGGAGGGGAAGGCCCTGAGTACCTGATAAACATCCCGATGGCGTAGGCCACCAGGAAGGCATTATCCAGTGCCCCAAAAAGTTCCTTGTAGTTGTCCCCATCTGGAAAACAAATATTAGGGCCACCTCAGGCTGGCCCCCACCTTGTGTCCCCTCCCCGTGGCTGCTGGCTTCATTGTCCCCCCTTCCCCAAAGCCTGGTCTCCATGGGGGCTTCTGGGGGCATGGCCAGGTGCCATCGGCACTGGGACCTGGTCCTGTCCTGGACTTCACCACCCGCTGCTGCCCTTTGGCCCAGGGGCATGGGACAGATCTTCATCACTTAATTACCTCCGGGTGCCTAATGAGCAGCTGGCTCCCTGCCAAACCCTGGCCACGACCTGGTATTAGGGAATAGGGGAGCCCAACTTGGCTGCCACAAGTGTGGGTTTTGGGGTGCCTGGGGGAGCTCAGCCTTACCAAAGGGGGCCCAGCTGCACCAGGTGGTGCTGTTGGAGTCATTGTGGGGGTTCGGGCCCAAGGCTGAGCAGTTGGGGTGCAGCTGGCTCTGCAGGGAGAGAGAGGGGGGGTGAAATCAAAGTGCTGTCAGCACTCTCCTCCCCACGTGCCCTCTGCAGGCTCCCTGTCCCCACAGCAGGGGTGAGGCTGGAGCTCACCTTGACGATGCTGATGGGTTTTCGGGAGAGGTGGTAGCTGGTGTAGGAGAGGAAGGTCAGTACCAGAGTCAGTCCCCGATAGCTGTGGGAGGAAGGAAGCAGAGAGGTCAGGGTTTGGTAGGACAGGGAAGAGTGGCCTCAGAGGCCAATGAGACTCTTCTACTGGATTGGTAACCTGAACCAGCTCAGCTGAGCTGGTCAGGAAGTGAGCAGACCCCCCAAAAAAGCCCAGGATGTGGCTTAAAAAGATCAGCTGAGTTTTGTGGGGAACATCAAGCAGTGTTTCCACCTCCTCAAGCAGTTACATCCCACCGAAACACAGGGTGAGCAAGTGCCTTCCTGGTGTCACGAGTGGAAACTGTGCTGATTCATCATCACTGCCAGGGTTAATCAAAGATAAGCTGGAAAAAAAAGCAATACCAGCTCCCCTTCCTCCACCAAAAAGCCATTTCACCCCCTTTGCTTGGATTAAATGCAGGGAAAGGGGGAGTCTGGGCTCAGGAAATGGGGATGCTGCACCCATCAGAGCTAACAGATAAAGCCTGGAGAATCCCAAGTAGGATCTAGCACTCTCTGGAGCAATATGAGTATCTCTGCAGGAGCTATCCTGCCTTCAGGAAGAGTTTTATGGCAGCACAGAGGATGCAAGTAGTCAGGGGCAGCTGCAGCACACAAACATGTCACGGGGTTGCTCCAAGTTAAAAAAAAACAACCTTTCTTTTGGTGGTTTTGGCCCATTCTGCTCCTCTTTGCAGTTTCACTTCTCCCTGGAGCTGCAGCAGTGACGGGTGTCCTGCAAATCCAGCGCAACTCCCTGCGCTGTGGTGCCAGCTCCAAGGCTGCACTGTGGCTGAGAAACTGCTGCTTCCCACCCCAAAAAATGAATAAACCACCCAAAATCGCTGCTAGTGGCTGCAGGGCTGATCCAAGAGGAGCAGAGAGGCCACAGTAGGGAAGGGGAAGATAAACTTCACATGCAACACCCCCTGGGTCAGACACTTGGGTGTACAGTTTTTTTTTACCCTACACGTTCTGGCAGGGAAAATTCCAGCAGATGGAAAAGCAGGGGGGGGGCGTCTGGCAATGGGCTTCCAAAAAATCCAACTATTACTCAAAATTAAATGGGCAGCAGTCCCATCACCTCATCAAAAGAGAAGGCAGCAGGCAAGGTTTCTGTTTTGGCCACATCCCACTGAATTTTGAGTGTGAGGGCCTGAGACATCTGGAGGCTGGTGGGTGCTGCTGCCCACCTCGAGGTTCCCCCTCCCAGGCCAAGTCCCAAGCCCTGGGCCGCAGTCGGTGTGAGCTGATCCCAGCTGGGTCCAGTGCCTGAAGGCAATGCTGGGCTCTGGGGGAGTGACCCTTCATCCCTGTCCATGTCAGTCCCCAGACAAGTGGTCTCTGGTGCTGGTCCCAGTGCTGGTGCCGGTCTGCTGGTCCGGGGCCAGCCTCCATCCCAGTGCCAGTCCCTATGCCCAGGGCCAGTCTCTATCCCAGTTCCACTTCCAGTGGTTGCCAGTCCCCAGTGGAATGACACCCCTCCTCCCTAACCCGGGGCTGAACCCTGTGCCGGTTCTGGTGCCCATCCTGGTGTTGGCTCCAATGTCCAGGGCCACTCTCTATTGCAGTGCTGGTCCACGGAAGAGCGAGCCCTGTTCCAGAGACCGTCCCTATCGCGGTGCCGACACCCTCCCTGCCCGATCTCAGTCCCTATGTCCAGGACCAGTCCTGATCCCCCTGCGCAGAGCCGACCCCGCTCCCGGCTCCGGTCCCTAGATCCAGAGCCAGTCCCCACACCCAGGGCCAGTCCCGGTCCCGGTCCCTACAGCCACAGCCAGTCCCGATCCCGATCCCTATATCCATAGCCAGTCCCGGTCCCGGTCCCGGTCCCTACACCCACAGCCAGTCCCACTCCCGTGCCGTGCCCCATCCCGCTCCCCGCTCCCGCTCACCGGCTGTCCCGGGGGAGGGCGCGGAGCAGGCGAACCCCGGGGGCGAGCGCTGCCCTCATGGCGGGCGGCGGCGGCACTCGGGCACCCCCGGCTCCTTTTCACCGCCCCCGGGGCCGCCGCTCCCGCCCCGCCGGCCCCGGTCCCGCCCCGGCCCTGCCCGGGCACGGCCCCGGTTCCTCGGCCGCGAGGGGTGAACCAGGCTGCCCTCGGTCCCTCTAAAACAAATATCGCCTTCAAATCCGGCTGGAACGAGGGAACGGCCGCGCTGGGCAGCGGGAGGCGGCACAGGCCCGAAGGGACCGAGCAGCCCTTTTCGTGTGCCCCCGGGGCTCTTTGAGCTTCCCCAGATGCTGTATTTTCCAGCAGAAAAAACCCCTAGATTTAACTTTTTCACTCCCATCCCAGCAACCCCCAAACAGGCTTCACTGCCCTGCGGGTGACTGAGCGACCCCAGACACGGCTCGGGTTACGGCCAGGGATGTCGGGAGTCCTTCTCTCCTCCACCCCCTTTCAAAGTATCCCATTTATCTTGATAGGGGCAGATTGAGGATGAGGAACCACAACAGCTGTATTTATTCCTTTAACTAAGCCCCGAATCAGCCCACAGCCCCTTTGGGGATCACTCCAGAGAGGTAGGAACAGCGGTCCCCAGGGCCTGAGCAAGTTCCCTGGGGACTTGCCAAGGAACTGCTTGTCCTCAGCTGCCCTAGAGCTGAAATCAGTTACAACAAACCCATTTACAGCTTTAGCCCTTTGCTTCCTTGCCCCCTCACGGGGCAGATCCTGCCCTTTCCAAACCCACTCCAACACCCTGAATTGGGGCTGCAGCACTGACGCAAGCAGCTGTTAATAAACAGCATTAGCCACCACAGATCCCTCAGTGAATGATTCTCCAGGGGGAACCGAGGAGCAGTCCCTGGCTCTGTGTTACCTCTGGACCAGAGGTGGGTTTGCTTTGTGCCCAATGGGATGGGAACGGGGAAAAGAAATGATCCGGCACGCTCGGCCACCCATCCTTCCTGCCGTGGTTAATATTGGAGAGGGAGGCCAGCAAGGAGTAAATATTAATGACAGGGTATGGAGTAACCTCTGCCCAGCACCACATTACCTCACCACAGGCAGTTCTGGGAAAACCCATCTTGCTCCAGGCACTCCTGCAAAGGTCTGAAAATTTTTTTACTAGAAAAATGCTCCTTCCTTTCAGGAGCAAAGTAGAGGCTATGGGAGTGTGGGTCAGGTACAAAGCTTCTGGAAGAGAGGGCCTCACACAGAAAAGGAGGAGGGAACAATATATACCTGGCTCTGGAAGGTGATCCAAGTGGCAGGCAGAAGCCCTAGGAAAAGGGAAGGAAGGGAGCAGGGAAAGGTTAAAAAACCTCCCCTAAGAGATATGACCCCTGGCACCTCATCTCTCCTCCTTTCACACTTCAAATGAGACAAACAATCTTTGAAAGCAGTTTATTCCACAATAATGATTAGTCAATAAGAATATGTAGTCAATAGTCAGCTACTGGAATGCAAATGCCTGCCATAAACCAACTCCACAGAGCAATTGCTTCCTTCACCTCGACCATCGACCATCGCCCCGGCCAGCTGCACCCCTGGGGCAGAGTGGGAGAGGCACAGCACAAACTGGGAGAACAAAGGTGACACCGTCCTGGCAGCTGGCGTGGAGGGGCAGGCAGGATGCAGCAGGGCCCCCCTCCCTGCTCAGCCCAGGTGCTGGGACATGGAGCTCCTCGGTCACAGACGCTTCCCAGAGCGAGCACAGAGAGCAGCCAGGTCCTGGAGAGAGCGTGTGGCTGCATGGGCACAGGAGGAGATCACCGAGTGCAGCGCCTGGCTGTAGGCTGAGCAGGACAGGGACACAAACACTATCAGGGCATGAGAGTTGCACTTATGGCCCGAAACTGGGCTTGGCTCTAGCCTTTCACCAGAGCAGAAAGGCAGTGATTGGGGTTTAAGGTAAATCGACATGCTTGCAGGTTTCCACACACCCATTTGCACGCTCTGCACACTCCCGAACATAAATCAGTACACAAGCCAAAGATCATTTTATGAACCCAAATATCTCTATTTTCCCTCCCAGATAACTCCCAGTGGCCCAGTCAGATATTTTCCCAAGCTGTGCTCAAGGTCAGTGCACTCCATCACCTAAGGAAGTGATGGATCCATTTCCACAACTTTATACATCCTCCTAGCAGAAGATTCATCATTTAAGGCAGAGGGTTCTGTGTCCCTAATGAGATGCTTTGCAGCATTTTCCTCGTGGTTGTGTCCATAGCCACACGTGGCTGTGTCACAGCTGTGTAATTTAACACACTGTAGGGGCTGCAGCCTTGCTGAGGATGCCACTACACTCCCTAAGGGACAGAGGTTGGGTCAAGCAGCAGAACCCCTGACTTGCCCTCTCCAGAGCATATTTGGAGGAGCATCTCTGCACAGCAGCCCAGGAGCATGGAAACACCTATCCTGGTTTGAGTTCTCCCTGTATAATCAGGCCCAGGTGTCTCCTCTCTGAAAGCAGGAGCTCCTACCTTTATGATTTTTGTAGAAGACGCAGTTATTGGCACAGGTATCCGGGTGGGAATCCCAGAAATCAGACCCACAGGAACACAGTGGGGGCAAGTCAATGTTACAGAGTTTGACTTTCTCCCTCATCTGGGCTCTCAGAGCTTCAACATACCTGCAAGGGATCAAACATTCACCTCTGGCAGTGACACCTGTGACACCTCTGCACGAGGAGCACAGACTGCCTGTACCTCATGTGCTCCTTTTCCCGCTGCTGTCTGTCCCTCACTCTCCTCTCCTCCAGCTGGAGCTGGGCCAGGGCTACCCAGGTTCCCTCTCCTGGGGAGGGCTCTCTCTGCTCAGCCATGTCTTGCATCCTCTGCTCCTCTGCCCGGCGCTGATTCTCCTTCTGCCTCTTAATCCTGCAGGGACACACATGCTCAGAGAAGGAGCTTTCCATCCCAATCTCCATTCCTGGCTCTGAGGTCAGGGCACAGGAATCTGGGTGATGCTGCTGCTTTCAAAGGCAGAAGTAATTCTGCACTAATCACAGCATTAAATATAAATAAATATAAACAAACATATTGGCTTAAAACATAGAATGGTCATAAAAGCTTCCTGAGCCTCCATTCTTCCCCCCATATGGCGACACCAGACTGTGAATGGTTTCCTGCCCTCAAACTCTTCCTGCCTGCCTGTTTTCTCACCATCCTGGACTTCCTCTTCCAGCTCCTTCCTGCAACACATCCACACGTGCTCCTGCCATACACAGTTCCCCAAAGCTGCTCTTCTGTCCTTAAACAAAGCCTGCAGGCTGGGCTCTTTAATATCCCCCAGAAAGGACCAACACCTTGGCTTTCCAGCTTGCCCAATATTTCTGATATTGGGCAATATCAGATTGGGCATAATCAGATATTTCTGATTATGAGGCAGCTTGGATCCTTCTGTAAGCACCTTCCAGGACAGGGCAGCATGACAGGGCTGGGTACAGCAGAGACATTCCAAGGATCCCACCTTTACTCCAAAATAGTCTTTAAAATGTACTTTTAACCAAGTTTTCATCTATTTCCTCAGTCTCCTTTCCACCTATGTGGCCCTACAGCCCTTTAGTGGGACCTGGGTTGTGTAATTTCCACCAAACACAACACACATTCCCCTGACAAGCAGCAATTGCAAAGCACAAACACTTTACACCAAAGTATCTGACATTTTGTTCCCAAATGCAACAAGTGTCCCAGGCCACTCCTGGCCAGGGGGCATTAAAAACAAAATGAAGGCTGAGCAGAAGCCAGGACAAAGACATTTCAGACCTTACTTCATGTAGGGGGTCAAATCTTTACATCCAGAAAGAAAATGCTACAGGTGACCTTCTCTGGTTGAGTTATAAAATTGGAAATGTTTTTTAAATGAAATGTAGAACCTTAAGTACAGCACTATAAATCCACTCCAGAAATTGAGGCCAAGGCCAGCTCGGGCTTTAAACCCCGTAATTACAAACCCAGCTCCCCTCTGCACACACTCTAAGCTAAAAATCATAATAAAAAGGTATTGCACTAACTAGGAATCCCTGGGGCCTTGCCAGCACTCACAGCGTAGGACTAGCTCTCCCAAGCTCCCAAGTGCCACTGGAATGTCAGGATGTGGCTCAAGGAGCACTGCTTTAGACTGGCAGTTTTTCCCAAAAAACGCCCAGGAAATCCTGCCCTGTGGTGCCTGTCCCACTCCCCCAAAGCCTGACAGCAGAAGAGCCATGATGGTCAGATTTAGGTCAGCTCATTCAAAGGAAAGCCAGGGAGAAAACAAAAATTAGAGGAGCTTTCCTGTTTTGCTGTGAATTTGCAGAGCTTCTCCTTAATCAACCCCTTCACAGGAGAAGCTGAGAAAACTCCACCACAACCGATACTTTTACACAGATACCAAGTGTTCAACTCCAGAACAAATGCCTGTAAAATATTTTATTACACTGTATAAGTTTTTATGGCCACAAGGGTGAAGGGTCTGATATTAAAAATGCCAGGGATGGTCACAGTTTAGCACAACGACATAACCTCACCCTAAAGTTTCTAAACATAGGCTTAGGTTCATGGTTTGGGAAGTTGCACCTCTTCCAGCCCCATGATTTGGCTCCCAACTCCTAAACAAGCTGCACAGGGAGTTCAAAACTAGACAGAGAAGTGCTAAAGGACTCAACATGGCCCAAGGGTTTCTGCTGGGGGTTGGCTGTGTGAATCCCACCCCAGGGCAGTTACACATCAGTGCCTGCTTTACACCCCACACACTCACAAGACTTTTCCAACCTCCTGAAGGACCCTGATGGAGGAGGTGACCCCACCACCTGCCCGGACTCACCGGGCAACTCTCTGCTGCCTCTGGTGCTGCCGCTGGTGCTCCCGCACTCGCTCGCGCTCCAGGGCCATGAAGAGGCGCCGGCACCGCAGGAACTCGCTCTGCCGCTTCGGAGCACAACACAGGGACATTTGGGAAGGATGCCTGGGATGAATATCCAGTGATACCAGTGCTCTGCTTGTTTCTGGAAGATGGAACCTCGCTCTTTCCCCAAAAGACCCTCAACATCTCTGAGTGCGCATGACCCAGCCCTGGGAAGCTGGAGAGATGGCAGCAAGGTAGGAAAGACCAAGTCATCTCAAAGCATTGGGGAGCTTTGTACCAGCATCCCTCCACTGACACTGCCTATGGATGCCACCTGGCAAATTCCTAAATTCTCGCTTTGCTGAGGGGAAAAGAGCCAATTCCAACTTCAGCCTGCTTGAATTTGGAGCCACCTGGATACTGTGTTCCCCTGAAGTGCACTGGAACCCTGTTATCTCCTCCAAAAGATGAAAGTGTGACACCAAGATGGATTCTCTACAGGCAGAGGAGCCACCAAGGTGGCAAAACCATAGCTGAGACAAATCCAGGGGACCTGCAGGGAAGAACTCCCATATGGATACTGAGGGTTTAGTGTCTGGGCTTTGGCTGATCCCACTGATGCAGCAAGGGCAGGGAAACATCCTGGCTAAAGCTCACATCAAAAGCCCTCCTGCTGTGGGGTACAGAGAGAGTTTGAGCTCCATGACTCCCAAAAGTTTAATGCATAGATTTTTCCTCATGAATGCCAAAACCTTTGGGCTGAGTTTGTCCACCTCACTCGATGGAGAGAGCCCAGCACAGCTGGAGATAAAGGAGGAGGAGAAGAGATCACCAGGCTGCCAGTGAATAAAACTGGATGGAAAAAACCCAGGCAGAGGAGAGTGCTGCAGAACCAGTTATCTTGGATGGATCAGAGCCAAGGAGATTAAAAGCAAGAGGAAAGGGAACAGCAGGGTTAGGAGGAGCAGCCTGAGAAGGCCCAGCTGTTGTCACACTGGCGAGAAACCACAACCATATTTGGGATCCGCTGGGCTGAAAACACTTGTAAGAAACAAAAAATATGCAAATTGTTCATAATTTTGCACTGCAAACTGCAAGGAAGTTGACAAAAGGAGAGAGAAATGTTCCTGTTCATGGCAGGAGGAAGCAGGAAAATCAAAGTCACGGGCTTTAGGCATCCAAGAGAAACATCATCACTCTGTAACACCGAGATTAGCATGAGCCAAACTGTCCAGGACACAGGCTGTAAACCCTCACTGTGAACTCATCCACTTGGCCTGCAGGCTGAGCTTGAGGCTATTCCCAAGAGCAAAGAAACCTTTATATTCCAGTCTTGTATTTAAACAAGATAAAGTTGGCTTTGTTCTTTCTTCTTCCTCATTTTTTTTAAGCATTTTTGGCAGCTTCTTGAGCTCCTTACAACTACAGCAAGCACCCCATGGTTTTGCCAGGCAGAATGAAAGGAGCCTGTTTCTCCTTCAAATTTCTGGTGTCACTGAGATCCCAGATTTTGTAGGAGTAGGTAACAGCTCCACTTAGTCATGACAGATTTTGAAAAATAACCTGGTAGCTTTGCCCAGGCCCTGAGACCAAAAGCTGACAAACTAAACCCAGTAGGAGTTTCATATACCAAAGCTCCTCTGAGGTTTCTTATTAGAGGCAGCAGCATTCCTAACACCCAATTTCTTTCAAACAAAACCACAAGGGATTGGCTACCCTGGACAAACCTGCTTCCTGGTTTCCTCTTGGTCAACACCAGCCCAGAGTTTGAGGGGAGGTTGGCATTCACTGTGTGGCCTCCCAGGAGGCCCAGGCAGGCTCGAGTCCTTCAGTGACCCACCACAGACCTGAGAGATAATGGAAGGGAGCAGCATCAGCATCACCACAGCTCTTTCTCATCTTCCCCCAGCAAAATGCTCTTCACTGGAGGCAGGGCCCCTGTGTGATCCCTCCAGACCTCAACGGGATGGCCTACCTTGGAATGGGCTTTACCTGGGGTCCAGGTTGGCCATGAACAGAAGAGATGTGCCACAACTCAATACAGGAGTCTGAGCACCAAAGCTTTGACAAAACACCTCTAAAGATATCCTTGGAGGAGGGTTCTGGTTTACTTTAATATGGATGCACATCTCCCCATCCCAAATTTATATTATGAATTTCTTGAAGAGTGAAAAAAATAACTAAATGTAAGGGGAATTCCACAGCCAACATGTCCCAAAACCTCAGTGTAAACCTCAGCAAAAACTTCCGCTGTGTCCCCATCTGCCCAGCCAGTATTTCTGCTCCAAGCTGGACTAATCCCCAGCCAAGGCTGGGCACACACTGCCACAGCCATAAAGCCTCTGCCAACCACCCCAGGCAATCAGGATGAACCATTTCCACCCCCCAGATGCTCAAAAACAGCTGCCTGAAAACAAAAGAGGAAGGATAAGTACATCAAGCCCTCCTAAACCCGTCCTAGGGCAGGGCCTGCCACCCCCAGGCATGGACACAACCATCTCCTTCACCTGATAAAAAGCTCTTTCCCCACCCCCCTCTTTTCAAGGTTTCTGACTGATTTGTTCTCTTTTGATCTATTCCACCCTCGGGTCTTTCGGCATGGTCTGAGCATGACTCTGGGTATGATGTGACTGCCCTGGTTTCAGCTTTCACCTGGGCAGCTGCCAAGTGGCATCACAAGCAGGCAGCAATCCAAGGCCATGGAAGCAGGGATGGCAGTGCCGACCTCACTGAGCTCCAGTACTGCTCCCGAGCCCGCTTTGAGGATGGTGGGTTTAGGAGTTAAGCAGGCCTGAGGGAACAACTGCTCTACTCCAAGAGCAGCCTCTTCCAGACACCAAAATAAATCTATGATCTGGACCACTTAAGACCAACTTTGCATGAGTCTTACTTTTTCAAACTGAATTTTGATGTAGAAGTCATCATCCTGCTCAGTGCCATGTGCAGCTGTGCCCTGCTCCAGCAGCTCAGCAGGCAGATCGTGGTGTCCTGCCAGCAGCAACTCCTCACTCTCCTCCATGGGCACTGCAGCTGCCAGGTAAGGGTCTGGGTCCTGGAGAAAGGAGGACATGGGTGTAAACATGGAATTGAAATCTGCCTGCTTTGGTGCCAAGGGAAAACTGAACCCCCTTGGAGCAGCTTTTACACACAGGAGGCTGTATGTGCTGTCACTTGGATGTGATCTGGCAGCACCACGTGTTCAGCAGCACCATGGGCCACCAGAGCTGGGAAACAGGAATGTAGCAGGGTGACTGTGACTCCCCAACTGCAGAGGCAGTGGGACTAACATGGGGTGAAGGGAGAGCAAGGCAGAAACCTCTCCAGGCACTATTTCACAGTGGCACGGAGCTGGAATCTCTGAGCGACACCGAGTACGGAGTACACTCCTTCAGATGGGAAGTGGGCAGGCTCCCCAGTGGCAATCCACAATATTTTGAGAGGCAGCAGATTGTTTCCTACAAAATAAAGAATTAAAATGCCAGAAGCAAGCTTGAAGCCAGGATAATTTTTTTCCCTTGCTTTCTTTTTTTCCTTCAGCGTGGTGGGAAGGGAGGCGCAGGACTGCTGACAGAGAGAAAGGACAGATCAGTAGGAGAGCAGGTGATGCCAAGAATTCCTTGATATGGCTCTGCTGGTGTTTGGGAAGGACAGAGAACAGGAGTTCTCTGTCAGTCTGAACATGGAATTATTTGATAGACACAACAGTAATCACTCCATCAACCCCACTATGACAGAAACACCACAGAACAGTTGCTTTGGTAAGGCTAAGGGAATAGAGGGAAGGGTTATTGCTTTGGAAGTTGCTCTGGAACACTGAAGGCAGAAAGACATGACACTGTGGAAAAACAACACCAATTTGGTGGAATGAGACACTGGGGAAAAGCATTTGGGTGCTGCCATGCTGGGGAGCTACAGCTGTCCACCAAAGCCTGAAGGCAAAACTCAGTAACAGGATGAGCTGGAACACTGGACAGGTCATTTCCAGGCAATTACCACTCTGGTATCTGCTTGGGAAAGCAAGCAATTAACTCCTTGGATGCTTTTAAGCTGAAAAGAAATCTTGGGGGTAGAGAAACAGAAGCAATCTTAGGAACATGGATTATTATCACAGGGAATGCAACATTTTACAGGGAGAAAGGAAAAAGAAGAAAAATGCAGAAAACAGGACTGAGGGAAAGGAACCCCCAACTTTTCAGCCAAAGACTTCATTTGAGTTAGCAGCAGCAGGGAGAAGAATGCTGGGACTATTACTGGGAAGAAAAAGTCAGGTTTATTCCTAAAGCTGAATTTTTAAGGAGGATGGACCTCCCCTGGGCCACTGTCAGAAGCACAGCAGCTAAGGTGCAAACAGCTCCCTGAAATCTGTGGAGGTCCAGATTATCAGAAAAGGGCCCAAGGAGTGTCTTTATTGAAAGGGGAGGAAAAGGAAATACCAAACAGAAGATTTTAGCCTCAAGAGTTTAACTGTGACTTTTGAAAAAACAAGAGGAAATCACCTTGCAAACTAGCTGCAAGCCACAAGAAAACAAGATAAGCAGCAACCACCATAAATTTATCAAGAGTCAGGCCAGGATAAACTGAATGTCTCCTACAATAGAAGGAAGAGGCCTCAGGCAAAGAGCAGCAGAAGACTCTGGGGTCCAGCTGAGCTCTTGACGTGGCCTAATTCAACGCTGGGGTAAAGCAAAACCTGTTAGATGGAAGTCTGATGTGGGATGCACAAAACTGATTAAAAACATGGCCCAGATTTGGTCTCAGGAGTTCACTGCACAGAAATAGGGTAAGAACCAGGTGGGCTCTGTTCTTTGATTTCATTATCAGCCTGGATGAAGGAAGAAAGAAGCATCTTGATTAAGCTACTGACCCCACTTGCCTTGTAGAAGTATAGGGTGAAAAACCCTTGGGATACAATCAAAGAAAAGGGCTAGAATACAAAGTTCTAGGAAATCCAGGGAGCACAAAAGCAGAGGCAGCACTACTAAGGGGGTCAGGTCCATGGTTATGTCTGTGGCAGCTTTTACACCTGAAGAGAAGGGAACATGCTGCTCTCCTGCCAGGCTGGGAACATGCCAAACTTTCATACAGGGAGAGATTTAGATTAATATGGGAGCTTTTTTCTCCTCATATATCATAGAGTAATAAAACAGAGCAATGCAATAAATCAGTATATTCCTCCCAGAATAAATCAGGGAAGCTGTTAAACTTCCTTATGTAGATTAACTGTAGGTGCAGTGAGGCTGGGATGGGAGGATGGCCCCAAACCCCTCCCAGTGTTTCTCACTGCTGTGGATGACTTGCCCAGGACTCCCACGGATCTCCTGTAACCCTCTGGCTCACCTGGGCAGTGGCTTTATTATTTATGCGAGGTCATAAATCAATTTATCTCACTGAATGCATTAGAAGCTCAAACTAGAAGGATGTTTGCTGCTGGGAACAGGTAACAAGGTTCTTGAGACCATAATTATTGTGTTTCTCTGAGTCCTATTTGCAGAGCTGACTGACTTCATCAGAAATCCAAGAGTACAAAGAAAGGGGAGTTTCTAGATAATCAGCAAAGATCTACTTCACCTTTGGTGAACCTGAAAAAGAGAAGAGAATGAGGATTTACAGGATGGGCAGGAAACTGGCTCCAGAGGCAATAAGTCAAAACACCAGGCTGGGTTGCTCCTGATGTTCTGTACATCAGTTTAAGAAAGGTCTTGGCATAGAGACCGGGAAAATAGCTACAACACAAAAGTGGTCTTGAGAACTGAAGGAGCAAAAGCAGGGTGAAATTCAGCAGAACAAAAAGTGGGACTGACCTCCTTCCATGCACTGCTTTGAGGAAAGCAGCTGCATACCAACCATTCTCTACCAGAAGCCAGCCCGGGGTGAGGAAAAACCCTCCAGATCTTCACCACCCACACAAAACAAGCAATTGATGCAATGGAAAGAGTTGTTGAGGTTTGAAGAAATAAAGGCACCCGAAGGGAAGGCTGGTCATCACATTTCTCCCAGATACCCAGATCACAATCTCAACCTTTAAAAGTCTGTTTTGCATTCTTGAGTTCATCTCAGAGATGTTTTCACACACTTTATCCCGCTGCCTTCTCTGAAAGCAGGAAAAGCAGTTTATTTCATTCCTGCTGGAGAAACTTCCTGAATGATGTTTTGGATTTGCTAATTAGAGACAAACTTACAGCAGTTTGCAAGGTGATTTCTCTGCCCTCAGCCCAGCCAGCCCTCCTCACCTCCTGCCTGCAGGCTCCGGGGGACACGTGGGACACGATCCTGCGGGAGGCCAGCCTGCGCCGCACCTGCTGCACAGCCCTGCTGAGCTGAGCCCGGAGGAGAGGCAGAGAAAACACAGCACAAGTTCAGCTGCATGGAGACATCTCCCAGTCAGTCTGCTCCGGCCAAGGAGCTCCATCAAGGCAGCACGACCCAACACACAATCAAGGTCTTTCAGAGCTGCCCCAAGGTACCAAAATTCTGATCCAGGCAACTCATCTGCTCCCAAAACATGTTGCTGAGATGCCAGATCCCAAATTTTCTTGACTGGTATCCAGCCAGAAGTGATTTTCCACCCCATGGTGCTTCAACTGGAATAACTCCAGCTCCTAGTTGAGCACACAGGCTTTCTAAATCACCAAATGCGCCATAAACATCACTATTAAAAAAAAAAAAAAAAAAAGGGCTTAAACAGTCCTGAAGGCAGGTTTCCCCAGATTTTGGGCTGCACGAGTCAAGTTGCAATGACGTGGCACCACCTAGTGCCTGCCAGCAGCCAGACCAGTCCAGCCACAGCACCTGGGAGGAGCCACCCAGCTGGATGCTCTGAGGAGCACCACAGCATTCAGGGTGACAGTGCAAGCTAATGTTTAATCCAACATCTAAACCCACATAGTAGGGATGTGCTGTAGAAAGAAAAAAGAAAACATGGCCCGTTCCCCATTTCAAACACTGAGGATCCAAAATGCCGAAGCGGCGATGGAAGCGCAGGAGGGCAGGGCTCACCTCGGCAGCTTGCTGCTGGAATGGCTCCCTGTGCTCCTCTTCTGGCTGGGCTGGGCCAGAGCCAGCGCTGGGTGCACAGATGATGGGAGCTGGGAAGCTCTGGAACAGGCATGTGTTCTTCCAGGGGGTCGAGTACTGCACAGCAGCACAGCTCTCCCTTTCCACCTGCCAGGAAAAAACCACAGGGATCTCCAACCACGACCCAGCAAGATGTCAACCGTGGTGACATTTCACCACCCTTGGGTGAAATTGCTTGGGAGGGAGCTCCCAAGTTTGGCTCTCCATGCTGAGAATACAAAGAATCATCAGGTTCTTTGGGGCTGAGGGCATTTGCGGGCTTCCCGCTTGGAGCTGGCAGAGTTACATGAGGACATCCCTAGCCAGCCATGGAAACAGCCCAAACACCCCAAGGGTGGCCAAGGCTGGTGACATGTCAGTGCATTCTCTTTTCTGCCACAGTCAGATCCTGGCAAGCCTCCCCAGCACTTGTTTGAGAATAGAAAGAATTAAATATATTCACAGCATAATCCAAAACAAGCATACGGGGGAAAAGGGAATGTGAAGACAGAGGGAAAGCGTTGTTTGAAAACTGCTTGGAAAAGGGATCGGAAAAGAAACTGCAGAAAAAGTGCTTTACTTCAAAGGCAGCCAGGACACATCCACATCATTCCCAACTCCTGCTTGGCTGTTTTTTAACTCCACAGGCAATTCCACAGAGAGTTTCAGAACTCTGTTCTGCTGCTGCTTGAAGGAGCCAGTAACCTTTCCCTGGGGAGGCTTCAAAGCATCTCCAGCACCAACCAAAGTGTCACACTGACCCAGCCTGGACACCGTTTGCCACCACAGGGTCTGGAACCTCAGATTTTCTCATTTTTTCTCATTAACACCTTGACTTAAGCTCCAGTGTTTGGGTTTTTCCCCATTCACGCTGTGTTTGGAGTTTCTCCTGACAGAGCCTCACTTACTGCTTCGTAGGCCTCCTGCAGCTCGAGCCTGCGGCGCAGCCTGGCCTGCCGGTTCACCCGCTGCCTCACCTCGCCCTGGAATCTCCTCAGGCTGGCTGCCTTCCTCCGCTGCTGCTCCTGCAGCTCCTCCTCCACCCGGGATGCCGAAGCCTGGGCAGGTGGAAGCACATTTCACCAGGGTTTGCTACACTGTAGCATTAGAGCAGCCTGTGTCCCTGGATTCCCTTTTCCCCCACCCGGAGCGACCAGGCAGACAAGCAGCACCCAGAGCAAACTTCATGTTTTGTGTGGAGTAACAGCTTGGACAATATCCACTGGGTTATTATGGGCTGGATTGAGTCTGACTAGAGAAACAGAGCATGCACACCTCTGCCTTTACCTCTCTGCAACACACAGGGAAGGAAAGAAAAAGGAGACCCTCGGAGCAGCTCCCAGCTCCCGCTCCCATTAAAGGATGCTCAAATAGCCAAAGCCTGGATCCAAAAGGAACAGGCCAGGCCCTCACCCTGGTGATGTTCTGCAAGGCTGGAAGCACATCAGGGAAGCAGTTCACAGAACACAACACTGCTTCAGAATGCCTTTACCCTCTGAAGTGAAAGATTAAGAGCAATGACCTGAAAAACCCAAAAATCCCATTTTGTTTTCTTTGCAGTTCTGCCAAGCAACACTACCATGGCTTAAATTAAAACAGCACTGCTCTCCTGGCTGCAAACACAGCAAGAGAAACCAGAGACTGAAGGGAGGGAGGAAAGGGGTGAGGCCCTAGATGAACTTGAAACAGCAGGGCCAGCACAGCCCAACAAAACTCCAAGATGGGGAGAAATCTGCACTTTTAGGGACGAAACCAAAACAGTGCTCCAGAGAACAGCCCAGTGCCAGCTCAACCACTGCCCAGCTCAGCAGCAACTCTGGTGCATGAAGCATTACTATGGATTAATTAGAAGTGTATTAAAAAAGCTCAGATAACCCTGGGCAGCTTCATTCACCTCTGGAAGCCTCACATGGGGAGCCCCAGGAGCATCCAGACCCCCTGAAGCTGTCAGGAAAAGATCAGCTCCCCCAGAAGTTTCATAGTGCCAAGATGGAAGTCCTGTGGAATATGGAGATGATTGATTTCCATAAATTATCTCAGCCTTTCAGGATTTAAATTACAATATAGAAATAAATCATCTCAGAAGGGCAGGAGATTCTATAATGTTCAGACATTAATTACAGGGGACTGAACTCATCATCCAATATTTAATGCACTTTTAGTCCTCTTAGAATAACCCTGAAAACAGAAATCCCCGAGATAAGCATCCATGAAGATTTCCTTATGTGTTTCTAACAGGGTACAGTAGGCATTGGCTCCAGAGCCTGAAACACTCAGCTTAATTTTTAAATTTTTTTTTAAATCAGCAACACAGAGTAAAATCTTGACTCCCTGACATCCTTAAGGGATGAGTGGGAAAGAAAAAAGCAGCACTGGCTGGGTTCCCCACCTGATTGATGTCTAAAATGGATGCATTTCTCCTCAAAAACCAGAGTTTTTTGGAGGGGAATCCACTATTAGAGATGCTGAGGGCTTGTGCAAAGGGGAGGCCAGACTACAGGGACATCACAGCTGCTTCTGACCCCGCTAAATCACATCAATACTATTTTTAGGAGCCATGTTCCTGTCTGCCCTCAGGCTGTGAAAAAGATCCCTTCTGGCTCTGGCCCCGCTGGGTGTTTTAGTGGCACACCGAAGGGCTCGAGATGCCCCGGGGCGCACTCACAAAGGCCGGGCTCTGCTGCCCGGGCGCGCCCTCCACCCAGGCGCCCACGGGTGCCACGCTCCGGTTCCTCTCGGCCAGCACCCGCCAGCTGCGCTGCAGGGATCGCGCCCGCTGCCTCCCCGGGGGCTGCCCGGCCGCCCGGCGCGGCTCCTTCGGGGGCAGCACCATCCCGGCACCGCCGCTGCCCGGCCTGGGAGGGGAGAGAGCTCGGGGTGAGTCCGCGGCACCGCAACCCGCAGCCCGCCCCAGCTCCCACGGCGGCTGAAAGCCCCATCGCTGCCCCCCTTCTCTTCTCCCCCCGTCACCCAGCCCCGCGGCACCCCACCTCCAGCTCCAGCTCCCCCGAGGGTCGGCTCCGATCTCCCGGTACCCCCACTCCACCGCCCCCCCTGTGTACCCTCACCCGCCCCTGGGCACTGCTCCACGGCCTCGGGCCCCTCCTCCCGCATCCCCCCACCGCCTCCGGAGGCCCCTGCACCTTCATGCCCCGCAATTCCCCGCCATTCCCCGCAGCCCCCCTCGCCGAGCCCCGAGCCCGCCGGAGCCCCTCAGGCCGCACCAACCGCCACTTCCGCCGCCACCGCAGCTTTGAATCCTGGCGCCACTTCCGCCGCACGGCCACGCCCCGGCAGTCCCGGCCACGCCCAGATCGCGTCCTGGTCACGCCCACAGAAGGTCCGGCCATGCCCCGATCTCGCCTCGGTCACGCCCCCTGAGTCCCGGCCACGCCCTCAGGCTCCCCGGTCACGCCCATAATTGCCCCGCCTCGCCTCAAGCCCCGCCCCCCGCCGCAGCCAACCGCAGGCCGCCCCCAGCCCCAGCCCCTCACGGTTCTGGGATCCCCGGTTCGAGTCCCGCCTCCGGTGGCAAGGGGGTGGAGGAACCTCGGAGCATCCCCGAAACTGCCCCCTGAGCCTCCCTGCAACACCCCACACTGAGCGTCCCCGTGCCAGTCGCTCCCAAATATCCTGACCGCATCCCTGACCCTCTCCGAGTACCCCATTACAACATCTCCACGCAGCATCCCCCCAAAGACCCCCAAAGCACCTCCCCATAGCGTGACCCCAAAGCACCGGCCTCACCAGCCTGCCTCCCTTAAAGTCTCCCCAAGACTCCCTCAAAGCCTCTTTCTGTAGCATCCCCCAAGCCCCCTGCACCATCGCCCGCCCCAAAACATCCCCCTCCCTCTGGGACAGGATGCTCGGAGGCATCGACGCCTTTTGGGGGCCAGGAGACCCCCGGGGGGGTGGGCGGTGGCTCGCTGGGGTGATGAGCCTGGCAGCGCTCGGGAGGGGGGTGGGAAATGGCTCCGGGCATCCTGCCTCGCATCCCGCTGCCCTATTCAGCGATGCCCGGGGAACTAGCGCTAATTGGCATGGAGCTGGAATGGAGCCTGGATGCCACCGGGCTTCGTTTTAGAGCCTGGGAAGAGGGGGGGGGGAAAGCGGGGGGAGCTCTTTTGGGGTGGGGGTTCAGCGTTGCAAAATACCCTTCCTAAAGAAAACCCAGCTTAGCTGAAGGGGGTGTTCAGAGCCCAAAATCCCGCTGGATTGTCCGCGGAGGGCAGGGCAAACCTTTGCTGGGCTCGATGGGGTGATGCCCCCCACCCCCAAGTGCGTCCCGGGGACTGGGAAAACATGGAACTGGGGGTCTGTAACCGGGGAAAAAATTGCAAATCCGAGTGGTTTTTCCTGAAATAAATGTCAGCTCGAGGCCTCCGAGGAGGCGAAAGCCACCAGGACACAGGGCTCTATTGAGAAAGGAAAGAACAAAAAAAAAAAAAAAAAAGAAAAAGGAAAAAAAAAAAAAAAAAATTTAACTTGTTTTTGCGTTAAACATTGCCTCTAGCATTTGAACTTTTTGAAAAAAAAAAAAAAAAAAAAAAAAAAAAAAAGAAAAAAGGAAAAAAAAAAAAAAAAAGAAGGGAAAAAAATAAATTAGCCGGGCGAAGCGCCAAGCCGGGAGCTCCGAGGGACGTGCCCGGAGTGGGGAAGCGGAGCAATTCGGGGGGCGAGCCTGCCCGAAATGTGGGGAGCGCCGGCTGCCCCGCGGGGCCACCCCGCTCCCCCCTGCCTGCTGCCCGTGACCTGGCTTCTGGCGCTGCACGCAGGTAGGGAGTTTTCCCTTTTTTTCCCAAGGTTTTCCCGTTTTTTCCATGGGTCTTGGGGGTATCCAGATGGAGGATGAGGGCCGGGGGGGTGATGAGGGTGGTGATGCCCGATGGGGGGGGTTGGAGGGAGGGTTGTTGCGCTGTCGAGCTCTGCCTGGGAGCTGGGAGAAAAAGGGGGTAAAATTGGAATGAAAACTGGGGAAAAGACTTTTCTGGAGCCAAGCAGGTCCCGATGTGGGGGAGGATTTGGCACTGCCCCCAGCCTGAGCTTCTCCCCGGTTTTTTTTTTCCTCCCCAAACCCCATTTTTTCCTAATTTCTTAGCATCTCCAAATATTTTTCTCTTACCCATTCTTCAGCTTCCCTTAAAAAGTTATTTTTCACCCCATTCCTCGGCTTGCCTCATCCCACTGCAACCCTGGTTTTCTCCATTATTTTTTCTCTAAATTCTCACTTTTTGGATTTTAATGAGCCCCAAACCATCCCATCCTATCCCACATCTGGCAACACAGAAAACCACCTTCAACAATTTTGTTCCATTCTACCAAAGTTTGCACCAAAAGCAGCTCTGGGGAGGCCCCATTTCCCTTCAGATCGGGAGGATGGATGAAAAATAAAACCAACTGGGCTCTTTGCTGGCTTTGATTTAGACCCTAAAAACAGCCAGGGCTGCAGCGAGGACACCCCAAAAAATACTGCAGGGCTTTTTTTTTTAAAAAAAATAGGGATTTGTGCCACAAAATAGTGTGAAAATGAGGATTTTTTAATGGGCTTTTTCAACAGAAGCTATTGAAAAGGTCTGGGAGATCTCCATCCCTAAGCCAAGGAAGCTGTAGGAAAATTGAACATTTCCTGATTTATTCATGAACTCCCAATTTTATTTTTTTTTTTTAATCCAGAGTGGAGAAAAAATTAAGAATAGGGTTAAAAAGGGGGAAGAAACAGTTAAAGAGCAGCGACAGGGAGGGGGCAGGGATGCCTGGAAGGTTAAGAATAGAGTTAAAAAGGGGGAAGAAACAGTTAAAGAGCAGCGATTTGGCGGCGCACAGGGAGGGGGCAGGGATGCATGGAAGACCACATCCCCATCCCATGCCTTGGCCTTCCCTGTGGGGTGAGGGTTCCCCTAAATTTGGCGAGTCGGGGCATGTTTGTGGCGCTGCCGGGGAGGACGGACGGACGGACGCTGCATACCAATAGGTCCCATGACTTTTCGGGCTTGTTTAAGGCCTTTCTTGCTCCCGCTTCACCCAGCCCAGCTGGTTTTCCCACTCTGCCCTCCTCTTCAATATGGGGTTTGTTCGCCGTGGATGACGGTATCCGTACGGGGGGCTCACGGATGGGACCTCTGGGAGGTCAGGACGGGGATGCTGAGGTATTTTGGGGAGGGAGAATGTTTTGGGGAGTGCCCTCCCCCAGAAAATCATGTTTTTACACTTTTTCCCTGCCTTTTTTGGCTTAGAACCAGCAATGAGGAGCAATGCACGTGCATAGACTCTCGTGATGCAGTTTTGCATCTGAGGGGGCTTTGTCTGGACAAGAGCATCCCATGGGGGTGGGGTGGGATACGAAACCCTTCCCCCCCACCATTTTTGGGGTAATTAAGGTATCTTTGCAAAGCATTCCAAGCACTGGCATCTCTCACTCCCAGGCAGTTTTTGCAGGGCAATGATACAACTTTGCCAAGGGTTGCCTCGACTTGCCTCCCACCTCCTGCATTTTTGCAAGTGACGTGTGCATTTTTGCAAAGGGTTGCATCGACCTGGCTGCAGGAGAGCATTTTTGGGGGTGGTAGATGAATTTCTGCAAAGGGTTGCACTGACCCAGCTGCAGGAGAGCTCCTGCCCAAGCCCTGCACATTTTGGGGACACCACATGCATTTTTGCAGAACCTAGCAACAGGAGGTGTGCCATCCACTCCTCCTCCTTGCATTTTTGTGGTGATGCATGCATTTTTGCAACGGGTTGGTTACATCTGGGGGTGGTAGATGAATTTCTGCAAAGGGTTGCACTGACCCAGCTGCAGGAGAGCTCCTGCCCAAGCTCTGCACATTTTGGGGACACCACATGCATTTTTGCAGAACCTAGCAACAGGAGGTGTGCCATCCTTGCATTTTTGGGGTGATGCATGCATTTTTGCAAAGGGTTGGTTACATTGACCTGGCTGCAGGAGCACTCCCACCCCCAAGACAGCATCTTCACAGGGGGTTGTATCGACCCACCTCCCACGCCCAAAGCAATTTTGGGGGTGATTCCTTAATTTTTACAATGGTTCTGCAGGAAAGCTCCCACCCCTCATGCACTTTTGGGGTCACGCGTGCATCTTTGCAAAGATGGAACCAAGCTGGGCACCTTGGGGGTGCACAGCACAGCTCCAGCTTGGGGTTTCCCTGTTTCCTCCACGCTCGGCACCCCACTGTCTCTCCCCACGCCCCAAGGTCTGCTGGCAGGGGTGAACATCACCAGCCCCACGCCGCTGGTGCGCGGCACGGCGGGCAAAGCGGCGCTGCTGTCGGTGCGCTACGCCAGCGCCAGCGCGGACAAGCCGGTGGTCAAGTGGCAGCTGAAGAGGGACAAACCCGTCACCGTGGTCCAGTCCATCGGCACCGAGATCATCGGCAACCTCCGGCCCGACTACCGCGACCGCATCCGCGTGCTGGAGAACGGCTCGCTGCTCATCAGCCCCTTGCAGCTGGCTGATGAAGGCGCTTACGAGGTGGAGGTGTCCATCACCGACGACACTTTCACCGGCGAGAAAACCATCAACCTCACTGTGGACAGTAAGGGCACGAAGGACATCCAGGGGAGACTGGGTTATCCATGGGGTGTCTTCCCTGAGCGCATATTGGGAGGGCTTTCTCCAGCTGGGAGGTGGTTTTGGGGGTTTCAACCACCTCATGCTGGTGGGGTTTTTATGTCTCTCTTCCTGCACCCTGAGCCCATCCATCCCCTGAAACGTGGCATCACCGTGGTTCCTCTACTTGCCCACAGTTCCCATCTCAAAGCCACAAGTGCTGGTGGCCTCCTCAACGGTGCTGGAGCTCAGTGAGTTCTTCACCCTCAACTGCTCACACGAGAACGGCACCAAGCCCACCTACACCTGGCTGAAGGACGGGCGGCCGCTGAGCAACGACTCCCGCCTGCTCCTCTCCCCTGACCAGAAGATCCTCACCATCACCCGTGTTCTCATGGCTGACGATGACGTCTACAGCTGCCTGGTGGAGAACCCCATCAGCCATGGCCGCAGTGTCCCCGTGAAGCTCACTGTTTACCGTAAGCCACCCTTCTCCCCTCCTGCACTCCCAGATTTGGCCATCCCTTGCAGGTGCTTTCAGCTAAAATTTTTGGGGGGCTGTCCCCCCTCATTCCTCTCCTGCAGGCCGGAGCTCTCTCTACATCATCCTGTCCACAGGCGGCATCTTCCTTCTTGTCACCTTGGTGACAGTTTGTGCCTGCTGGAAACCCTCCAAGAAGTATGTGGGGCAATAACATGAGAGACAAAAGGGGTTGTCTCACCTTGTCCCATCCTGGTTTTTCCCATTTCATCTTTTCCCATCCCATCTTGTCCTTACCATCCTATTTGTCCTCATCTTGACACATCCTTCCCTATGCCATGCCAAGACATGCCATGCTGTGCTCTGGCGTGCCATGCCGTGCTGTGCCATCCCGTCCCATCCCATCCCATCCCATCCCATCCCATCCCATCCCATCCCATCCCTGCAGTACTTGACCCTCCCCTGGATGAGCCACAGGCAGTTCCCCCACTGCCCGTAACACGATGCCAGTGCTGCCCCATCCATCCCCTTTCCCTTTCCAGGGAGAAGCGACAAGCAGAGACACAGCCAACCTCTGACTACGCCGAGCAGGACGAGGAGCGCCTGAAGCACGAGGGTGAGTGCCGGCCTCGGCGTGGCGGCGGTGGGCTGGGCAGCACCAACCCATCCCATCCCATCCCATCCCATCCCATCCCATCCCATCCCATCCCATCCCATCCCATCCCATCCCATCCCATCCCATCCCTGCAGTACTTGACCCTCCCCTGGATGAGCCACAGGCAGTTCCCCCACTGCCCGTAACACGATGCCAGTGCTGCCCCATCCATCCCCTTTCCCTTTCCAGGGAGAAGCGACAAGCAGAGACACAGCCAACCTCTGACTACGCCGAGCAGGACGAGGAGCGCCTGAAGCACGAGGGTGAGTGCCGGCCTCGGCGTGGCGGCGGTGGGCTGGGCAGCACCAATGCTCCTGGCATGCTGAGCAACACCTTGCTTCCTCACAGCCGAAGGCATCCCACGGAGCGGCGAGCACGAGCGCAAGAACCCGGTGGCTTTGTACATCCTTAAAGACAAGGTGAGAGCCAGCAGCACCAGTAGCACGTCAGCAGCGTCCCAGCACAGGGTCTCGCACGTGTCCCACATTTTTCTCCTCTTGTCTTTCGGCAGGACTCGCCGGAGGCGGAGGAGGATTCACTGCCTGAACCCCGCGGCACGGTGGAGCCAGGCTACACCAGCTCGCCAGTACCAGCGGCCGGCCGCTCGCCGGGACCAGTGGGGCGCTCGACCCGGCGTTACCATCGCTCGCCAGCTCGCTCGCCCGCCTCGACGCGGACCCACCGGTCACCCCCGGGCTCGCCGGCACGCTCCCGCGGCGCTCCGCGGCTGCTGCGGACTGCCGGCGTGCACGTCATTCGGGAGCAGGAGGAGGCCAACGCCGTGGAGATCAGTGCCTGAGCAGGGGGACCGTGCGCGCCTTGGTGGCAGCGTGCAAGAGGGCAGGGACACCAGCACGGCCACCGAGCAAGCGGGGACACCGGCACAGCCCTGCTCCCGCCACTGGGCGTCATTCTGCTCGGCGTAAAGTCACTAATTTCCTATTGATCCCACCCAGAGCTCCCCTCTTCCGTCCCCCGTCTTCCTGGGGCATCGCTTTAATGGCTTTCTCGCCGGGACGAGTGTGCAGGGAGCGTGCAGAAAGCACACGCGTGTGCAGAGAGAACATGCAATCAGTGCACGGAGAGAGTGTGCGGAGGGTGCATGGAGCATGCAGAGGGAGCGTTGGAGCACTGCACATGTGCATGGAGCGTGCAGGAGAGCACATGGACTGTGCACACGGGGGCAGGCACGAGGGTGTGCAGCAGGTGTGCACACTGTGCGAAGAGGATGCACAGAGCTTGCAAGAGAACACGTGGAGCCCATGGAGAGAACACACAGAGCAGGCAGCTAAGGCTGCACAGGGTGCACAGGGCGTGTGTGGCGTGTGCAGAGCGTCCACTGAGCCTGCACGGCCTTTGTGAGCGTGCCAGCCCTGCGTGTGTGTTCCGAGCGTGCACAGAGTCCATGCAGAGAGAGCCTGTGCAGAGCGTGCAGGGAGCGTGGGGAGGGAACATGCACGCAGCATGCGGCGAGTGTGCAAAGAGGGTGAGCAGAGAGGGTGTGTGCAGTGCTTGCACGAAGCACACACAGAGCCTGCACGGTGTGCGTGGAAAGAGCGTGCACAAAGTGAGCAGCTGAGTGTGCTCAGAGCATGTGCAAGAGTGGACCTGCAGTGCTGGCACAGGGCACGCGTGGAGCCTGCAGTGAGTGTGCAAAGAGTGCGTGTGCTGTGCTTGCACAGGGTGTGCGTGTTTTGTGTGGAGAGAGCGAGCACAAAGCAGCTGAGCGTGCTTGGAGCGTGCACACACACACGGGGAGCACACACACTGCACGCCCAGCGACCCTGCATGCACACGTGTGTGCAAGAGCACGGTGCCCGCCCGCCGTGGCACAGCCCCCATGCATGGAGCAGGACATGCACTGGCACACAAGCTCGCCCAAGGGTGCAACAAGCAGAGGCCACCCTGGTCAGGCAGTCTAAACAGGGGGCTCCCTCCTGCTCCCCGGCTCCCCAGCTGCCATGTCCCCTAAACGTGGGCTGGAAGCCCTGGTCCAAGCATTGCCCCTTTGCCATGGTAGGATTTTCTGTGAAAATCCCCCGGTTTTGGGGCACACGGCGCTGTCTCTCCCCAAGCCTTCATGGGAAATAGGTTTAGGATGAAAAGCAGAGAGCAGCCGGCCAAGCGAGCCGGGCCCTGGGGCACCTGGGGTGGGTGCCGGGGCACCCCGGAGTGCTCGGGGTGCACTACTAACCAATAAACTAAACATACTACCCGTCTGGTGGTGGCACCTTTGGGTGTCTTTGTGGGACAGGGGTCCCCCAGGGTGGGGGGACACATGAGAAGCGGCTGACAGGTAAGACCACACAAACCCGAGACACCTGGCTGGCACTCAAACTGGCATGGGAGACCTTGGACTGTTCCCTCTGGTGCCTACTGATGGCATCCTCAGCTGAGAGCCCGTTTCTTCTTAATTTGTTTTCCTCTGAACATGGCGAAGGAAAAGGGGAATTTATTCTGACTAATTAAATTCATTAACCGCTGGTGTCCCCCCACTCTGCTGTCTCCGGGTGCTGCCAGTGCCACCGTGGCCGGGCACTCCCACTGCCACAGGATGGCTGAGATGTTTTTGTTCACCGTCACCTTCCCCCCCCTCCGGCATTTCCCGGCCCCCGCATCCGGCTATTGTACCCCCCCATCCGGAGCCGGATCCAGCCCCGGTGCTGGCGGGGAGGAACCGGGATTTCGGGAGGAAACGGGAAGGCTGGCCAGGGCCGGCATGGCGGGCGGCTGGGAGACAGCGCTGGGCCTGGGGCTCTGCCTCGCCGCCCTGCACCGCGGAGGTGAGTGCAGCCCACGGGGGCCAAAATCCACTTAACCCTGCCCCTGCCCCACCCCGGATCTGAGAGCCTGCCCACTTGGGGCACCTGCTGGCATTCCCCCACCTCCTTGTCACCCGACAGGCTGCCGCTTCCCCAGCGTGGCCACGGCACCCCAAACTCCAGCTGGTAAGGACACCTGGTGGGTGGGAGATGCAGGTGGGCAGACACCAGAAAATCCTGTTCCCCCCACCCACAATGTGCCCTCCCCACCGCAGTGCTGCGGGACAATTTCCGCCTGCAGCCAGGTGATTTGGTGACCACAGCGGGACAAGCATTGGAGCTGGATTGTGTCCCCCCCTTGGGGTACCCTGAACCCTACATTACCTGGAAGAAGGACGGGGTGACCTTGGACTTGGTAGGTGGCAGGTACAGGGTCACCAAGGGGAAGTTGCAGGTGGCATCGGCGCAACGGAGCGACTCCGGTCTCTACATCTGTGTGGCGGCCAATGCGGCGGGCAAGAGGGAGAGCCGGGGTGCCCGCGTCTCTGTGCTGGGTAAGCCAAGGGTCTCCCACCGGGGGTGGGCACGTCACACCCAGCCGTGGTGCCACGTCCTTGATGTCCCCCTGCAGAGAAGCCAAGCATCGTGCGGCACCCAAGCGACGCCGTGGCGGTGCCCGGCAGCACCGTGGAGCTGGGTTGCAGCGCCCTAGGTGACCCAGCACCACAGGTGCAGTGGCACAAGGAGCATGGAGACCTGCCGTGGGGCAGGTAGGTGGTGGCAGGGGGGACATGTCCCATCCCTGGCGTGGGGATGAGGCTGATGGAGAGCTGGTGCCCCACAGGCACGAGGTGGACCGGGAGCACACTCTGCGCCTCTACGCCGTGACGTCCGCCGATGCCGGCGCGTACGTGTGCACAGCGCAGAGCCAGCTGGGCACCGCCGCCGCCACCACCTTCCTCCACATCGAGGGTCAGTGTGGGACCTCTGTGGCCTCCACCATCACAGGCACCCAGGCCCATCTTGGGGTTCATGCAAGGGGATCCATCTAACAGGGTCCATCTAATGGGGTTGATCCAAGGACAGTCTGTCTGTGGGGGTCCATCCATCATCCATCATCCATCAAATAAAGTCCATCCAGCTAAGTCATTTGAGGGGATCCATCAAAAAGAGAACTTCCAAAGGTATGTCCATCTAAACACGTCCATCCAACAGGATCCATCCAAGAAGGTCCATGTAAGTGGAGCCATCTAAGGAAACGCATTGAGGTGGGAGTCCATCCAAGGGGATTAATTCAGAATCACCCATCTAAAGGGGATCCAGCCAACGTGGTTCCTCCAAAAGGATCCATTTAAGGGGCTCTATGGAAGGTGGAAGTACATTAAAGGGAGATAGAACAACAAATATCCATCCAAAGGGACATCATGGAGAAGTATATCATGGGATCCCATCCCATGTCCTCATGGGATGGGATCCCATGATATACTTCATGGGGCAACACATCAAAGGGGGCCCCTCCAAGAGGGGTCCATTCAAGACAGACCCATCAAAGGGTGTCTATCCAAAAGAGTCCATTTAAGTGAGTCCATCCAGGATCTCCATGTGCAGGTACCTGAGGGGGATGTCTGGGCAGGTTCCTGGGGATCTTGGTCCTGCCTGGTGCTGCCATTTGCCTTCTCCTGCCTCACAGACCGGCTGGCAACGGGCCAGCAGGAGCCTGCCCCACGGGACCTGCTGGCCGTGCGGCTGCACCTGGACAACGGCACTGCACTGCCCACTGCTGCTGTCCAGCTCCGCTGGCAGGTTGGTGTGATGATCGGCTTCCCCCAGGGGAGGGGGGACGGGACACATCTCCGTGTCCCACCTTAACTTGGGATCCTTCCCATCTCCTTCAGATGCTGATGCCGGTGCCGGTGCCTGTGGGCTACGTGGTGCTGTACCGCAGCCTGCTCCCGGTCGCCACCTCCTGGGTCCAGCACGATGCAGGCAGGGAGCTCAGCGCCATCATCCCTGCGCTCCGCAGGGGCTACAAGTACGAGTTCAAGGTCCGACCCTACACCGGAGGGAGCCAGGGCTCAGACAGCAACAGCAGGCACCTCTGGATACCCGAGGAAGGTGCGTCGTGTGTCCCCCGGGATGTCTGGGTGGTGGATGGGGAGGTGGCTGGGGGTCCCAGGGATCTCAGCATCCCTGTCCCGGCAGTGCCAAGTGCGGCGCCCCAGCGTGTCACCATCAGCCAGGCTGAGGCAGGGAACGGCACCGTGGTCGTGAGCTGGGAGCCACCTCCTCCTGAAGCACACAATGGTGTCATCCGGGGCTACCAGGTTTGGGACAATGGGGCAAGTGGGCAGGGCAGGGATCTTCTGGCCAAGGAGGGTCAGTCCAAGGGGATCCATCCAAAAAGGGAGCCTGTCAAAGGTGGGGGTCTATCCAAGGGGGGCACCATCCAGGGAATCAGTCCAGGACGGGGTTCATCCAAAGGGGCCAGCCAGGGTGGGGGTCCCTCCCAGGGCATCTGTCTAGTGGCATCCAAGGGAGCTCATCCAAAGGAGTCCAGCCAAGGGGGTCCATCCAAAGGGGGGTCCATCATGGGGGTCCATCCAAGAAGTATTCACCCAAGGAGGTCCATCCTCGGGGCATGCAAGGGAGCCCACCCAAAGGGGTCCTGCCAAGGGAAGTCCATCAAGGAGATTCGTCTAAGGGCACCCATCCAAGTGAATCTGTCCATGGGGAATCCATCAGTGGGAGTCTGTTGAGGGATGTTCATCTGAAGGAGTCCGTCCAAGGGGGTCCATCCACAGGGGGTCCATCCACAGAGGGGCCATCAAGGATAATCGTCTAAGGGAACACATCCTCCTCTTGGTGCCTGCCAGGTCTGGTCAATGGGTGAGGGCTGGCAGCATGCCACCAACAGGACAGTGGACGGAGCCACTCGCCGCCTGGAAACCCTCCTCCCACACCCCGGGGCCGAATTCTGTGTCCAGGTGGCAGCTTTCAACAGCGCAGGGCTGGGGGTTCCCAGCAATGCCACCTGTGGAGTCCTGGGTAGGAGGAGAGCAAGGTGGGGTGCGGGTGGGGGTCAAGGTGGTGACATGAAGTGACACTGATGGGACTCTTGTAGGGCTGACAGCAGGGAGCAGCAGGGTGGTCCAGGCACTGCGGCAGCCAGCTGTCATCGCAGCCGCTGGTTCCATGCTCTGGTTGGCCTTACTCGCCCTCCTCCTCCTCCTCTGCCAGCGCCGTGCCAGCCAGGACGCTGCAGCTCGACACAGGTGAGAGGCCATGGGGTGGGGGACACAGCAGATCCCTGATGTGGTGGGGATTGATGCACTGACAGCACCTCTTGCCCTACAGGCTGGTGGCTGCTGACTCGCCATGGCTTGGTGGTCCCTGGAAACCCAGCTGTGCCCCCCGAAACCTCAGCAGCAGCAGCAGCCTCAGCAGCCGGCTCCTGGGCAGTGATGGCAGGGACCCTCACCCCTCCAGTGAGCCCCGTGGGGACTGGAATCCTCACCCACTGCCATGGGACCCCCACCCCTCCAGTGAACACCAGGGTTGGGACCCCCACCTAGTGCCATAGAGCCCCCCACTCTCCCCACCAGTACTATGGGACCCCGTCAATCCCATGTGATGCCACTGGATCCCCATCCAGTTCCATGGAACCCTGGCCTGCTGCAACAGGGCCCCCAGCCCAGGCCTTGGACCCCCACAGAGTGCCACGGGACCAGCAAAGTGTACCCAAGACCCTCACCCTATGCCAGGGACCCCCAGTGCCATGGGACCCTCACAATGGTGTTCCCCGTTGTCTGTCTGCAGGCATCAAGGACACACAGACCCAAGGGCAGAGGGGACAGGGGACACATGGCCTCATGGGTGCCCTGACCTCTCTTACTCTTCCAGCCCTCTCCTTGGAGCCGCCGAGCCTCGGCCCCCCCACACCCCCCATCCACAGCAGCCTCCGTGGGGGACAGCCACCACCCCCTGGGGACATGGGGTGCTGTGCTGGGGGGCACCCCGGGGTGCATTCCTCACCCAGCACCCCAAACCCAGCACCCTGGGAGCGTGTTTGCAAGAGAGGTGGGTGTGGGGGGCACATGGGGGGACGTGGGGGACACCAGGATAGTGGCCCATGGCTCTGTGTCCCTCACTCCCCTCGCAGAGCTGCACCAAGTGCACAGCACCCCGGTGCTCATAGCTGGCCCCAGCCACATCCCTGCCACTGGAAGTGGAGGCGAGTGGGGGGCGGATTTTGGGCTGGCAGCCAGGCAGCCTCGGCAGAGGGGACACGAGGGTGACACCACCGCTGCCGTGACAGACAGCAGGGACCCAGGGCTGCCGGTCTTCAGCTCTCCAAAACCACCTCGGGGCAGCAGCTCACTGGCCTCTGGTGTGACCACGTCACCAGTGACACCCCCAAGACCACCCCATGCCTGGCACTCTCCAGTGACACGGTGAGTCTGGGTGTCCCCATCCAGGTGGGTGCCCTGCAACACAACTCTTTGCTGCAAAACCCAACATGTCCCTTGCACCTGCAGGTCACCGACCTTCGTGTGCCCCAGGGACACATCTCTGGTCACCAGGCATCCCAAGGACATGACCCCAGTCACTAAGATCCCCAAGGACATGTCCCCAGTCACTGAGAGCCCCAGGGGTGTGTCACCGGCCACCAGGAACCCTAGGGACGTGTCCTTGGTCACTGAGCACCCTAAGGACACGTTCCTGGACAGCAGGCATCCTAAGGATGTGTCCTCAGTCAGGACCCCCAGGAACATGTCACCAGCCACCAGGCACCACAAGGATCCATCACCAGCAGCCAAGCACCAGAGGGACACAGTCTTGACCACCAGGCACCCTGAGGACACTTCTGTGGTCACCAGGTGCCCCAGAGACCCATTACCTGTAGCCAAGTGCCAGAGGGACATCTCGCTGTCCACCAGGCACACCAAGGACACGTCCCCAGCCAGCAGGCACCCAAAGGACACATCCCCAGGCACGAGGCTCCCCAAGGAGATGTCACCAGCCACTAGGCACTGCAGGGACAAGTTCCTGGCCTCCAGGTATGCCAAGGACCTGTCCCCAGCCAACAAGTACCCCAGGGAGCCATCTCTCATGACATGCACCAAGGGACATGTTCCTGTGCAGCAGGTCCCCTGAAAACATGTCACCAGCCTTGAGGCATCCCAATGACACATTGCCAGCCACTGGGCACCCCAGGGACACATCCCCACTCACCAGGCACCCTGAGGAGATGTCACCAGTCCCTGCGCGCCACAGGGACAAGTTCTTGGACACCAGGTACTCTGAGGACCTGTCTCAGGCCACCAGGAACGCCAGGGACCCATCACTGGTGGCCATGCACACAAGGGATGTGTCCCTGTGCAGCAGGTACCCTGAAAACATGTCACCAGCAATAAGGCATCCCAAGGACACATCTCCAGCCACCAGGCACCCCAGGGACACATCTCCAGCCACCAGGGACCCCAGGGACACATCTCCAGCCACTAGGCACCCCAGAGACACATCTCCAGCCACCAGGCATCCCAAAGAGGTGTCTCCAGTCACTGGCCACCAGAAGGACATGTTCTTGGACACCAGGTATCCCAAGGACTTGTCCCCAGCCACCAGCCACACCTGGAATGTGTCACTGGAGGCCAGGCACTCAGGGGACATATTCCTGGCTACCAGGTACACCAAGGACATGTCCCTGGCCACCGGGCGTCTCTCGCCAGCATTCAGTGACGGGGTCCTCACACAGCAGCAGGTGGCTGAGGTCCTGGAGATGGCGCAGGACACTACCTGCTGCAGGTATTCCCCATCCCCCTGGGACACTCCCATGAGTGCTGCATCCCCTGGTGCCAGCAGTACCCCCACTGTGTTCCCCACAGACCCCCGGCACCGACCACACCACGGTCCTTCTCACCACCGCACACCTACGGCTACATCTATGGGCCACCAGCCTCTGAGCTAGGGGAGGAGGAGGAGGAGGAAGAGGAGGAGGAAGAGGAGGAGGAGGAAGAGCGTACAGCAACGAGGGGCTCTCCAGGAGGGTCGCTGCTGAATGGCTGGGGGTCTGTCTCGGAGGACAACTTTGCCAGCACCCGCTGCAGCTTGGTGAGCTCCTGCGACGGCTCCTTCCTCCTGGACGCCAGCTTCGCCCGGGCACTGGCCGTGGCTGTCGATGGCCTCTGCTACAGCCTTGAGGACACTGATGGGGCCTACGGGGGTGAGTGAAGGTCCCTGGACCCCCTCTCTGACCCTGAGCATTGTCACCTCCTCAAGAATGATGGCTCCGTTGGGACACCATGGTGATGCCACCAGCTCTTGCCTTCTTCCCTGCAGGTCCCTCACCACCACCATCACCTTTGGAGCAGGTCTTCCCACCCGGAGTCCCCTCTGCCACCTGGGACTGGTGGACCATGCTGGAGGTCCCACAGAGAGCCAGGACAGAGGCAGCCGTGAACAGTCGCTCACAGAATGGTGCGCAGTACCCCAGTGCCAGGGTGGTGGGCATGGGGGTGGTGAGGTGTTGCAGGGTGTTGGAAAATGTTTCCTTTGCTTTCCAGGTGGCCAAGGGTCAGGGATTGGCAGCCCCTGGGCCAGGGAAGGTGGTGAGCTGCGGACAGGAGGGACAGGAGTGTGGCAGTCCCCAGGGCGCAGGACACAGCAAGGCCAGACCTCTTGGCTCAGCTAAAATCCAGCTTTATTAGGCAGTTCCCCAAACAGGGGCTCTTTACCAGGAAAAGCTATCCACAAAGAGTGGGTGGCACCTAGGTGGGTGGGTGTCCCTCCTTATTCAGCGTTCTTCCCAAGTGTCCCTTTCTTCCACAGTTTCCCCATCCCAAATTCCTCTTTTCTTCCCAGCATCCTCATCTTCCCCAAGAGTCTGCATCCCTCTAAGTGTCCTTGTCCTCCCTCAGTGTCCTGCTCCTTCTCCAGCATCCTCATCCTACCTAACTATCCTTCTCCAGCCCAAGCACTGTTGTCCACTCATGTCCTTGTCTTCCCCTAGGGTTGTTGACCCCCTTGACCATCCCCATTCCCACTGACTATTCCCATTGCTCCCAGCTGTCCTTGTGATCTCTGATAGTTCATGTCCTTCCTCAGCATCTTTGTTCCACCTTTTCTATCATTGTCTCTCCCAAATATTCTCAACCTTCCCAAGCCACCTGGGTGGCCTTGTGCTCCCTCTAAATGTCCTTGTCCCTTCTAATCATCCTCATTCTCAGGCTTCTCAGCCCTCCTGAGTGTCCTGATCCTTCATCAGTTGTTTTGTCCCTCATGCCAAGTGTCCCCACTGTTCTCATTCCCCCACAGCCATCTCCCTTGTCCCTTACTGCTGTCCTTGTCCCTCCCAAGCAATCTCGTCCCTCCCAAGTGTCCTCTTCCCCCCAGCAATCCTCAATCCCCTAGAAATCCTTGTCCTTCCTCCATGTCCTCTTCCCTCCAGGCATCTTTATCCCCCAGCCTTCCTTGTCCCTCACCAGCACCCTCATCCATCTGCTGTGTCCTTGTCCCCCCATGTAATCTTGTCCCCCACCGAGTGTCCCCTTCCCTTTCAATCACCTCATCCTTCTCAGGCATCCTTGTCCTTTCCCAGCACCCTTGTTCCTCCCAGCTGTCCTTGTCTCCAGGATCCTTCCCCACTCAAGCATCTTCCTCATCCTTCCACAGCACCCTCATCCCTCTTCTGCCTATCTGTCCCAACTGTTTCTGCCCCCAGGGTTCATGTCCTTCCTTGAGCATCTTCCTTGTCCCTCCTGAGCATCCTTGTCCCTCCCCAGGATCCTCATTCCTTGTGAATTTCTTGCCCCACCCCAAGAATCCATGTCCCCCCTCACTCTGACGCCCACTGGCCGCGACTTCTGTGCAACCCTATTTCCATGGAACCACTCAGAAATTAAAGAACATCCCTCCGTGTCCCCTGCGTTCCCATCCCCATGTCCCCAACTCTGTCACCGACTCGCCCTCCCTTTTATCGCTTCTCCTGCGGCGGGCAGGGGAACGGGGCCCCGGGGCGGCGGCCGTGCCCGGTCCCCTCGCCGCGGTCCCCGGGGGTCCGGCTGCGCCCCGAGCCGTGGCCGCGGGAGCCGCTGGAGCCGCGGGACGAGACGCTGCCGGTGGTGGAGCAGCTGCCAGACACCTGCCCGCGGGGCAGGCAGGAGGGTTTGCTGTAGGGGCTGGCCTCATCTGCAGGGGAGGGGACAAGGCTGGGGCTCGGCAGTGACACCCCCAGCCCTTGCGAGGGGCGGTCGGGGGCTCTGGCTTACCGCCGCGGGCCGGGCGGGGGGGGACCCTGCGCTCAGCCCCGCTCGGCTCCAGCTCCGGAGCGGCGCCGGGGGTCTCGCCGGGCGGCGGCAGCGGCGGCGGCGGCAGGTCTGCGGCAGAGAGGGAGGAGAGGGCTCAGCTCCCCCGAGCCTCCTGAACGCCCCGGCTTTTTCCTCCCGCTCACCTCCCGTCTGCTTTTCCCGGCGGTAGCGGCTGCATTTGGGCTTCAGGCGACTTTTGGAGATCGCCCCGCGGGTTTTCCCTGGGGAGGTGGGGATGGCAGCGTCAGCCCCCTCAACAGCCAGCGAGGCCCCCACCCACCCAGACTGGCCCCTCGGGGCTCACCTGTGCCAGGAGGGCAGAGGGCTCGGGGTGGGTGGCCCTCGCTGGCATCCGGAGTCACCGAGGGGCTGGGTGCCTGTGGGGGGATGCTGACACCGTGGGGGGGTCTCCTGGCAAAGAGGGGGTGGAGTGAAGGGTGGGGGGAGTGGCATGGGGGCTCAGTGGCCACCGCAGTGCTGGCACAAGCCCTCTAGAGCTGTGCCAGAGCCAGAAGAAGCCATGTGGTATTGTCACAGCTGGGTGGCAGTGGTGTAGGTGGGCTGAAGCATCACAGCTGGGTAGAAGAGCCACAGCTGGATCACAGCTGGGGGGCAAAGGGGAGCTGGATGGGTGCAGTGGCTCAGCTAGGGTGGAGGACCAGAGCCTGGCAAGGCTGTGATAGCATAGCTGGCCTGCAATGGCACATCTGGAGCACAGCTGGATAGAGGCGGCTCAGCTGTTTTACAGCCACACAGCTGGACTGCAGTGGCACAGCTGGACTACCACACATCTGGATTGCAAGCACACTGGCAGATTGCAGCTGCACAGCTACATCATGACACACCTACATCGTAGCACAACTGAAATGCAACCATGCAGCTCGGTTGCAGCTGCCCAGCTGGGTCATAGCACAGCTGGATATTGCAGCTGCACAGCTGGAGTGCAGTGACATGCCAGCACTGTGATGGCACAGGTGGATCATGGCAGAGTTGGGCCACAGCAGCACAGCTGCGTGGTGATGGCCCACCTGTCTCGTGATGGTGCAGCTGTATTGCAATGCCCCAGTCACCATCAATGTCATGGATGTGTCATGAAAACATGGCCAGAGCACAGCTGGAGAGCAAGCGTAGATGGTGACACCATGCACAGATCATAAGAGACATCTGAACCATGGTAGGACATCCAGACTCCATTGGGGCATCCAAACCCAAATGGCATGGTCAGACCATGGTGGCACAGCAGGAACAGATCATGACAGAGTGGCTGGATTGTGATGGGACACCCAGGCCATGGTGAGACATCCAGAGCCTGATCCAGAGTCCAGTGGCAAGGCCAGACTATGGTGGGACAGTGGAACTGGATCATGTAAACATGACTGGGCATGACATCCAGAGCTCAATGGGACACCTGGAGCTCAGATGACATATCTGGACCTCAGCAGCATGGCTGGAACATGACCGCATGGCAGAGCCAAATGGTGACAAAATGGCTGGGTTGTGATGGAACATCTGGACCATGGTGAGGCATCTTGACTCCAACAGAACATCTGGACCTCAGTGAGGCACCTGGACCCTAATGACACAGTTGGACCATGATGGCATGGCAGGGCTGGGTAGTGACAACGTGGCTGGATCACAATGGAACACCCAGGCCATGGTGGGACATCTGGACTTCGATGGGACATCTGGACCCCAATGGGACATCCAGACCCCAATGGCACGGCCATACCAAGCAAGGCCCATCTCCTACCGGGGCAGGAGGGAGCTATCGAAGTCGCGGAGGCGAGGGATGTCCTCGGTGGTGCGAGGTGATGGTGTCAGCGTGGCGGTGGAACGGCAGCCGGAGGAGGTGGTGGGTGAGGATGCAGCAGTGGCACAGGGGATGTCCTCACCAGGGTACCACACCTCCATCCCCAGCCTGCAGGGTGGAGACCACAGGGTAGCTGCTGGGGGCAGCATGCCCAGCCCCCAAGCCCCCACACTCACCCTCCAGCTGCCTCTTCCTCTTCATCCTCCTCTTCCTCCTCCTTCTCCTCCTCCTGGGCACACTGGCTGAGCTCACTGGCTGAGGGCGGCGGGGGCAGCAGCTCTGTCCAGCTCACTGCCGGCGGTTTCACTGCTTGTCCCAGCTTTGCTCTGGCCCCTGTGCCAAGGAGGGATGCTGGGGGGGCTGTGGGGAGGGCACCACACCACGAGCACCCACGTGTGCCCCCACCCATCCGACCACCCTACCGTGCTCAGCCCGGCCACGGGGCACCTGGGAGGCTGCAGCATCCATTGGCTGGGAACCCCCCCCAGGGTAGGAGGTCCCATACTGTGAGAAGGGACGGGGGAATGTGCAGAGCTCTTCACTGTCAACCTCGATGGTGCTGTAAACCGGCCCCTCGCCAGCCCCCACTCCAAACTGTTCCGTCTGGGCGATGTAACGGGTGATGCCGGCATCTGCAGAGGGTGACCAGCACCATCAGGGCTGATCATGAACCCCTCAAGAGCCACCCAGCCCCATGCTGACCCCTCACCATTGTAGTATCTCTCAGTGGACCCCAAACACCCGGCAGAACTGGCTGTGCTGCCACCACGCCACGCATCCACCAGCCACGGGTAACCACCGCCAGCAGCTGCCCTGCAGGGGGACGGGGTGAAGGAATGCTCATGGTCAGCCCTGGGGCTCCTGGGCAGGACAGGGGGTGCCGGGGGGGTTACCTGGGGTTGCTGCGCACTGGAGCAGGGAAGGTGACTGTGGAAAGAGACGGGGGTGAGGGCAGCGAGAGGCCATACTGGGACCCCGCAGCACTCATGGGCTTACCGGTGGGTGTGTAGGCAAAGGATGCTGTAAAGAGAGGGACGGTGGGTGGCTGATGGGTGAGGGGTGAAGGGTGAGGGGTCCCAGGGGTAGCACCCCCCTGTACCGGTGAAGTGGCTGAGCTCCTTCTTCCTCCGGCGGCGGCTGTAGAGCCAAGCAGCAAAGGCGGCGAGGATGACCCAGCAAGCGCCACCAACGCCGGCAATGAAGGCTGGCTGCCTGGCTACTTCTGCTAAATGCTCAGCCAAGCTGCTCCCAGCTGCTGGCCCCACATCTCGCTCCACCAAGGGGGCTGCAAGTGACACGGAAAAGAGGGACACACCGGCGGGGTGCCAGGGAGCCATCCCCAGCACCGCAGTGGGTGACCCCATCATGCCCCACCCATGGGTGCCAGTTGTGACAATGAGGGACTCACCAATGTGGATGGGGACGGGGGCACTGCGGGCACCCACACCAGCACTGGTGGCAGCGGCAACCTCAGCACGGTAAGGGACCCCGGGGACAAGTCCCCGCAACACTGTCGCCAGCACCGTCCCCTCCACGCTCTGGTTGATGTGGAAGCGGCTCTCATTGCCCAAGCACCAAATCTGGTGGGGACCCGGAGGAAAAGATGAGGAACACACATAAGGATGCCATGACATGGTGCCATGAGTGGACAGAGTGGAGCTGCCACATGCCTGCTGCTGTCCACGCTTACCCGGTAATCACGGATGACCCCATTCTGCTCTGCCAGAGGTGGTGGCTGCCACGAGATGCGGACACTGGTACCATTCCCAGCCACACTGACAGCTCCTGGTGGGGCGCTGGGGGCTGCCGGTGCAGGACACATGGGGTATCACCTCCAGGTTGTCCCCAGGGACCCTCACTATCCCCTCCATCCCCGCACTCACCCGCTTCAGGGGTGCGCAGAGCCCGCACAGCGCTGTCGGGACCACGGAGGTGATGAAAATAGGGTCGGACCTTGACCTCGTAGTCCTGGCCCCGGCGCAGCTCGGTGAGCAGGGCCCCCCGCTCCCCTGGTGCCCACACCGTCTGTGCCTCCTCCCAGCGCCCGCCGCGCTGCCGGTACAGCACCCGGTAGCCCTGAAGGAAGGGTGCCTGGTGCTCCACCTGAGGAGCCGAGGGAAGGGTGGGATGGGGGGATGATCGATACTGGGAGCCCTGTACTGGTAGGGAGGCTCAGCACTCACGGTCCAGGAGAGGTGGACGGTGCCCAGTGGCAGCACCACAGGTTCCTTCAGGTGCACAGCCACTTGTGCCAGCTCCTGCTGCACCTGCTCAGGATCCAGCCCTTGCTGCATGGGGTTGGTGTCTGCTGGAAACATGAGAGTGGAGAGTCCATGCATATCTCCACTGGTGTCACCAAGGGAAGGAGTCATGGTGACCCATACCCATGAGAAACTCCACTGGCATCACTGGGCAAGGATAGACCCAAAAATTTTGGGTGCACGGGCACCTCCATTGGTGTCACCAAGTGGAGATGGGCCCAAGGGTGGGGGGTTTGTGGACACCTTCAGTGATGTCACTGCTGGGTCTCACCTTGGGTGCGCACAGGCTCTGAGACGCCGCTGGGGTCACTGAGCCCGTAGGCATTGACTGCCCGCACCAAGAAGAGGTAGACAGTGTCAGGGACAAGGCCAGTCACTGTGTGGGTCTCACTCTCCACATCAGCTGCCACTGTCTGCCACGGGCCACCCACTGCCTGGCTGCCGGGGGACAGGGGTGACTTGTGACAGTGTGGTATCAGGCCACCACACCATCCCTGCAGCCAGAGAAGAGGCTCGTGTGATACCTGAAAGCCTCCACTATGTAAGAGGTGACATCAGTGGCACCACCGTCCTCGTTCCCTTTCCAGCTCAGGGTGACACTGCTTTTGGTAACGTTGGTGACCACAGGGGTGGAGGGTGGCCCAGGGAGGAGATCGGGTGCAGGGGAAGGCAGGGAGAGGTCAGATTCATCACCTGCAGGGAGATGCATGGAGGTCTGGGGTGGCTTTGTTACCAGTGCCACGGTGTCCCCGCTGTGGTGAGATCCCCATGACCCACCTTGTACCTCCAAGGAGATGCCCCAGCGTGTCTCGCCCGCTGGGCTGGTGGCCACGCACTTGTAGAGCCCGGAGTCTCTCACCTGCAGGGGGAACAGCTCCTGCCCCATCACCCTGAGCACCCATCACCTCGGCACCCACCACCCTGAGCACCCACCATGCTTTGTACCCACCTCTGAGCACTCACCACACTTTGTACCCACCCCTGAGTACCCACCACGCTTTGTACCCACCACCCTGGGCACCCATCACACTTTGTACCCACCCCTAAGCACGCATCACGCTTTGTACCCACCACCCTGAGCACCCACCACGCTTTGTACCCACCACCCTGAGGCCCAGCACTGCTTGCACCCACCACGATGAGCATCCATCTCCCTTTGCTCCACCCCTCACAGCCACTGTCCCTCCCTCCCTGCAGTACCCCCGGGGGTGCCCCTGCCGGGGCCGGCTCACCCGGAGGCCGGTGATCTGCAGGGTGCCGTTCTCCAGCAGGCTGGCACGGGGCTGGACACCTACCAGGGCACTGCCATCCTTCAGCCACCCCACGCTGCCTGGAGGGTCATGGGCCCCCGCCCCACAAGGCAGCCGCACTGTGGCCCCCACTGGCAGCACTGTGCGGTTAGTGGGAAGCAGGCTGAGCACCGGTGGCTGGAGTTCAGCGGGTGCTACAGGGAGAAAATTGGGAATTGCTGCGTGGTGGGATGGGTGTCACTCATATGCTGAATGTGCCAGCTCTCCACTGGCACTGGACTTACCCCCTGTCACCTCCAGGCCTGCCCTGGCCAGGACACTGCCGGCCACGCTGATGGCCTGGCACAGGTAGTGGCCGGCATCGCTGGGCTGGACGTTGACGATGGTCAAAGCACCGCTGGGGCTCACCCAAACACGGCCAGAAGGGACCGGGGGCTGGCCCGGGAACAGCAGGGTCTGAGAGGGAGTGGGATTAGTGTGGGGATGGGGGGTGAGAAGCAGGGGATGAGATGAGGACAGGGTTAGGGGTGGAATGGCAATGAGATTGGGGACAGCGATGGGATGGGATGGGATGGGATGGGATGGGATGGGATGGGATGGGATGGGATGGGGACTGTGATGGGAATAGAATGGGGACAGGGGTGTAATAGAGACTGTGATGGGATGGTGATGAGGACAGGTAGGGATGAAGATTGGTACTGGTGTGAGGTTGAGATGGGATGAGATGAGGATGGAGTGGGAATTGGGATGGGGATTATGTTGGAATGGAAATGGTGATGGAACTGGGATGAGGATGCGGCTATGATTGGGTGTGGGGTCAAGGATGAGGGAAGGAGACAGACCTGGCTCCCCTCCTTCTGCCAGAAGACAGCGGGTGGTGGGTTGCCCTTGCTCTGGCACTGGAAAGTCACGCTCTGGCCAGGGGTGACAGCTTGGTCGTGGGGCCCAGTGACAAGCTGGGGGGGCACTGCAGCAGTGTGGGGAGAGACAAGGGCTTGTCTGGGCACTCCACCAGCACCCAAGGGTGCCCCCAGGGCCCCCCTTACCATGCACAGTGAGGGTGCCCGATGCCTCCGACCTGCCCACGCTGTTATCAGCCACGCAGGTGTAGGTGCCCTCATCCTCCACCTGCAGCCGGCTGATCCGCAGGGTGTTGTCTGGCAGCACCTCCCACCTGGGGGAACCCCACGAGGCTGTGGCACCAGCGGCGTGCCGGGGCACCAGGAGGGCGTGAGGTGCCATGGGGTGGGGATGTAGTGAGGATGTGGAATGTGATGGGAATGTGGGATGTGACAGGTACAGTGGAAATGTGGGATGCAAGAAAATGGGAGATGTGATGGGGATGTGAAATGTGGTGGGGATGTGGAATGTGATGGGGATGTGGGATGCAATGGGGATGTGGGCTGCGGTGAGGATATGGGATGTGATTGGGATTTGGGATGCAATAAGAATGTGGGATGCAAAGGAAATGTGGGATGCAATGAGGATTTGAGATGCAAAGGGGGATGTGGAATGTGATGCAGATGTGACACAATGGGAACGTGGAATGCAGTAGGGACACAGGATGTGCTGAGGATGGAGGATGCACCAGGGTTATGGGATGCAATTACTAGATGCCATGAGGATGCCAGGTGCTCCAAGCACACCAGGCTGGCACACACTGAGCTGCCCAGCTGCACCACAGAACCCTGGCTGGCCATGGTGTCCCTGAGCCACCCCCCTTAACCCCTACTCACCTTCCCAGTGGCATTTCACCCTCCTCCTTGCGCCAGCGTGCCGCCGGCTGCGGATCCCCCATCACCTCGCAGGCAAACTCCACCGTCCCCTCCACCAGCACCACCTGGTTGTGGGGCCTCTTGCCAAATGCTGGACGCTCTGTGGGGTGGCTGTCAGTCCCAGCAGGATGGCACCCACCTCCCTGACGCCCCAAACATTAAATCCCCACGTACCAAAGACCACCAGCTCGGCCGGCTCGCTGTCCCTCTCCCCCACCACGTTGGTGGCCACGCAGACATAGACACCAGCATCACTCTTGTGAGTGCTGGCCACCATCAGCTTCCCACCACGGATCTGCAGGAAGAACAGCTCATCCCACATCCCTATCACATCCCACATCCCCATTACATCCCACATCCACAGTGTATCCCATGTCCACACTGTATCCCATATCCCCACTGCATCCCATATCTCCATGACATCCCACATCCTCATTGCATACACACACACATCACATCTCCCATCCCTATCAAATCCTGCATCCCTGTTGCATCCTGCATCTCCATTGCATTTCATATCCCCACCACATCCCAAATCCTCATTACATCTCACAATTGCATCCACACTGTCATCACATCCCATGCTTCCACTGCATCCCAAATCTGTGATGCATCCCATATCCCTATCCCATCCTACATCCCCATCTCATCCCGTATCCATCACACAACTCTATTCTGCATCCCCCATCCCCACCACATTCCAGGTCCTCACTGCATCCCGCATCCTCACTGCACCCCATCCATGTCACACCCCACGTCCCCGTCCCATCCTCGTCCCTACGGCATTCCCCATCCCCCTTGCATCACCTTCAGCCCAGTTCTGGCCCCTCTCACCGTCAGGCGCTCGTCCTTGTCGCTGAGCCGGACTCCGTTTTTCTTCCAAGAGACGCTGGGCTCGGGGTGCCCGCGGGGCGGGACGCACTCCAGCACGGCCGGTTCTCCCGCCGCCACCACCACGTCCCCTGGGGGCTGTCGGAAATCGTCCCGCAGCACTGCGGGGACACAGCGGCCTCAGCTGCCCAGCCCTGCGGCCCCGGGCTGGGGGCAGCGCCAGGGGTCTGAATTGGCTTTAACAGACTTTCATTTATCTTCATTGATTTTTACTTGATTTTCAAACGCTTTCAAATATTTTCATTTGTTCTCATTTATTTTCATGTATTTCCAATTATATTCACCTCTTTTAATTTCTTTTACCATGCTTTCATTTATTTTCACTCCTTTGCAGTAATTTTCATTTATTTTAATTTATTTCCAATTATTTTCAGGTTTTTCATTATTTCTCTTCACTAATTTGCACTTATTTTTCATTTATTTTCACTTACTTTCAGTTATTTCCACTTTATCTTTTTTCCATGTTTTAATTTATTTTCTGTTATTTACATTCATTTTCACTTCCTTGCTTTTGTTTCCATTAATTTTCACTTGTTTTCTTTCTTCATTTGTTTTCATTTAGTTTCATTTATTTCCAATACTTCTCACTTCTTTGAATTTATTTTCATTTCTTTTCACTCTATTTATTTTCAATTATTTTCCTCTTATTTTCATTCATTTTCCCCTCTTCACTTGGCAAGAGAGGTCTGGGAATGTGAAAGCCCCTCGTCCCACAGCCACTGGAGCAGGCTGGGCTTAGGGGTGACACCAGAATCCCAAATTTCCCCCGCTCAAATCCTCCCAACCCCGTCAGGACTCACCGGCCACCTCCAGGGAAGCATTCCGGCTGGTGGCTTCCCCCAGGTAATTCCTGGCCACGCAGACATAAACCCCCTCGTCGGGCTTTCCCCGCCTCCCGTGCAGGATGCGGAGGAAGAAGAGGGAGCCGCCCGGGAGGAGCGTGCGGTGGGAGCGGGGATCCTCCCGGTCCGTCTCCACCCGCTCCCCGTCCTTGTACCACTCCACCACCGGGGCCGGGCGTCCCTCGGCCTTGCAGCTCAGCGTGGCCGGCTCCCCTTTGGACACCAGGACATCCGTGGGGTGCTCCACGATGCGGGGAGCCGTGTCCTCCAGCGGGGTGTGGGATCCTGCAGGAGAATCAGGAGGGGTGGGGGTGGGTTTGGGGCTGAGCATCCTTGGTTTGTGTGGTGCTCTCCCGGCCCCAGGACCTGCTTTGCTTGGAAGGCAAGAGGTGAGAGATGAAGTGTGGCCAGGTCCCAGCCCAGCATATCCCAGGGTGGGTGCTGTGGGGAGGGAGCAGGACCAGAGGATCACAGGATGACAGAATTCAGAGGATCACAGGATCACAGAATTCACAGGATCACAGAATTCACAGGATCACAGAATCACCAGGTTGGGAGAGACCTTCAAGATCATCGAGTCCAACCCAGCCCCAACAGCTCAACTCAACCCTGGCACCCAGTGCCACCTCCAGGCTTTGTTAAACACACCCAGGGATGGTGACTGCACCACCTCCCCGGGCAGCCACTCCAGAACTTTATTGCTCTTTCTGTAAAAAACTTCTTCCTGATATCCAACCTAAATTTCCCTTGGTGCAGCTTAAGATCGGGTCAGGAGGGTGTCAGGTAAGGCCAGTGGGACAAAGCAGCTTCGCTCCCAGTAATGGCCTTTTCCACCCAGTTTCCACCCGGATGAAATGGGGTTGGGACTAAATTCTCCCCAAAATGGGATTTTTCCATTAGCTGCAAGTGCTGACTTTCTGTAGCAGAGCTGGTCGTTCTGGGCTGCACAAAATGCTTAAGTTTTAAAAAGCCCCATATTGGGGTTGTGGGGCTGTTCCAGAAAAAAAAACAACCCTAGTAGGGCATGGGAATTAATAGATGGTCATTAATGCCAGGATAATTAATGCTCATTAATGCTGGGGCCAGCTGGGCTGAACCACGTGTGTCCCCAGCACCACCTGGGGTGTCTTGGTAGTTCGGTCCCCAAGTGTCACTGCTGGTCCAGTGGCACAGGCACTCACCCCTGCATGCCCAGCCACACGTGCGCACACAGGTGTGGGTCTGCACGCACCTGCATGTGCACAGACACACATGCAGCCATGCACAGACACATGTGCAGCCGTGCACTGCATGTGTTTACCCACAGGTGCATGCATGCACACATGGATCGCCATGCAGGGGTGCACACACACACACAGGCACTCACAGGTATCTGCGCACACACAGTGGGAATTAATAGATGGTCATTAATGCCAGGATAATTAATGCTCATTAATGCTGGGGCCAGCTGGGCTGAACCACGTGTGTCCCCAGCACCACCTGGGGTGTCTTGGTAGTTCGGTCCCCAAGTGTCACTGCTGGTCCAGTGGCACAGGCACTCACCCCTGCATGCCCAGCCACACGTGCGCACACAGGTGTGGGTCTGCACGCACCTGCATGTGCACAGACACACATGCAGCCATGCACAGACACATGTGCAGCCGTGCACTGCATGTGTTTACGCACAGGTGCATGCATGCACACATGGACAGCCATGCAGGGGTGCACACACACAGAGGCACTCACAGGTATCTGTGCACACGTGCATTACACACACGTGCATGCGTACACACATGCATTGCACACATAGGTGCATGTACACATGTGGGCAATCACGCAGGGGTATGCACACACACACACACACACACACACACACAGAGGTGCAAACACACACGCGTGCTTGCACTTTCACACACACATGCACACATGTGCATTCAGGCAGGGGTGTGCATGCCCCTGACATGCACATATGCATGTATGTGTGTGTGCATTCATGCAGGATGTACATGCACACATCTGCACACATGCATGTGTTCAGGTGGGGGGGTGTCCTTACCCATGTGTGTTCAGGCATGCAGAGGTGCATGCACACATGCACATCACACAGGGGTGATGTGCATGTGTGCACACACAGGCTGCACACACATGCTGCACACGCACAGGGGCACACACAGATCCATGCACATCCATGCACATCCACACACGCTCAGGTGGGGCCATGAGCTGACACTTACCCACATTGCTGCATGCACACACATGCACACTGTACAGACATGCAAATACCTGCACAATGTACAGACATGCAAATACCTGCACAATGTACAGACATGCACATGCATGCACACAGCACATAAATGCACACATGCACACTGCACACATAAGCACACGTATGCACACTGTATAGACATAAAACACCTTCACAATGTACAGACATGAACATGCATGCACACTGCCCATAATGCACACATGCAGACATATGCACACTGCACACACAAGAGCACATGCACACATATGCACACACACACATATGCACACTGTACAGACACGCACATGCATGCACACACATGCACACTGCCCAAAAATGCACACATGCACACGCGTGCACACATATGCACATGCACACTGTACAGATATGCACGTGCATGCACACATGCACACTGCCCATAAATGCACACACATGCACACACATACATGCACATGCACACACAACCCCCACACACGTTTCCCACTCGCACACGCCCTTCCCCTGCTCCCCCACACCTGGGGCAGGATGCGGGCACAAGGGGCTGCAGTTTGGGGTGCCCACGGGGTTGCCATGGGGATGGGATGTGGCTGCCATGGGGACGGAAGGAATGCTGCAGGGCACTGGGTACCCCGGGGGGCACAGCAGGGACTGAGGGGGCCGCAGCTGGCCCCGTGACTAATTGGGACAAGCAGGGGGTCAGGACAGGCCCCCTCCTGTGCCCGGCTGGCTATGCAGGGGCAGGGGCTCCCGTGAGGTTTGGGAACACCCCCGCCCCCTCCCCACCCACCCATGGCCAGCTGGAGGGGGACAGACTAAAAAAGAAGGGAGACACTCAACATTTAGTAAAAATTCAGTCAGACACGCTCTCCCTCACCCCCACTCTGTCCCAGACAGGGGTCATGGGGCTGGTTTGGGGACATGGGGAGGATTAGGGCACACACAGCTGGCTGGAGGACGCTGGGATGGTTTAGGAATTTAGAGATGGTTTGGGAACATGGAGCCAGTTCCAGTTTGTAGTCTGGGGCTTGCCTTGGGGACACAGGACTGGTTTGGAGACATGGAGTCTCTCCTAGTTTTGTCTGGGAGTTGGTTTGGGCACACTGGGACAGGTTTGGGACACAGGGCTGGTCCTGGTTTGGAAACTGAGCATGGATGTGGGGACATGAAGGCTGTTTGAGGACACTGAGTTGCCCCTGATTTGGGGTCTGGGGACTGGTCTGGGGACATGGGCACAATTTGGTGTCTGTCCCAACTCACGGTCTGGCAGTTGATGAGGAACACGGGACAGTTTGGGAACAGGGAGCTGCTTGCAGTTCAGGATTTGGGAACACGGGACTGGTTTGGGAACACCAGGACAGTCCTGCCTTGGGGAGAGCGAGCTGGTCTCGGTTTGGGGTTGTGGAGACGATCTAAGGACACCACACCACTCCCGGGAGTTGGTCTGGGGACAGGGAGGTGGTCCCAGAATGTGGACACGGGGCCGGTGTGGGGACACCGGGTCGGTTCTGGAGTTGTGACATGGGGCAGGTCCAGGTTTGGGGACAAGGGGACAGGTCGGGAATCCAGTGTCGGTGCTGGTGGGGTCCCAGCTGGGGCTGGGGTCTGTGGGCTACTTCCAGCATCCCGGCCGGACCAGGAGCAGGAACTCCGGGGCGGGGGAACAGAAGGACCGGGGAGCACGTACCGTTACCGGGGGTGAGATCGGGCAGGTGCAGCGCGGCGATGGAGCGGTTGATACCGAGCAGCAGCGAGGACGAGTTAGAGCCTTCGGCTCCCAGCGAGTCGGCGAACAGGTTCATCTGCAGCAGCGTCTTCAGCAGGTACCGCAGCATCCTGCCCGGCTCGGCTCGGCTCTGCACGACACTGCCCTGCACGGCAAAGACTGGCTCAGCTTAGCCCGATGCGGCTCAGCTCAGTTCAGTTAGGCTCGGCTGGGGTCGGCTCAGTCAGCCCAGTCCCGCTCAGTTCAGCTCCATCCGGTTCAGCCCGACTCAGTTCAGTTAGGCTCGGCTGGGGTCGGCTCAGTCAGCCCAGTCCAGCTCAGTTCAGCTCCAGCCGGCTCAGCCCGGTCCGGCTCAGCCCGGTCCGGCTCAGCTCAGTTCGGCTCTGCTCAGCTGGGCTCGGCTCAGTTCAGCCCAGTCTAGCTCAGTTCAGCCCGGTCCGGCCCGGTTCAGCCCAGTCCGGCTCAGCCCTGCTCGACTCGGCTCAGCACAGCCCGACTCAGTCCAGCTCGGCTCGGCTCGGCTCGGCTCAGCCTGCGGCACCGCCCCCCGGGTGGGGGACGGCCAGGGCGGTGCCGGGGCGGGGTGATGCCGTGTCCCTGTGTGCCTTCCCCGTCCCTAAGAAGAGGGATGGGGACGAAGGCGGGGGATGTCCCGTATGGAGTGGGGGCTTCATGATGGAGTGGAACAGGGATGAATTTTGAGGGGACAGAGGAAAAGGGGGGGTCCTAGGGCTGGAGGGAGGAGAAGGAGCAGACGCAGCAGCTCCCTGGCTTCACCCCAAATTACGTGACACCACATGGGGCTGCTGTCACCCCCCACTCGAGACCCCCCCCTCAGTGAACCCTGAAAGGCAGCACCGCCCTGCAGCCCCCGGGGAAATGCGGCTGTTGCAGTGAGTAACACAGTGAGGGACACTTTGGGGGTGCTGGGACCACCAGTGGCCTTGAATTTGTGGGGTCGTGGGGGGGAACACGAAGGAATCAGCACACGGTGCCATTGAATCTGTAAGTAGCAATTGGCCATTTAATTATTGTGTTGGGGCTGATGTGGAAAGCAATGAGCCTCCTTCAGCGAGCACCCGAGGAGGGGGGGCTGGGGGAATTCATTAGGGAGGTTCATTATGGGGGGGGCTCCTGGGAGGAGCTCTCTACAGGGATTTTTTACAGGGGCACTTGGAACGGGGGAAAAGTGGGGGAAAAGGGAAGTCAGGCGTGTGGGGAAGCTGGAGAGGGCTCAGGGAAAAAGAGAAGGTGGGGAAGGGGCAATGGGGGAGGACCAGGGGGACTGGATATGCACACCTGGGATATTGGGAGAGAGAGGGGGCCTCACATCTGCAAGCACAGCAGCAGCTGAAGTGTGCCCATGTGTTTGCACATCTGGGTCCCCAAGGGCGTTCACATCTGGAGGACACTTGGGACACAGCTGGGAAGGGGGAGTCTTTTCCACACACATCTGGGGCACCAAGGATCTCCAGGATGTTCACATCTGGGAGGGTTGGGTGGGGTGGGGGATGCAGCTGCATTCAGACCAACAGCTGGAGAGGTCCCTGATGTCACAGCCGGGCACACAGCTGAAGGCACAGAGATGCTCAAGCACATCTGGAGAACCAGGTGGTTTCCATTTGTGCACATCTGGAGTTTGCACATCTGGAGAGCTTGCCCAGGCTTGCTTTTCCACACCCAGAGCTGTGCTGAGGCTGCAGACAGGTGCACATCTGACCCACTCAGCCTCAGCAGCACCCTCTGGGCTCTTCATATCCCACCGAATCTGCCAGGTGTCCGGTGGGCAATGCATTATTCATCTGTCCCTTGGAGCCAGGCACAGAGAAAGTAAATAAATATTAATTTAGTAGGAGCACAAAGCTTTTCCTCTTCTCCTGCTGGCAATGTGGCAGCACAGGGATTTCTCAGTAGGATCAGAAAGAAAAAGTATCCGTGAAATAAGAGGTTTACCCAACTATTACCTGAATAATTCTATGGGATGGGAATTGATGGCAATGCTGCTATGTTCCCCCACCTTCTCCTTTTGGGTCCCTCTGACCGGAGGAATGGGACATCTCCAGCATGGAACTACAGGATGGAAAAGGGTGTTAATCCGTGGAAAACCCTTGGGCCCCTTTTCATGGAGTCCTTGGAAAATGTGAGAATTTTTAATGGGAATCCTGGAGGTTTTGGGAGCCTCGGGGATTAAAGCACCTCTGTATTAATCCCACTCTGAGGCCTGAGGCTGCAGCGATGGGCTCCCAGGGGTGACACACGCACATCCAGCACCTCCTCTGAGAGAGCTTCTGATGGGGAATGGAGACAAAGGAGCCGCCTCATCCCGATGGATAATCCCCCTCAGATTCATCCCGTTAATCAGCTGGGCAAACAGCGAGTGCGGGGGCATCGCCTCCTCGTTAGCAGATTTATTCTCACTGCCACGGCATTTAATTGCTGCTTGATTTGGCGATTAGCGACTGTTTGCCCAGGCTTTGCCCAAATCACCCTCCTCAAAGTTTTTAGATGGGGGGAGGCTTCCTCCGTACTTTGTTATCCTCATTATTCTACATTGGTTTTTCTGCTTTCTTATTCTTCCTATTTTTCCCCAACTAACCCCTCACTGAGCGACATCAGGGAGCTGGCGGGGGGGGGGGGGGGAAACTGAGGCACGAAGTTTGGCCATAATGAGGAGCGACAAGATATTTGTCTGGGCAAATGAGCGGCTGGGTCCCCCCTCCCCGCTGCCGGGGGGAATCCCTGGCAGCCCCGTTATTAACATTCCCCCCGGGAGCCCCCCACCCCAAGCCAGGCGTTTGGCCGGGAAATGCAGCTTTTTGAATATTTATAGAGATTGTGGCAGCACTTGGGGTGGGGAGGAGGGAAAGGGGAGCACAGGGGCTGCTGGGGGGTGAGGAAAAGCAATGCTGAGGACTGGGGGTAGTGGGGATGGAGCTGGAATCCTTTAGGGATGACACTGGCATGGTGTGGGGAATGACACTGGGATGCATTAAGGGGTGGCACTGGGATGCTGTCAGGAATGACTCTGGGATGCTGCAGGGGATGATGGTGGCATGCTTGAGAGGACAGTGCTGGGATGCTTTAAGGAATGATGCCAAGATGTTTTTGGAGAACGTAGGGGATGTTCCAGAGGATGAAAGTAGGATCCTTTGGGAGTGATGATGGATACTTTTGGGAGTGACAAGACTGGGATTGTTTGAGGGATAACAGCGTGATGCTTTAAGGAAAGATGCTGAGATGTTTTAGGGGAGCATATGGGAATGACTGGGATGCTTTAGAGGATGATACTGTGTTGATTTAGAGGATGATGCTTGGATGCTTTAACAAATGCTAGAATGTTTTAGGGCATGGAGCTGGAGAGTTTTGGGGAGCATACTGGGATGGAGAGGGGAATGACACTGGGATGGAGTGGGGAATGACACTGGGGTGGTGTAAGGGATGACACTGGGATGGAGTGGGGAATGACAGTGGGATGGAGTGGGGAATGGCACTGGGATGGAATGGGGAATAGCACTGGGATGGAGTGGGGAATGGCACTGGGATGGTGTAGGGGATGACACTGGGATGGAGTGGGGAATGGCATTGAGATGGTGTAAGGAATGGCACTGGGATGGTGTAAGGGATGACAATGGGATAGAGTGGGGAATGACAGTGGGATGGAGTGGGGAATGGCACTGGGATGATTTGGGGAATGACACTGGGATGGTGTAGGTGATGACAGTGGGATGATTTGGGGAATGGCATTGGGATGGTGTAGGGAATGGTGTCAGGATGCACTCATGGATAACACTGTCTAAGGGCAGTGCACTGGGATGTTTTAGGGGATGATGCTGACATGCCCTAAGGAAAGATACTGGGATTTTTTTCAGAGAACAGACTGGAATGCTGTAGGGGATGATGGTGGGATGAATTAAGGAGAAATGCTGGCATATTTTAGCGGACCTTATGGGACTTCAGGGTGTGATGTTGGGATGCTGTAGGGGAGCAAACTATCATGCTTTAGAAAATGTTACTGGGATGCTTTAGGGGATGAGTCTGGGATACACGGAGGGATGTCAGCATGTATTAGGGAATGATGTTAAGGCACTGTGTTGTAGTACACTGGAATGCTGCAAGGAATAATGCTGGAAAGCTGCAGGGGATGGTGCTGGGATGCTTTAGGGGAATGATCCTGGCAAACTTTAGGGAAGCACACTGGAATGATTTAGAGGACACAGTGAGAGGCTTTAGGGGACAATGCCAGGGTGTGTGATGGAATAACGTTGGGATGTTTCAGATGAACCTGCTGGCATGATCCAGTGGATGACACTGGGATGCTGTAGGGGTTGATGCCAGGATATTTTAGGGGATGGTGCCAGAATTTTTTAGTGGATGCTTTAGGAGAGTTTTGTGAGATGCTTTAGGGGATGACTGAGAAGGATGTTTCAGATGAACCTGCTGGCATGATCCAGTGGATGACACTGGGATGCTGTAGGGGTTGATGCCAGGATATTTTAGGGGATGGTGCCAAAAATTTTTAGTGGATGCTTTAGGAGATGCTTTAGGAGATGAGTGAGAAGATTTAGGGGAGCACACTGAAGTGCTTTAGGGGACGATGTCAGGATGTGCAAGGGATAAAGCTGGGATATTCCAGGGAAGTGCGCTGGCATGCTTTAGGGGATGCTGCTGGGATGCTTTCAGTGAGCAGATTGAGATGCTTTAGGGGATGACCCATGGAGCCTCTGTGGAACGGTGTGGGGATGCCTCAGAGGACGGCTGTCAGTCTGTCTGTCCTCCGCACCTGGCAGGCGCAGGAGGCCGGTGCGTGGAGATCTCCTCGCGGGCATCCCAGCCCGCCTCATTACCAGCGTCTTTGGAAAGCCGGAGCCCATGTGTTCTCGAGACGAGCGGCTTGGGGTATATTAACATCCCATTTCCACCTCTTTAATATAGAGTTTGTCGAGATCATTTATCAGCCGAGCCTCCCTTCAGGGCCGGGGGAAGCCGGGCAGAGCTCGGCAGCTGGGTCATGGCGAGAGGCGAGGGATGTTCGTCCCCGAAGGAAGCCGACGCCGGGTTTAACAGGTAGTGGCTCATGTGCGAATCGCTAGTTTGGGACCGCCACATCATTGGGAAAGGCTTTATCAAAGCTGGGCTTAATTGGGTGGAAGGCTTGTTTGCGTGGCCGCTAATGGGGGATCAGAGGGCCGGGGACCCAGCGCTGACGGCCTCACAAAGGCAAGCAATTACTTGCTTGTCTGCATTATGTATTAACCCATCTGGGGTCGGGATATTGGCTGTGAAAGGGAGACAAAGAGGGGGGCGTGCCGGTTGCCCCCGCGCCGAATTAGCCCGCCTGGGTCCCCTTTGTGCAGCGGGCAGGGCAGCTGGATCGGGATGCAGGCGCTCAGGATGCTGATGGGCACCGGCGTGCGGCAGCAGGGCGCTGCCTCGCTCGGCATCCCCGCGTCCTTCCGAATATATTGCATCGAGCGTCTTTTCTCTCCTTTCATCAGTTTCCTGCCTGCGGCCACATCTCGGGATAATTACAGCTTTCGCTTTAATTAGCCACCGTCGCCAGTAATAAGTTTATACTTCTTTTCAGCAGCGTATTTTGGCGGCAGGAGGTTAATTACTGGCAGGTCAGTAAATTGCAGAACACACTGCTGTGGGTCTAATGACTTGTCCGCTCGGCTTTTTGGCGGACTTTTAATTATGCCTATTGAATTGGAAGGCTGACTGGAACGAGGCGGCGGGGGAGTGTTGGGGACCAGGGGGTGTTTCCCCATGCTTCCCCAAGCTGCTCGTCCCGCCTCCGCGCATCCCCGGGAGCTGAGAACGGCCACAACTCATTGCACGGGTGAGCCCTGACTGAGAACGGCCACTGCTCATTTCGCAGATGACCCCTGGCTGAGAACACCCCAAAATCCTTGCACAGCTCAGTCTGGGCTGAAAACACACACAATTCTCTGCACGGAGAAGCCTTGTCTGAGAACAGTCACGAGTCGTTGCACAGGTGAGTCCCACTTGGGAACGGCCGCAACTCATTGCGTGCTGATCCCGGCTGAGGACACCCAGAGCCCGTTTCACAGGTGAGCCCAGCTGAGAACGTCCATAATCCCGTTGCACAGGTGAGTCCCACTTGGGAACGGCAGCAACTCATTGCGTGCTGATCCCGGCTGAGGACACCCAGAGCCCGTGAGAACGTCCATAACCGCAGAACATCCCGAGCGTGGGGTGATCCTGGCCGAGAACCGCCACAGCTCACGGCAGGGCTGAGCCGTGGCCCTGCTCCTCCCAGGAATGACTGCGGAGGTGCCGTGGGTGAGCCGGGCTGGGGGGACCCCCTGTCCCCCCCACCCCCTCGTCATTAGCGCGCGGTCAAATGGCGCTGCCGGGACTCGGAGCTGCATCGCAATCAGCTGCTCTCGGCCGTAATGAGTGTTCAGGCCCTAATTAACCGCCACCCTTATTTGCATCCGGCCCGCCCCGCGCTCCCGGGCCTCTAATTGCGGTCTGGCCAGCTCCGGGGGGCTGGGGGTCTACAGCTGCGGGGACACTGGCGGCTGGTATGGCCATCTGAGGGACCACCAGCACGGGGGACACCCCTCCGGACACCCCACATGGGATGGGTGGCAGTGGGTGCAGCCCTCTGGGGACACTGGCTGTGGAGACATCCCTTTGGGGACATGCCTTAGGAGTGGCAGTGGGGACACATCAGTGCCACGCTCTAGGGAAGTGGGTGCATACTTCTGGGGACATGGTGGCAGCAGAGACGTGCCCTTGTGGTCACACCAGGAGTGTGGACTCGTTTTGGGACATGGTGGTGGCAAACACGTTATTCTGGGGACATGATGCTGGGCTGACATTGGGGACACCTCTTTGGGGACATGCTGGCAGTGGGAACATCCCTCTGGGAACACACCAGCTGCGTGCCCGTTTGGGGGTGTGTCACAGTGGTGGCAACAGGGACAACCCTTTGGGGATGTGGTGGCACCGAGGACATGCCAGGGACGGATGCATCCCTTTGGGACGTGCCACAGGACTGCCATTGGGACATCCCTCGGGGGCACGCTGGCTCATCACACCCGCGGGGATGCGGTGGCAGCGGGGACATCCCTTTGGGGACACACCAGCGGTGGGGACATCCCTTTGAGGACATGTAGGCATTGGGGACGTCCCTTGTGGACACTCCCTGGGGACAGCAGTGACAAAGAGCCCGGTCGGGGTGGGGGATGCAGTGTGGGGGCCCCCCCTACATCCGCAGCCTCGCGCCGCCGCTAGCCCCTAATCCCGCTAATTAGGGGGATATAATTACACCGCTGATCGCGCCGTGCTGCGGGCAGGAGCGGCAGGGACAGACAGAGGCGGGGGAGAGATGTCCCCTTCCATCCTTCCCCCCCATTTGTTTAACCAACAAGGCTCTAATTAAAGCGTTTAATTAACCAGCCCGGGCGGGGGTCCCATAGGACCTCTCTAACCACCCCCCCACCTTGGATGGGGGGGTTTGAGGGGGTCTGGAGAGGTGGAATCTCCCCGATGCTCGTTAGTCTTGGCTTAACGAAGAGTTGGGGCGCAGCTGGGGTGTCCCCTCGCCCCCCGCGAGCTGCGCCCTGGCTCATCAATCACGGCCACCCTTAATTGGGGTCCCGGGGTTTCGGAGGCACCAGGGCCGGGGGCAGAGAGCGGTGAGAAAAGAGAGGTCCCCGTCCCCCCGGAGTCAGCCTTGGGGGATGCTCAGTACCGACTTTTGGGAGCTCTGGAAGCCCAGACCTCAGGGGTGCTCCACACAGGGATGGGGTGCCCAGCGCGGGGGGACGTGCTCGGCCCGGAGGGGCCAGCTCGGCTCCAGTACGACGGGAATGCTCCTCTCCAAGGCTGGGGGGGGGCTAAACCTGACGTCTGGGATGTTCGGCCGCACATTTGGGTTCCTCGGGCCAGGGCAAATCCCGGGCGATGGCAGGGAGGGGTTGAAGGGTCCCTGCCCTGAGGGGTCTGAGGGGACCCTGCCCGGCGGGGGCCCCGCCCATACAGAGCCACGCCCACTGTGGGCGGTGCTGATGCTGTGAGCCACGCCCACCCGTAGACCACGCCCACTCACCACACGAACAGTGCCCGCCCATTTTATCACCGCCCCCGCTGCGCCCCTGACCACGCCTCTTCCGCGGAACCACGCCCCCACCCCGCCAGCCCTCTCCCCTTGCCGTGGCCACTCCTCTCCTTGTCTCGGTCCCGCCTCCTCTGGCACCGCCCCGCCCCAGCGCTGCCGGAAGTTCCGCCCCGGTCGCCGCGTCACTTCCGCCCGCTCGGTGCGCACCCCCATCATGGCGGCGCCCTGCGGCTCCTCGCAGCTCCCACCGGCCGAGCCACCGCTGCGCGTCCCCAAGATGGAGGTGCTGTCGCCGGGCTCACCGGGCGCGCTCAGCGACGGCAACCCCAGCCTGTCCGACCCCTCCACGCCCAGCGGCGCTTCCCCGCTGGGCGCGGGGCCGGCGGCCGGCGGGCCCGCGGCGGGGCCTCGCCCTCCGTCTCCTTCTCGCCCGGCGGCGCCGCCGCCGCCGCCGCGGCCGCCGCCTGCCGCGGGATGTCCTGGACGCCGGCGGAGACCAACGCGCTGATCGCCGTGTGGGGCAACGAGCGGCTGGTGGAGGCGCGGTACCAGCAGCTGGAGGGAGCGGGCACCGTGTTCGGCAGCAAAGCGCCCGGGCCCGCCATGTACGAGCGCGTCTCCCGCGCCCTGGCCGAGCTGGGCTACGAGCGCACCCCGTCCCAGTGCCGGGAGCGCATCAAGGTACCTGGGGGGGCGGCGGCGCGGGCCGGCCCGGGGCGGGAGGGTGCGCCGGGGGTCCCCGTGCTCGGCCGCCCGCCCGCGGCTGGGTGAGCCCCGGGAGCGCCTGGGCTCGCTTCCCCGGAGAGCTGTTCTCCTGAGCGTTCTCTGCTCCCGGGGCTGCGGCACCGTGTCCCGGGTGTTCAGTCCTCTCAGGATCTGTCCTGAGCATCCTTTGGCGCTGGCCGTGGGTGTCAGCCTGTCCTTTGGGCCTGGGCTTGGGGGCACCGTGTCCCCGGGGCTTGGGCTTTGGGGGTCTCCATGCTGCGGATTTCTGGAGCGTTCTCTGGCCCTGGCACGGTTGTCCCCAGCCCTGAGCCCAGCCCTTGCCCTGGGTGCAGGGTGTCCCATTCCCTGGCTCAGCTGCCTGGCTCCCCGTGGTTCCATCGGTGTCCCTTGGCTGCCATGTCCTCTGGGTCCCTCCCTTGCCCCCGTAGCCTCCAGCAGCACCTTTGGGACACGGGCACTGCTTCCCAGGGGTTCAGTTCCTCTCCTGTGGGTGGGCTCTGGTAGCATCCCATGGTCCCGAGTGGGGAGGGACATGGCATCCCAGTTGTTTGTGTCCCCTCATGGGGACAGCCCCAGCAGGATCTTTCCCCTGGGTGTCCTCCTTTGGCCCCAAGTGCTGTGGGTGCTGTGGTTGGCTCTGTCCCCTCCTGTGTCCTTCAGCATCCTCTGTCCATGAGGGGCTGGCCCTGGCTGCTCCCTGTAGCCCCCTTGGGAAAACAGCTCCCAGTTCCCCCAGTAACAAGGGCTGGCTCTGGCTGCTCTTGCATTCCTGGCTCTGTCCTTTGCTGTGGAATTGTTTTGTAGAGTGTGATGGCTCAACAGGAAAGTTCTGTGGCTTCACAGATCTCTTGAGTAATTGATAGACAGCCTTGGGCTGTATTTTCCAGAGGGGCCTTTCCAGTTCCATCATTCCCTGGGAAAAAAGGGCTGGGTTTGGTTCCTGCTTTGGGAGCAGTTGCTTTGTGCATCCTGCTTTTACAGAGAGGAGACACTCACATGATGTGGAAGTGCTGTGGGGTTTGAGTTTGTAAATGTGGATGATGTTTGGGAGGATGATTTACACGCTCTGATCTCCCTCTGGCTCTGATTTCTCCTTTCCTGACCCATTTGGCTCCTGCAGCCCCTCAAATGCTGTTGGAGTGAGAAATAAATGTGTTGTTACTGCTGGGGCTCAGTGGACTGGTTGTTTCTCCCTTCCTCTTCCCATCCTTTAAAAACACCTGCTAGCCAAACTGGGCTGGGGCTGTTCAGGTATTTGCAGAATACACGGAGTAAGTGATGCTGCAGCTTCAGGAATGTCTGAGAGTGAGAGATTTCCACTTGGATCCCTTTGATTAGAGCAGCCTGTCCTGGAAATAGATACTCAAAACAAACCCACTTTTTCTAAAAGCTTTGGGTTCTCAAAGTATTTCCCTCCTGGCTGTGTATTTGCTGCTCAGGGACCTTTTTCCCTTGAACACACCCAAATATTTTTGGAGAGGAACGTTGCTGCACTGCAAAGTGTCTTGGAGTCCCTCATTCTCCAGGCAGCACTGACAGAACCAGAGGACACAGCCTCAAGCTGCACCAAGGGAGATTTAGGTTGGATATCAGGAAAAAGTTTTTCCCAGAAAGAGTGATAAAGTTCTGGAATGGCTGCCCGGGGAGGTGGTGCAGTCACCATCCCTGGGGGTGTTTAACAAAGCCTGGATGTGGCACTGGGGGCCAGGGTTGAGTTGAGCTGTTGGGGCTGGGCTGGACTCGATGATCTTGAAGGTCTCTTCCACCCTGGTCATTCTGTGAATTTTCCTGGTGGCTCTCAAGGTGCTTGTTGCTTGAATCAGCTCTTATGCAAACCTGTGAGCTTTGCCAGAGGCAGTTGCATGATGGAAAAGTTCCTTGAGGTGGTCTGGCTTTGTCAGTGGTTTTGGGCTGTGATGGGAGTCAGTGATATTGAGGCTCCCAGCCCCAGTTTTGGGGCGTGCTGGCAGCTTGTGAGGTGTCATCTTGCTGTCAGAACAGCCCAGAACTGGCTGTTTGGCTTTGGATGGTGCTGTTGCATGGAGTTGATTTTGGGAGCATTTTGGTCACTCCCAGCAATTCGAGCTCCTTGCAGCTGAGGGTTCTCCCACTTACCCTCCAGAAGTGAGGCTTGAACACATCTTTGCTCCTGAAATGTTCAAGCTTGGAAGAAACAACCTATCAAGCAGCAGAAAAAGAGCTCAGGGCTGATATTTATCACCAAGAGCAGCTCCTGACAGACCTGTTAGATGTTTCTAGGTTGCAGAACATCGAGGTGGGCTCTCCTTCAACACTGTAATGCTGGAAGGGAGTTAATCTGTGATCTGTGTTCCACCCATGAGTGTTCCTGTGCACAGCCTGGCCTCTCATCAGGCCTTGTGCAGGGGAGGAACAGCTCCTTGAATGCTGCTGTCTCTGGCACCAGAAACCCAAACTTTGCATATCCTGGATCCCCACAGTGAGGGCTTTCCTCAGCACAGTCATCTGGAGCAGCAAAAATGTGTCTTTTCCAAAGCCTTTGTGCTCTCAGTGGGTTTTGGGCTGGAATTGCTGGGAAGTGAGTCCTTGTTGGGAGCTGTGAGCTCTCCTGGGTGTCAAGAATTTCCCTTGTTACAGGGATTATTGAGATAGGTGTGGTAGCTGTTGCCAACCCTCAAGTCCCACTTTTTGTAAGATTCCAGGCAGGATTAGCTGCTTGACATTTCAATGGTCCACCACAAACAAAAGTCACTTCTGGATGTGGAGGGGTCATGCATGGATTCTTCTGAGATGGAGCAGGAGGACTGTCATGTGCTGCAGGAGCAAGAGGAGGGCACAGGCACTTCAGAATCCTCCACCCCGGGGAGGAGAACAGGACTGGGGACATGGTGATGAAGGAGCACATGGCTGCATTGTTCCATTTATTACCCAAAATGTTCTGTGTTTCCATGATTTTGTCAGATACTTAATGCCCATCAGGGGACAGAAACTTGAAACTTTGCTGCTGGATAATAAATGGTGCTTCAAACATTCCAGGTTCAGGTGGTTTTTAAATGAATTTTACATAAGGATGCCATACTGCTTTTCTTGGGAACACCTGCATTCCCTGGAGACAGCCAAATCTTGAGTCTCAACAGGCAGATGAGCTTGAAAGGAGCAAGTCAGCTTGTAAGCAGAGGGTTTTCCAGTTGTATGGCATGGATGCATTCTCTCTTAATTCAAACAGGGTGTGCAGAAAGGTCCTGATGCAGATTTTTGCCTGTCTCTCACCATCTGGATGTGCTTTTCTGCACATCAGCAGCTGGAATGAGGCTGCTGTCAGGTTGGAGCTGCTCTGGGAGGGTCTGTTTCAAATTTAGGGATTCACATGTAAGTGTTCCAGCAGCTTTTCCTTTGGAAAGAGACCTTGAGTCCAACTTGGTGGCTCTGAGATTTGTGGCTTGGGTAGCTCTGCAGTTGGGAGCTGCAGGAAGAATGGAACATCTTGGTTTCTTCCTGTTGCATTCCCAGAAAAGCTGTCTTGTGTGCCACAGCATCCTCATCCCTTCAAATCATGTTCTGTCCTTAATCCTTGCTTGTTCAGTGACACTCTCTGTTCTTTCATCCAGTCCTTTCCTATTCCCTATGTTCCTGAGCAAGGATTTAGCCTGGTTTTCTATCCTGAAACTCATCACCTTCCCACAGCAGCACATGCAGAGCTGTCTGTTTTCAGGTTTGACCTTGGAGCTGGGATTTTGAGGCAGGTGATGGAGCATTTGGTCAAACCCTTCCCAGCCTTGCTGGGATCCTGTGCCCTGCACTGGGTGATGCTGTTTCAAGCAAGCAGCAGGAGGTTTGCTGGGACTTTAAGCATGGGAAAATGAGCCCTTGCCTTGAGCTGTGAAGCTGTGATCACAGTCCATGGGGTACGTGGAACATGTTCCATCAGTGTGCTGGAACTCCATCAGTTCATCCTCTTCCAGACACCCCAGGTGGCTGCAGGGATGGGGTGCTCTGGGAAAGCACAGGTGAGCTCAGATGCTGCAGCTGGAGCTGTGTGAGTCAAGGAGTGTTTTCAGGCGGTAAGGGCTTGTTTTGTTTTAGAGGAATGTTCTTGAAATAATGGGCTCCAGTTGTTTCTTCAACACCAGATTTTGGGCCTTTTTTTAAACCCATGGGAGATTTTCTGTTTCTCTTGGCTTGCATCTGTATGGAAGGTGGAATCAAAGACTTGTCCTCCTGATGGCACATTGCTCAGCTGGGCTGAGAGCATTTCAGGGCTGGAAATCCTCTAGCTGGAGAGCCTTTCCCCAGCAGAGACTAATCCCTTCTCAGAAGTTGCTGTTAAAACTAATTTCAGGGCATTTTTAAAATGTCATTTATTCAGCTACTGCAGAAATGTGAGTTCTGCTTTTATTTTGCCTTTCCCAGAGTCAGTGCCAACCCATTGATTCAAAGAGAAGCAGTTCCAACATCTTAACTCCTGACTGCAGGAATTCCCAAGTATCACTGCCAATCCAGTTGCACTGTTGTTGGTTTTTTTTGTGTGTAGCAATGTACTCCTCCCCCCAGATGGGTGACTGGAGGTTTTGGCTGGGTTGTGGTTGTCCACAAAAGCAATTTGTTTTTCAAAAGGAAAAGAAATACCTTGAAGGTGCTGGTTCAGTGTTTCAGAAAGAACAAATCATAGATGGGAGTGCCACAAACCCACATGAAATGGGAAGGGTTGGAAAATCACACCTGACTATCAGCTGTTGGTATTTCTTGCTTTAGGCAACACAAACATGATGATGGTGAAGCTTGTTTGTAAGGGGGCTGTGCTTTTAGGTGCTCTGTGATGTAAACAATCTGTAAACCTTGCATGGAGTTGTTTTTTAAGGCAGGAAAAGCTGCTCCAGCAAAGCTGTCTTGGAAGCAATGCTTGCTGTGATCTAGTGTGAGCTGCTGGACATGAGAGGATTTCAGCCAGAATTCCATCCTCGGGTCCAATGAGTGGAGGGGCTGTCTTTGTGATTCAGAAATGTCCAGTGATGGAGCCTTGGTGCATTTCATGGCAACCTGCCAACCATCCATCTTCAAAGCAACTTTGATTTGAGCTGACAAGAAGGATGGAGAGGGACTTTCTACAAGAAGTGGCAGAGCAAGTGGGAATGTCTTCCCAGTGACAGGGCAGGGCTAGATTGGATATTAGGAAACAATTCTTCCCTGGGAGGCTGCTGAGGCCCTGGCACGGATTTCCCAGAGAAGCTGGGGCTGTCTCATCCCTGGAAGTGTCCAAGGCCAGGCTGGACAGGGCTTGGAGCAACCTGGGATAGTGGAAGGTGTCCCTGCCCGTGGCAGGAGGGTTTGATCAAGAGGAGCTTTAAGGTCACTTCCAGCCCAATTCCGTGATTCTGGGTTTCTATTTCTTTTGAATGTGGTGTCTTTATCTTGAGTTTATCTCAGTCACAGCTCCCCATCCCATTAACTCCCTGGGCTGTGATGTGTGTAGGTGTTCAGGTTGCCTCCCCTTCTTCCCTTGGCTTAAATAAATTCAGATGTGCTGGGTTTTCCAGGCTGGGCTGTTTCTTGCCATTCCTTGAACCCTTCCCAGCAGCCCAGCTTCTCACTGGAGGATCTCATGTGCTCTGGTAGGTGGGAGCAACTTTTTGTTGACATTTATAGCAGGAAAAAATAAACCCTTCAGTGACAAAGAGCAGATTTAATTGTTTCAATCCTTTGTGGGGCTGTGGCAGAGGAGCATTTCTGGGATATGAGTGTCATGTGGAATGAACCCTCTTAGATTTGCTCTCAGCTGGGGTATTTTGCAGAGTGCTGTTGTGCTGGTAAGAATCTGTCTTGAATTGCACATGCAGGACTAGTGTCTTTATGATCCAGTGGCTTCTGCAGCAGTGTTGTGTATCTATAATACTCTGGTGTACCTGGGCCATCCACTGCTCGTTCCATGGGTGCAGAATGATTCCCAGAGGGAGCTGGGAGACAGAAACAGTTGATGGTCAGGAACTCATTGCAGGAGGACAGAATTGCAAAACTTGAGCATTAAATCTCACTCAGGGAGATTTGTGAACATTAAATCCTAGATTGGGCGCACACAATTTTTTTCCTGTAGCGCTCTCTGACCATGGGGGACTTGGGAAGATGTTAAAAATCTTCCTGATTGTTCCTGATTTTTGCACTGTGCTTCAAGTGTTGTCACAGGGGCAAATTCCTGCTTACCTCCCTCTTGCTGAGTGTGTAAATTTGGGGGCCAGGCAGGTAATGCTTTCTGGACTGCTGTGGACTCACCTGTTACCAAACCTTTCACCACTAGCGGTAAAAATCGGGGTTCGAGTCACTTTTGGTGTTTCAGTTCCAGCTTTTCCCATGGATTTAGAGTTTGGTCTCCCTGGTAACATTTTTACAGTTGAAGTGGTGGACCTTCCTCTAGAGACCTCAGGATCACACACAGCTGGGACACTGTTGGATGTCACGTGTTTTAGGTTCTGAATGTCGCAAACCATTTCCCTTGTGCTGCTGCCCATGTCAATGCTGTCTGCACTTTAGTGAAGCTCATTTTGGAGAGGAGTGTTTTCCCTCCCACCCATGGAATGATTTGTGCTGCTCTTCCTCTGCTGGATGGGCTTGTAGTCTCCCTCCATTCCCTTGAGAGTGAGAGCCAGCAGGGATTTGAGTCTGTGATCTCTCGAGGCTTGCACAGATGAGGCTTCTTGAGTACATCTCAGACCTCTTTTCATCCAGGCTGATGAAGTTTGGGTTTTCCTTAAAAATTTGGTTTTGTGAGTGGTGTAATGACGTTTGTCTTGATCACAATGATCACAAGTAGATGCATGCAACTTCAAGTTTGATTTTTGGAATGAGCTTGTTTCCAAAGGCAAGGTGACCTACTCAGGTGTGGCTTTCATTGCCCCAAAGTAAGTAAAGTCTGAACAGGTCATGCCAGGAGCAGGTTGAAGCTCACTCAGGCATCTCATCCATTTAAGCTGGATATCAGGAAAAGGTTCTTTCCCCAGAGGGTGGTTGGGTACCTATACAGGCTTCCCAGGGAATGGTCATGAGAAGCTCACTCAGGCATCTTGTCCATTTAAGCTGGATATCAGGAAAAGGTTCTTTCCCCACAGGGTGGTTGGGTGCCTATACAGGCTTCCCAGCGAATGGTCATGGCACTGACCCTGCAAGAGCTCCAGGACCATTTGGGCAACACCCTGAGACACATGGTGGGATTGTTGGGGCGTGTGGGCAGGGCAGGAGTTGGGCTGGATGATCCTTGTGGGTCCCTTCCAGCTCAGGATGCTCTGTGATTCAGTGATCTCTGCAAGCTGAGCTCTGTCTGGAGGACCACCCACTACATCCAAACTCTTTACAAAGTCGTTGGCTTGGTGGGTCTGGAGGAGGGTGGTGCTTCTCTGCCTTCTCAAGCTCTAACAGGTTCATTCCTATTCTTTTCATCCAGTGCTGGTTTAAGAAAACCAGGAGCATCGAGAGACAGAGATGCCCAGCTGCCAACCTTTCTGCAGGCAGTGCTGGAGTCTCCTCTCTAAGGGTCTCACTCAATTAGTAACAAATCCCTGATGAGGGTCTGAGTGTCCTCAGCATTCTGATAGCAGCAAGCAGTGAAGCATCTTCCCAGGTTGTTGGTTTGAGCCCACAGCACTGCAGGGTCTGTTGTCACAGCACCACAGGTCACTGGTTTCCTCACCCTGATGGGACACAGCCTGTTAAACCCCAGCTTCATTCACTCTTGGCCAAGTCCTTTCTCATGGGGGCTGACCTCTGCAATTGGCTGTGGAGCTTCTGTGAATAATTCCTCTAAAACCCCAGCTTCATTCACTCTTGGCCAAGTCCTTTCTCATGGGGGCTGACCTCTGCAATTGGCTGTGGAGCTTCTGTGAATAATTCCTGCACAAGCAAGAGCTTTTTTTTTTTTGTATTACATTTAATTGTGATTTAGAAATTGGCAGTGGTGGCTGTGAGTTTTCGTTTGGTTCCAGCTCTCTCTAACAAAAACCCGAGTCAGCCCTGCCTCCACTGATATCCCCCTACCCGTGTCTGCCAGAGTGACTTTGCTTCTTCGTGGGCCAAAGAGAGCTCTGGTTCTTACCTCAATCAAGACAATCAGCTTGTCTACATTTACCCCCCAACCCTTCTCCCCTCTTGTGAGGGCATTCCCATCACTTTTCCTCTCTACCAGAGCCAAATTCTTCAGGAAGTCCTTGTGTGTTTGGGTAAATCAGGGCACAGCCAAGGCCTTGCTCTTTGATGTAGAGAGTGATTCACTGTGACAGCCATCGTGTCCCCAGTGCTGTGTTTGGGCAGATGTGCAGCCAGCTGTGGGGCTGGAGCCTTTGCAGACTGGGCTGCAGCAGCTCCTGGGACTGACCCTGAGCCCTTGGGGACCTGTTTGAGTGCTGGGCTCTCACGTTCTGCAGAGGGGTATTCCTATTTGGGGCCTCATGCTGGAGATGCATTGCTGTCATCAGCTGTCTTCCTGCAGTGGTGTGTAGCTCTCCCAAGAGTTTGAGGTGCTGTTCTTCTCATTTTATTTTTGATAAACCACAGAAATGGGGCTTGTTGAGGCAATACCCCCTTTAACTCTTGTGATTTCCTGCCTTGCACATAGCTTTTAACCTAAAAGTTCATGAGCTGAAGTTATTACACAGATTTGTTACCTTCTGCTCCCAGGAACTTAAAAATGGAGGCTTTGAGAACTTTCACTGTCCCCTACAACCACTCCAGGCTTGAAAAGCTGTTTATTTTGTCCCAGTGTAGTTTCATCTTGTGTTTCCTATGAGTATCCTGGCATGATGAGGGAGGGAGCTGTTTGGCACTGCTGTTCTTTATTTGGGATATAAAGCTGAGAACTCCTCTACATTAAGTAGCTCTTTGAAGCTGAGTGTTGTGCTAGGTGGTGCTCTGGGACATCTGGACCCCTTTAGGCTGCTATAAATGAATCAACTTAAACATGGATGTGGACACAGCCACAGGCCACCAAACTGCTCTGTAGAGCCCATAGCTTCTCCCTGAGTAAGGGCATGTCTCAGATCAGGGATCTGGAATTCCATGTTGGATGACATATAAAAACTTGCTGTGGTCTGGTTCTCCCTCATCTTATTTTTTTTTTTGCTGGGAGGAGGACCATGTCTGCAGCCTTCCTAAAGGTTTTTCTCATCCTCATCCTGCAGTTCCTGCAGAGCTCCAGGTTCTTCGGTGGCTTCACTTGTAGAGATGAGGACTCGTGAGTTAGAAATGGTGAGAAAATCCACAATGAGCTTTGTGACTGTCTCCTCCTTTGGTTTTCCTGATTATAAATTAAGCTGGGATCATGTGTGTTCGTGTTGCAGGCAGTGTTGCAGAACAATAAGCAAAAGCCTCGGTCTCTTCCAGTCTGAGCAGTCACTGGGCAGTGATCAGGTCTGTTTTCAGTTACTTGTCCTAAATTCCCTGCTTTCTGTATCTGTATCAATCTGTGTATGTGCACTTCAGGAGCCACGGAGCAGGAGTTGAGCTGGACACCAGGAGGAGTAGAGGAGGTGCGTAAGAAACAAACAGATCTTAGATCTTGGAGATCAGGATAAAATGGTGAGAGAAAGGTTAAGGATTATAAAATGTCCAGGTTTCCTGAGGTCTGAGCAATTTTCTAGGTCTTACCAGGCTCTCTGAAGAAGAGAAGCCTGTGGGCTGGTGGTATTTGGAGGGAACATCAGGAGAAGTTGTAGGGACTGCCTGTTGGAGACATTGGGGAGAGCCTCCAAGAAGAAAGCCAGCAGGAGTCTTGGTTCTCCAGCACACAAGACCAAGGAGCCACCAGCTGCTTAGCCACAGACCCTTTGGTGCTTTGGAAATCCTACATTTGAGATTATTTCCCTCAAATTTTAGGTTATCTGCTTGCAGAAGTGGAGGTAACACAACCAGGTGAGCATCTGGGCAGTACCCCCAAAAGTATCAAGTAATGAGCAGTCACACTGTTGCTCATTTATTTTCATCCCTTTTCCTGTGTCGCTCCCTTTAGTTTTTCTACACGTCTGCATTGACTTGCTGCTAAATTATTTTGTTAGTAAAATAAGCCAGATTGCAGCCTGACTGAAATAATTAATTACTACTAGGCTACAACCTAGTGTGGGATCCTCCATAACCCCATTGGTGGGGAGAGATGTTTGAAGCACATGCTGAAAATAGGGTGTGAAAATAGAGTGGCTGAGGGTGTTGGGCATTCCCAGAGGGCTTGGCCAAGTGTAGAGATGCTTTGGAAACAGTTTGTTTCACTTGAAGGCTGCTAATCAATTCAGCTGGAGGCTCTAAATCCGTGTTTAACTCCTGTGGATAAGCTGGCCCAGGTACAAGAACTGGGGCCTGGGAAATATATTTTAAAAAATCTAACTTGGGTGGATTTTAGAGTCTGGGAATGAAATTACTTTGCCCTTATTGGTCAGTGAGATTTGAGCTGAAAGGAGAGAAATTGGAGTGAGAAAGCTGAATTCTAACAACCAAATGTATCTGTACCCCAGCCTGAGAGAACCCTCTTTGCACCAGCAAATACCAACAGGTTTCTAGGCTGGGTTGCTGTGGCAGGTTGTTTTCCACCCTGCTCACAGACAGAAAGTTAAAACGTGCTGGTGTCCATCCAAAGAGAATCTGCCTGTTTATCCTGAGGTAGTAATGGCAAAAGTGGGAAGGGTTGCACCTTAAACCATGGAATAACTCATGCCTGTTGTTGCCTGTGTGTTTATATGGGTTATTTTTTATTTTGTGTTGTTTTCGTGTGTTTTTGTTTAAAACAGCAGAGTAATACTGACTTGCTGCTTAGCGGTTTTGCTTCTGCCCCCAGGGCTCTGAATCTCAGGAGGAAACTGGTTAGAAATGTATCCCTTTGCTGCTGATGCTGTTAACCCAGTGTATGAGGAGCTTTAGGTAGGTTCCAGCTTTCTGGAGTTTTAAAAGTTCCTTTCTTTGGGGGGAAAAAAACCAAGTAGTTTTTGTAATGATGTGTCCATTACAGTCCTCCTGCAGAAAGCAAGGGAGCAGGACTAGTCCTTCCCAAATTAATGCCTCTCTTGATTTCTGGAGGCAGCTTTGCCATTCAACTTAGAACATCAGCAATCTGATACATTTAATTTTTTTAAAAGTTAATGTTTTCTAGCAGTTTACTAATGTGAAAAGACCCAGAAAACCTGGGGCATATCACTGTCTTTCAAGATCAGAGCAGTGGTAGAGTTAAAACCACACTAAGGGTTGTGTAGAAAGCTTTAGGTTTTTTACCCCCAAGTTGTTATCTTTTGCTCCAGATTAGGGGGAAAACATGGATGGAACCGTAGGCTTGTCCAGCAGCAATGAAGTGGCTTAACCCTTGATGTGGGATGTCAAAGGGATCACCAGAACTGGGTGAGGCTTTGGCATCAGTGTGGGAGGTTCTGCCCCAGCTCTGTTTGAGAGTCTGCTCATACCAAGCCACCTCAGTGCTGTGACTTACTTGATGCTTGATATCAAAGTCTGGGAACTGGGAGCATTATTGATTTGACCTCTTTTAAATTTCAGCAGCTTCACAAGAGACAGAGTGAGTTAGTAAGGAATGCAAAAATATGTAAGTAATAAATATTTTCCTAGCTGAATAGCTTAGGCATATCCATTTTGTACCTTGTGTCTTCTTACCAGAGTAAGGAAGGTTGGACTGTCTTTGCTTTTGGGGAAAATCTTTCTGTTTTCCTTTCTCTCTCCTCCCTGCTTTCCCCTCTCCAAGCTGTGGGCACAACACCAGCTCTGCTTTCTCCTCCTCATAGTAGGTGTGCATTTTCCTGGCTGATTGGTGTCTCTGACTGGGGGGCTCTTGGTATTTTTATTTTATTTTTTCCCTGCATCCATAGGAGATCTGGGGATTTTTTTTTTTTTTTTAAGTGAGAAAGAGCATAAATTACCCAAGTTAAATCTGAGGAATCTGTAGCTGCTACACAACTTGTCCTGTGTCATAGATGTTAACGCTAAGCGGGAATGTCGGATATATATATGATGCTTCCTGGTGGGTGTAGATTAATTTGGGAGCATTGCTCATGAGCGTGGGGCAAATATGACCAACAGAAATAACCCCCAAAGCCCTAAACTCTGCCTGTGTGACTGTGTGGGTGCCTGTGTTCTTGTCCAGCCCCACATCCCCTGACTGAGCTGCTTCTCTCTCTCAGACCCTCCGCAGGTGCTACAGCCGCGTGAAGGAGCACGGCGTTGGCAAGAGGAAAAGCAGCTACACCTTTGAACAGCTGGAGCAGGTGTTTGGGCAGGGAGGATGGGACTCCCAGCCCTGCCAGCCCGTCCTCATCAACAGCAGTGGCTTGTACCAGGAGCTGGAGTCGGATGGCAGCACGATGGAGGAATACTCTCAGGAGGACTGGGGAAACCACAGTCAGGATCTTCACTGCTACCAGACCGGCGAGCAGGAGCTGGGTAAGAAATCCCATCTTGGCACATCTCCCTCCTTGGGTTTGTGCTCCTGGCTGTCTGGCACACACATATCTCTGTACCAGCTTTCACCTCTCAGACAGAATGTGCTCACGGTGTTAAACACATCCTTGGGGAGAAAAGGGACAGAAATTCCTCACTTCATCAAAAGCAAACCGTGGACCAGGACTGGTGGAAAGAAGGGCTGTTTGCCCAGAAGCAGCAGAGATGACACCTTCCCCGTCTGTCCTTTCACTCCCAGTTTTACTTTCCCTCATGGGATTCAGGAGATATTTTCCCTTCCAGTGGTACCTGGGTGTTACCATTCAAACATCAGTTGCATAAATTGTGAACAGGGCTTCAGCCTGCTACTGGCAACACCAGCAACTGTAAAAAATGTTGTTCTTTCTTATTTACCTTGATATATTGCTATTAAACATGTCAATATACCTGTATCCAAAGGTGTGGCCTTTTTTAAAATGAAACAATAGCAAGCGAACTCACACTTGATGTTTGAGACCTAAACCAAACTCTTCCATGTGCTGTTCTTGCCTGTCTCTGCCTAAAAGTCAATTTTTAAATTAATTTGGAGGTTTAATTGTTGCTCATGGCTTTTTGAACTTTGTTAAACAGATCAGGGTACCACATCCCTGACAGAAAACACACTCCAATCTGAGCAGTTCTAGGAAGAAGTGGGTTTCTTGAGGCATATTTGTCTCAAGCTACTCCTCTTATGGGTGTGTGTTCCTCCCTTGCCTGAGCAGGGGTTTTTTCACAGCAGAAGCTTTAAGTTGATACGGTCCAATGGAGATGCAGGTGAAGGTGAATTGTATAAAGGCTTTTTTCCCCATTTATAGGATGAAAGAGGGAGAGGAGGTGCAGTTGGGTGTCTGTACACATCTGTGTTTGGGGGACTGGTGAGTCAGGATGCTTTGGAAGAGCCTTAGATCGCAGTTTAATGTTAAAATTTGCAAGTTGGCTGTTAACCACATTCCAGTTCCTCAGACTCCTTCCCTGGGGGATTTAAAAGTCAGAAATATGTGGGAGAGAAACAGTGGGGAGAAGAAAACGTTACAAAACGTATGTAAATGATGGCTAATTCTGTCTGGTGTGGCTTGTTATGGTGAGTCAAGCTGGGATCTCCTGGTTTGTCACCAGTTTCGGGGACATTTGCGTGCGCTCGGGCTGACGATGCCCTTCACACTCAGAAGTTGTGAGCAAAGCATTTGGCACACAACGTCTGAATTGAACACAGATGCAGTTCTGCTGCTGCTTCCTCTTGAAATGTGCCATTAGAAGCTGAATTGCTTTTTCTTATTTCTTTTCCTTGAAACAATGTAGTTTGCAATTCTGTCAATGTGTGATTTAATGGATGGGACTGGAGCCTTGTCCATGAAAGGTTTTCCACTTGCAGAGGGAGATTCAGATCTTAACTGACCATATCTCTTCCAAGTTAAAGAAAAACTCAATCAATTACAGAGGGTGTAGGAGCTGGAGCTGTCTCCTGCAGAACTCCAGCAGACTGCCTGGCTTAGGAAGCAACTCAGATTTATTTTTTATTTATTTTCAAGCTCTTTTTTTTAAAAAAAAAAGCCCTAAGAACATTATTTAAAATCTAATTATGTGTTGGAATTTTACCTTTCAGATGAAATGCCTACCACGAAAAGAACATTAAAGATAAAACAGGAGTCTTCAGAAGACACGCAGTAAGTAATTTATGAATGTTTTACTCTGGAATGTATTTCCCTGGGGATAATGTGCAGGAGGGGAGGATATTTGAAACTTCTGTTTATAATTATAAATACATTGTGCAAGACTATTCATACAGTTGAATCTGCTTTCTGCATTATTCCCATTACCTCGGAACAGCTGAAAAGCTTCATAACTCTGTTTCTCCTTGGCTTTGCCATTCAGTGACAAAACAAGACTTACTACATGGATGTGAGGACTTAAACCACAGATAGAATCCACAAGAAGAGCTCCCTTCCTTGGTGGGAAGGCATGCCAAAGCTTGGGAGTCTCTGACTTTCATTTTTATAACTTTCCAGACCTTACTGGTAACCTTTTGGCTGGGTTTAATCTAGCAAACACTGGAGCCTTTTGAATGCTTTGAGCATGCAACTCTCCCTTGCCTCTCCAACAATAACACAGAGCATTCCCAAAAATGAAAGGAATTGTGCTGTATTTACTCTGCCCAGGGCAGCTTTCTGCCAGCCTTTAGGGGTGGCTGTGGCTCTGTCTGCAGTGGGAGTGAGCCCAGGCTCAGACGTCCTTTGGGGTTCCTCACAGGAGCTCCCACACCAGTGGCTTTTAGTGTTACTGGGATTTTCCATGGTAGAAAATCAGCTGCTGTAGGGTAGGAGGTCACCAGCACAGGGAAGAGCAACAGAACATCCCTGATGAGTCATAGAGAACAGAGGCTTTGTACTGTAACTCAATGAAAAAAAATCTCTAAAAACATAAATATAAATAAGTAAAAAGAGACATAAATTTAAAATAAAATAACTTAAGAAAATAAAAGTAATTTTAAAAGAAAAATAATTAACAAGAAGCTTCCCTGGCAGTGGTGTAGCTTTGGCAGACTCCTGACTTCAGGTGGATATTCACATAGCCAGAGGTGAATTTTCTTCTTCACATGGAGCAAATTCATTTTAACAACACAGGGACAACCTGGAGAAAAATATCTTTTTTCAATATTAACTTTCTTACTGCCACTTTGAACAGTTTCTTCGTGCTGTTCTGAAGTAATTTTACCTTTAAGGAGCTCCATAGCAAATAATCCTGAATTTTCTGAGGCAAAGGCTTGGACCACATGAATCTTCTCTTCCAAGTTTTAATGTGTACGTGAACAGCTGAATTAGATTTTGGTAAATGAGACCTTTCAGAGTTTTATGTTCATTTTCCCCCCAAATTCCCTCTAAAATGCAGTGGAGTCTCTGAACTCTGGGGCATTTTGTGAAGCGTGCCAGCGATAAACTCGTCCTACATGCGGAGTGGAAGCACAGAGCATTTTCCAAAGCACAGATTTGCTAAAAGCTGCTTTTCCCCTTGTCTGTGAGGAGAAGGAACTTGTAAACTCTGACTCAGTAAGTTAAAAGCAGTCAGAAGATGCATGGCTGATACAAAGATAAGCTGGGTATTTATTTATTATCTTAAAATAAAATTTCATCTAAAAGCCACAGTAGATAAATAGTTATCAAAGTCTTTCACCTCTTTGCACAGCATTTTAGAATGCAGATAGCCTACTTCAAAGACGAGTTCATTTGCCTTCTTGGTCAAGGGCAGATTTTCAGCAAAAATTGTCTCCAGAAGTCATTCAAATCCTGGTGAAACTTGTGGTGTGCTTTTGGACATAGAGAAACAGAATTCTAGAATGGTTTGAGTTGGAAGGAGCCTTAAAGGTCATCTCATTCCAACCCTCTGCCATGGCAGGGACAACTTCCACTATCCCAGGTTGCTCCCAGCCCCATCCAGCCTGGCCTTGGATACTCCCAGGGATCCAGGGGCAGCCACAGCTGCTCTGGGCACCCTGTGCCAGGGCCTGCCCACCCTCACAGAGAAGAATTCCTTCCCAATATCCCATCCATCCCTGCCCTCTGGCAGTGGGAAGGTGCTCCCTGTGTCCTGTCACTCCATCCACTGTCCCAAGTCCCTCCCCAGCTTTCCCCAGAGCCTTCTCCTCTCCAGGAGAGCACCCCCCCTCTCCCAGCCTGGCTCCAGAGCCAAGGGGCTCCAGCCCTTGGAGCATCTCCGTGGCCTCCTCTGGACTGGCTCCAGCAGCCCCAGCTCCTTGCTGTGCTGGGCCCCCCGAGCTGGAGGCAGCTCTGCAGGTGGGGTCTCACCTGGGGGGCAGAGGGGCAGAATCCCCCCTGCCCTGCTGCCCACGCTGGGGATCAGCCCAGCACAGGGGGGTTCTGGGCCAGGGCCTGTCCAGCTCTCCCCCACCTGCACCCCAGGTGCTTCTCCCAGAGCTGCTCTCCATCCCTTCCTCCCCAGCCTGCATTGATCCTGGGGGTTGCTCTGACCCAGGTGCAGCACCTGCCCTTGGCCTTGTTGAACCTCATGAGAGTCCCCAAGGCCGCTGACTGAGCTTGTCCCGATCCCTCTGGATTCCAGGCTGTGCCTCAGTCACGGAGCAGGAGCACAGGGAAGGCAAGCACGTTGCTGCAGGTGCCAGTGCAGGTTTGTGTGAGAGCCAAGAGCTGTTTAAACCCCACCACTGGTGTCTCGTTCTCTCCTCAGATCCCCAAGGACCCGACGCAGCGATGGCTCCGGCAGCTCGCTGCCCTGGGCCCTGCTGGGTTCACGTTGGTGCAGTTTGGTTGGTGCTCATAACAGGAAGTTTTTTTGTCATCAGCTCGTGTAGCCAAGTGCTATGAGCACAAGAATGGATGTGAGCAAAGGAGAAAGCAAGGGATAGGGAATGTCTGGACCAGGTTCCTCAAGTACCAATTAATACATATAACTATATGGTTATTTGTATGAGTGAAGGAGGGCTGGATGAAGATAAGGTGTTAATAAAGCCCCAAAACACTGAAAGGGCTGGGGAAAAGTGAGCTATAAATCTGGGAGGAAAAAAGGCCAATTGTAGCTTTAAGGATTTAGTGGGCATCCTATGGATAGCTTTTAGTTACAGCAAGTGTACAACCTGCCTGGGTGTCAGAGGGCAGATATCCGATCTCCTCTGAACTTCCCAACAATGTAGGACAGCACAGCTGTCCCCACTCAGGCACTGTGTCTCCAAGTGACACAGAGAGAGCCATGGGCTCCTTTAGGGGGACATGGTAAAGGTGCTGCAAAGACCAGAGCCCCTCTGCTCTGCAGTTAGACTGGGAAAGCTGGGAGTGTTTACCTGGAGGAGAGAAGGCTCCAGGGAGAGCTCAGAGCCCCTGCCAGTGCCTAAAGGGGCTCCAGGAGAGCTGGAGAGGGACGGGGACAAGGGATGGAGGGACAGGACACAGGGAATGGCTCCCACTGCCAGAGGGTTAGGTGGAATATTGGAAAAGAATTCCTCCCTGTGAGGGTGGGGTCCCTGGACCCCTGGGGGTTTCCAAGGCCAGGCTGGACAGGGCTTGGATCAACCTGGTCTAGTGGAAGGTGTTCCTCCGTATGGCAGGGATGGGGGATCCCTTTTAGGATCCCTTGCAGGCCAAAGTGTTGTAAGTCTGTGACACACAGGGACTTCCCACCTTTCACTTTATTTTTGGCAGTATGGGAAGCAAAGGGCAGCAGGTAACCTGTGTCCATGTCCCATCCTCCATCAGGATGCTCCTTCCCCATGTCAGCTCTGCTGTTGCCTGCCCTTGGCTGTTGTCTCCATGTAAACTGTTTTGAAAAGTGAAATACTGCTTAGAGACTTCGAGAAGTGGTTTGATTCACTGCTGGTTTTGGGAAGATGAACTAGAGAAAGCTTATGGATCTTCACTGCAAGCAGCTGTTCTGGGCCCTTTGAAGTCTGCCTGGTTTGGAAACAGCGCCCTAGAACAAATTTGCGCCTACTCTTGTCTCAAGTTTTTCCTCATTTGAATTGCAAAAGCTTCTAAGGAGGAAGAAATGCAGGTCCCAGACTCCAGCAGGGAGGTGATAGTTTGATGATGAGGGAAAATCCAGCTCTAGGGCACCTTCTGCAGCTAACAAGTGAGATTGTCCTGAGACACACAACAGGTTAAACCCTCTGCTCAGCTCCCATTGTCCTCTTGAAAAATGAATCATATTAACAATACTAATAAAGCAAATACATAAGCACAACTTTAATAAATAATTTCAAATTGTTGAATGAATGAAAATTACATTTGAAATTAATAAATAATTAAATAACAGTAATTTTTACTGCTGGTGATACCTTTGCTTGGCTAAGTCATCAAAATCCTGGATACAGCCTGGGAACGCAAAGCACTGCCAAGTCAGGTCCTGGCAAAAGCAAGAAGATGCTAAACCTGAAAAGCAAAACTTAAAATTCATTTTTCTCTGTTCTCCTCTGTGCTGGAAGCAGTGGGTTCCTCGTGGAAAGTCCTTCTCCGTGTGCTGCTGAAGCTGTGCTCCCATGCAGTGATTCCCATTCCCTGCAGGAGCAGTTGCAGTGACTAATGCAGCCGAGCTCGGCTCTGGGTTGTGCCGAGCTAAACCGAGCAGAGTATTTATAGTGCACTTAATAAAGGTGGGGGCTTTGCTTTCAGTTCCTCACTCTGCTCCTCAGCTGTTGAATGAAAACCTGCCCACGCCATGCTCTCCTGTCTTTGCCTTGGGAAGGGAATAACTGAGCTCAGCTGCTGTCAGGAGTGATGTGTGCCAGTGCTGAGACACCGAGTTGTGCTCCAGCACTGCCCTGTCCCCTCGGCTGTCCTACCCCCTTGTGCCCAGAAAGTAAACTTGCACTTCTAGAAGCCTCAAAAAGATACTTTCCAAGCATGGCAAAGCATCAGGGAAGCTTTAAATGAGTTTTGCCACAGTGTTTATGCCACAGGGTAAATGGAAATGGATTTGGGGTAAACATGCATTCTTCTTGTCTGAGATTTCTCTTTGTTACTGCCAGGTAGTGGAAGTGACTCCTCAGAATAACTTTTAGTAAGAAATAGAACTTAAGTGCTGGTGGAATCAGTGTTTTTAAGAACCCCTGGGTTCTGCTTGTCTCGCCTGTCCCTCCTCAGTGCTCTAGAAACTCGATTACACTCCAGTTATGGTGGAAATGTACTTCCCAAAATGCCTTTGAAGGTCTTTTCAGGGTACTTCTGACATGATTGGTGCTACAAGGCAGGTGAGGTTGATGAGGTGGTGATGGATGTGGCGCTGGTGTCGCTGTGAGGAGGGAGCTGTCCCTACCTGGATGCTCAGAAACGCTTGGGGGGGCTTGGACAGCACAGGTGAGGTTTGCAGATGGTGTGCACCGACCATCATGTGTCAAACCAGAGCTCTGTGTCCTGAGCCCAGAGGCCTCCATCATCTGCAGGACACCCAGCACCTGGAGAACCTTGCCAGAATCACGTGCCTTGTAGTTAGATCTGTAAAAGGTTTTTTGGGATGAAAGGCTCTAAAGTGGGGCCTCTCCAGCACCACAGGAGGGCTCGGCAGCTCCCAGTTTTCTTTGAACCCTTACATACATTATGATGGAAAAAGAGCTGCTTCCCACAGGGATTTATTGGGCAGGAATGCACCAGAGTCAGCTTTGGTTGTGGGGTATTGTATCTGCTCTTAGAGGCCTCATGTCCCTCACCAGTGTGATGCTGAACTCCGTTGGGAAGGGCTGGTTTTAGGGAGTTCAAGTGATCTTGAGGAACCTGCAGGAGGAGGGAAGTTTGCGTGTGCCCTGTACAAGACCTGTGCCACCTGGTACAGTATGTCCTCCTGGTGGGGTGTGGGAGGAGAAGAAATCCTCCTGGGAGTGCAGTGGCCTTCACAATTCAGCTTTACAGACGTGGCGCAATGGATAAAGGAAGCAGAGTTGCATGGAAAGATCCTTTACATCCCATTTGTTGGACCAAGAGTAGCTTCTCCTTTAGCAAATGAGTTGCATTATCTTCTACAGCTTTGATTATAGGACAATAACTTCCCAAATTAGGAGTTCTCCCTACCAGCTAATTACACCCTAATGGTCTCATTTATCCTGGAGGAAGCTATTCCAGCTCGCTGCAGGTGCACACAGATGCTCTCTCCTGGTGTAAACCCCTCTCTGAAACCTTGCAGCTGGGAGTGAAAACACATTTTTGGGAGCGTGGGGATTTCATAATCGTCTTTCTGGAGGGATTGCTGCTGTCCATCCCACAGCATCTGGGATGTGTCTGGGAGCATCTTCTGCTCCAGGGGTTTGGTCCCTTGGGCTGTGTTTCCACCGCAGCACCGGGACAGAGCCCTTGGGAGTGGCTTCATGCTCCTGTTGGGATTTTTACAATTACAGTCCCATTTGCTGGCATTAATTTGGGGATAACAACGAGGCAGAAGTGTTTTGAGTGGCAGTTGTGAGTTTGGGATGCAGCTCACGAGTCATGTGCCGACAGAAGCCCAGGATTGTAAGGAATGACCCAGTAGTTAAGTGTGTATTTATTCAGCAGTGACAGATACATGCTTCTTGGAGATGCTTTGATATCAGGAGGAGTTGGGTTTGTTTTTGTTTTGTCAAGATTAATTTAAAATTCCCCTATCAGAGCATTGTTACAACCCATTAACTGCCCCAGAAATGTAGTAGTAAGAAAAGAAAGCTCATGGGGATTAATATTTTCTGAGTGTTGGTGCATTCCCTGGGAAAGTTTTTCAGCTCTGATGCCTTTATCCTTCTCTCCCTGTTTCTTAATTTCCAGGAAGCGTGACGTCATGCAGAACATTATGCAAATCTTGGAGTCGGTCCAGTTGAAGTGGGAGCTGTTTCAGAGCTGGACGGACTTCTCCAGGCTCCACCTTTCTAACAAACTGGCCATTTTTGGCATTGGGTACAACACCCGCTGGAAGGAGGATATCCGTTACCACTACGCAGAGATCAGCTCCCAGGTGCCCCTGGGCAAGCGGCTCCGGGAGTATTTCAACTCAGAAAAACCAGAAGGTCGGGTGATCATGACCCGAGTACAGAAAATGAACTGGAAAAATGTTTATTACAAATTCCTGGAGATCACCATCAGCGAAGCCAGATGCTTGGAGCTGCACATGGAGATCGACTGGATTCCCATCGCTCACTCCAAGCCCACTGGAGGGAACGTGGTGCAGTATTTATTACCTGGAGGGATCCCAAAAAGCCCTGGCCTGTATGCCATTGGATACGAGGAGTGCCACGAGAAGCTCCCCTCCCCTCTGGCCGAGCACCGGGCGCCCGACCCCGGCAACGAGACTCCAGGGGAGCTCGAGGTCCCCTCGCCACAGGCCTCCCTTCGGGTGGATATGGAATCTGCCCGGATTATCTACTGTTACCTCGGCATCGCCGAGGTCCGGACTCTCCAGCAGTGCCTGTTTTTACACTTCCAGGCAAACACCAAAACCTTCAGCAAAGATTGGGTCGGGATCAACGCCTTTTTATCTCAGAACTGCGTCGTAGAGCCCGGTGTCTCACCCAAATCCATCTACATCAAATTTGTGGAAGTGGAGAGGGATTTTCTGTCTGCTGGCTCTTTGGTAGAGTGCCTGGAAAAAGCCATCGGGTACCCCTTAAAATTTAACAACTGAGTCTCGTCCTTCATAAGGATCAGGGCTTTCGGCCCCGTTTTCCATCTCACTCGGATCCTGTCCGTTCACATCCGGGCGCACGGGACGTTTCCGCCTGGGGTGCGCGGGGGCCGCCGGGCGCTCCCCACCCGCCGGGCGCGGCTCCGGGAGCGGCGTGGCCGGGAGGAGCGCCCGGCCCGCGGGGCGGCTGTCGGTACATTCCACGTGGGACAAGCTCGTGCACACGGCGTTTTCATACCGCAACTGAGGGTTTGGTCTTTCCTTTATTCCACGGTGTCTCATTTGGATGCATCCGTCTCGAAGTGTTACTCTGGATCTGACTCAATAAGCAATAGATAACGGCGAGGGCAACCCCAACTCCCGGCCCGGGACTGTTTTTCAAAGCCACCCTTAGATATCTTGTATATAATTTAGAACTTCACTTTTTTCACCATCGAGTGTTCTCCTCTCTCCAAACAGTGTTGCCTGCAGAGACTTTGGGTTCCGTGACGTATTCCACACCCTTAGTAGCGTTGCCATATCTGCTTTTATTTTATTTTATTTTATTTTTATAACATTAAAATAATTCCTGGCTTTTTTTTTTCTTTATTTTTCCCTATTTTTCTCTTTACTGTCTTTTTTTAATCATTATTTTTCTCTTATTTCTCTCATTTTTCCATTCTTTTTCTTTTTTCTCTGTTCCTCTTTTTTATCTTCTTTTTATCATGTCTTTTTTGTTTGTTTTTTAAAATTTCTTCATCATTTTCCTTTGTCTTTTTTTCTTTTGAGTCTTTTAATTTTGTTTTTTTTTATTATTTCTATTTTCACTTTTTACCCTTTTTTTGTCTTTTCTTCTTCCCCTTTTTTTTTGTTTTCAACCGAGTTCCAAAACTCTTCGTGAGAACAACCTGGCAGCTGGGAAAAAACAATGATTATTTTTATTTGTTTTGTTGTCGACCCATTGCTTATGGATACAATCAAAGCTGTGAGAAGGGGAAGGTGGGGAGGGGGAGGGAGCGGGAGGGGGGTGGGGGAGGACGCATTTATGCCTTTTCAGCGTGGTCCTGGTGCAGCCCCGCGCAGCCGCCGGGGCCGGTGGGTTTTATTTCCTGGAGCTCATCCATCGGTGACGTTGTGACATACGATGAATGTGTCGGTCCTAATAAAATCAAACAAACACGTACAGAGCCTTCCACACGTCCTTCTCCTTCTCTGGGGCACTTTGGGGAGGTGCCGAGCTCTTCCCTGTGCATCTTCCCATCAGGGCTTTGCTCCTGGGGTCCTTGGTGGAGGAGTTGCTGATTTTTTTGACGTGGGGTGAGCGCCGCCAGAGCCGGTTGCTCTCCCTGCAGAGGTTCCCAAAATCCTTGAAAGAAGTGAGGCTCAGTGCCCATCTGGAAGTTGGCATCGCCTTTGAGCCCTGGGATGGTGGAGTGAGGAAGGGGAGCAGGTCACCCATGGGTCACCGAGGCACGCTGCCCCCTCCCAGCCTTCGGAGCAGAGGGAGGGCAAGGTGAGTTGCCCCAGAGAGCCGCTGCCGAGTTGGAAGCATGGGGTGTAGCAGAGGGTGAGGACGCTGTCCGGGAGAGGTGGGGTCCTGCTGGGGTCAGGCCAGCTCGATGCCCCACAGCCTCCTCGCTGCCGGGATCCTGCAGTCCCGGAGGACAGGCTGGATTTACGCGGCGGGTGGCGGGGGCGAGGAGGGATTAGTTCTGCCCCCGCCGCCGCCTCCTCCTCCTCCGCCAGTGTCTAATCTCTGCTGGGGCTTCGGGGTCTGACCCTGCTCTGATCGAGGACCGGGATAACCCTGGCTGAGCCGGGGAGGATCCACCCGAGGCTCCTGAAAACCAGGTAGTCAGAATTGCCCTTTTTTTGGGTATTGTTTATTTTTCAGGGTCGATGCGTTTATCTTGGCGGGGGGGTGGTCGTGTGTGTTGGATGAGGGGTGCAGAACAGGACGTTCCACCCTGCCGGCGTGGGAGGGATGAGAATGGAGGGGGTTTGGGGTCCCTGTGCTCCCCCTGGGGGGGTGACATTTGACATTGCGGTGCCGCAACGAACCCACCCTTAACCCTAATACAACTAATAATAAGACCGGGATAACCCTGGCTGAGCCGGGGAGGATCCACCCGAGGCTCCTGAAAACCAGGTAGTCAGAATTGCCCTTTTTTTGGGTATTGTTTATTTTTCAGGGTCGATGCGTTTATCTTGGCGGGGAGGGGGGTGTGTTGGATGAGGGGTGCAGAACAGGACGTTCCACCCTGCCGGCGTGGGAGGGATGAGAATGGAGGGGGTTTGGGGTCCCTGTGCTCCCCCTGGGGGGGTGACATTTGACATTGCGGTGCCGCAACGAACCCACCCTTAACCCTAATACAACTAATAATAACCCGTATAACTAATTAATAACTGCGCGCTGCGGGGGAGGGCTGGGCCGGACCCCTGGGGGAGGGTCGGGGCCGGGGCCGGGACGCCCCCGGGGTGTGGTGGGCTCGGGCCCGCCCCCACCTGCGCGGCCCCGCCCCGGCGCGGCCCCCCCGGCACATGCTGCGGCTCCGGCCATGGGCGCGCTGCGGCGGGCGGCGCTGGCGCTGGCGGCGCTGCTGGGTGAGCCCCGGGGCACCGGGGGAGGCACCGAGCGGGACCCGGGGGTACCGGGAGGGCACCCGACGACGTGCGGGGGGATGCGGGGCAGGACGCGGGAGAGCTGTCGGGATGCAGCAGGCGAGGTCCGGCGGTGCTGGCGGCTGCGCCCGGCGAGGCGCGGGGGGACCGGGGCACGGGAGGTAGCGCGGCGGGTCCGGGGCAGGACGCGGTGGAACCGGGGGTGAGCCCGGCTCGGGGGACTCGGGAAAAGCGGGAGGAACCGGGCAGGACGAGCGAGAGCTTTTGGGAGGGCATCGGGCAGGAGCCGGAGATAGCGAGGGGGTCACCGGGCAGGGTGTGGGAGCAGCCGGAGGCACCGGGCAAGATGCCCGGGAGCCCGGCACCGCCGGGCAGGAGCTGGGAAGCTTTGGGGTGGCACCGGGAAGGACCGTGGGGTACCAGGGGCGGGGGACACAGCACCCACCTGTCTCTGTGCCCCCAGTCCCTACTCCAGCAGGCAGGTTTGGGGGGCTGGAAGGGGGGGACGATCCACCCCCCTCCCCTCTTAGGAGTGCCCGGAGTGGAGAAAATCTGAGTCTTCCCGGGAAAAGCCATTGGTACCTTGGTACCAAGCTAAACGGCCACTTCCAGCACCCCCAAACCCGATGTACCCCCATATGGGGACACACCAGGGACTCCAAAGTGAGAGTCCGCAGTTCACCTCCCTGCGTGGCACTGGGCAGGAAAATATCCACTTGTTTTCCCTTGTTTACTGGTGCTGCACAGCGATCCCAGCTGCATGGCTGAGGTGAGGGATCTCAACGCGTCTTTGTCCATGGGTTTTTCCCTTCTTCCACCCCTAATTTCCCGCCCTATTTGAGTCTTTTTGGAACTTGCCACCGTTGCTCCAAAAGGAAACATCCTTTGGCGTTCCCAGCGAAGGAGAGGCCTTTGGAGAAAGGAAACGGCCCCAAAAACAATGGCAGCAGCATTTCCTTCCAGCAGAACACTGGGTGGGGGTCCTGGAGCCGTCACTTGTTCCTCCTTGAAGGTTTTCTTCCTTGATAAAAGTTAATTAAAGCATGTTTGTATGAGGCATGGGGGTCACTCAGCCCTTAAATCCCACCAGGGCGCTCCTTTGCCGCATCCTGATGGCGTTTTTTGCATGGAATCATGGTGGATTCCCACAAAAAAATCACGCTTGGGCCCTGGGATGTGACATCACAGGCACTGATAGCTCAAAAATGCAGCAAAAAGACCCTTCTGAACCCCAAATGTGTGTTTTTCCTTTAGTTTTGCTTTCAAGCAATCCTTCCTCATCTCGTGGGATCCTCATGAGATTGTGATGGGGACAAGCAAAATGAGGGATGTTTGCCATCCCTGTTTTCTTCCCAGTCCCTATCCCATCCCATCCTCAATCTCAACCCCAATCCCTTCCTCAATCCCATCCCAATCTCATCCCCTGCCCATCCCATCTCCGCCTCTCCCTCCCACACCAGGGGTGAAGCACGTTTCCATCTATAGCAAAGTCACATATGATTATTGCATTATTTAATTTTTTTTCCCCAAATTTGGTCTCTCTGGAGGATAGGGCACTTTCTGCCCCCCCCCGCCCCCGGGGTCGTGAGAAATGCCGCTGTGGATTTTCCCAACGGACACTGCTGCACAGCCCGGCATCTCCTATCTGCCCGTTTATAAATAGTCAAAGTTAAGGGAAGAAAAGGAAAAAAAAAATCCCCAAAAATAAAATTTTTCAAAAGGGAAGGCGACTGGCTGCGTTGCAGTGCTGAGATGCTCCTTGACCTTTTTCCAAGCTTTTTCAAGGGTCCCTTTTCCGGCCAGATTCCGGCTGTGTATTTTAAATCCCAAGCTTGGTCTTTTGGGATTTAATTTGGGTCTGGGTTTCACATGACTCCAGTGCCTTAATCCTATCAACCGGGGTCATCAAACCACAACCGCCCCGGGATTTAATTCCCCGTGCAGTTAATGGTTTAGAGACTTGGGGAGGGGGCTGCAGGGGGAGTTTGCTTTTTTGGGGGTTCAGGGTGTGCCAGAGCCAGGAAACAGCTTTTATTTGGGGGTGAAAGGATGCGATTTTAGACGAGGATATGGTGATTGATATCAGCACAGGGATTAATGTTAAGATTGCAGGGATTTAAAGGTGATTTTTTTAACGTAGGGAATAAATTCAAAGGGAAATTTAAAGCCGTTTTAAAATTTTTTGTCACGAGAAAGTTTAAAATATTTTAGAATGCTAAATTGTAAGATACTTATTCCATAGGGGAAAAAAATTATAGCTATTTTTAAAGGTAAATTTAAGGCTATTCTGTTTTTCCATATGCAAAAAAAATCCCAGCAGATGGGCTGGGGCGGGGGGAAAACACCCGGGCAGGTGTTTAGCTCAGGGCAGCTGGATAAAAATCCAGGTTTTGAGCCCAAAGAGCAGGCGGGAGGGGCTGAGGGCCCCAGGCCCCCCTGGATGCACGAGCAGCTTAATTTTTTCGATCTGGTTAAAGCATTAGAGGATTTGGAGCGTCGAGGTGGCCAAAGCCAGAGCTGTGCCAGGGGGTTCGTCCCACGCCTGTGGCTCCAAACCCAGCCCCACCGGCCTTTTTAGGGCCACTTCTGTCTGAGATGAGGAATTTGGGTGAATTCTGCAAGAAAAAGGGGATTTTGGGCAGCGAGCAGCCTTCAGATCTGGATCCATCTCCCTCTCCCCGATACACTGGAGGGGAGATGACGGAGCTGGGATCTCCTGTTGCCACAGGAGTTTTAAGGATGACAGAGCAAAGCTGCAGCCCCAGAGCACAATTAACATAATTAACGTGCTCGTCACTAGGTTTCAGGGTTAACACCCCCCGGGCTGCAGCGCTGGGAGCAGCTTTGAGGCACACGGGGCAGTTTTAATGCCTTGGGGCGCGATGGGAATCCTCTGGCTGGTGCCAGAACATCCTTTCCCTCTCTGGAGCCTGCATTTCCCCAGGAATCCCCAGCGCCCTTTGGAACAGCACGTTTTTTGTGCCCAAAAGCCGTGCTGATAGAGAAGGTGGGATGAAACACCTGGATTTTCCCAGCTGTTGGGGATGCACAGGGGTGTAGAAGCTGTGGAGTCACTTATTAATTCCATCTCCATCATTAATGAACTATATTATTATTAATATTTTATTATTATCATTATAATCATTATGCTTATCACTCTTTTATTACTAATATCATTATAACCACTGTTATAATTGGTTTTGTAACTGTTATAACTATTACAATTATTTTTATTAAATTACAATTATTATTCTCCAACCAGGTCTATTACCTGTTATCTCTAATATTTCTAACAGAAATTACAATACAATTATTGAATATAATCTAGTTTCTTCTAGATTATCCCAATTTAACACACTTCTATAGTGATGTAGGATCTGGGCTGAAAACACCTAGATTTTCCCAGTTGTTGGGAATTCAGGGAGATTTAGGGGCTGTGTCATCTGCATAATTAATGAACTATATAATTTTGATCACTATTATTATTATTATTATCATCATCAGTATTACTGTCATCATTATTGTATTGGAAACATTGTTCTAATTATTATAATTTATTATTATCATTATTAATATAACTTTTATCATAATGATTCCCACTTTTATAATTATTATTCTCACTTTGATCATTACTCTCATTATTCTGAGCACTATTATCACTTTCACCTCCCCACTATTATCCCTATTCTTACCAAAATATACCTATATTTATAACCGTTATAAATTATATGTTCTCGATGATCTGTTTTGTTCTGGAAATTCCTATTTAATGAGTCGCCATCCCATATTTCTTTCCACTTTCTCTAAATTTAATACAATTATCTGGATAATTACATATAAATACACTATAATTACCGTTATTTTTCCATACTCTCTATTGGATCTGATACCACAGCTTTATATAATTAATAAATAATATTATCAATGGTTTGGGACCTGCGGGCGCCTCCAGCATCTCCCCCCCCCAAACCCTCCAGGATTTAAAGGTTTATGTTCTTAGCCCGGGTGAGCTATTTTTACGCATCCTCACCAGACTGGGCCTTATTTCTCCCAGTTTTTCACTAGAGAAAAAAAAAAGTAATTATTTTTTTTTAATTCCTGAGAAGACTTATCAGCCGGAGCAGAGTTTCCTGCCTGGAGCTGGAAGGCTCCGTCCGGAAATGGCACCAATGCCTTGCCAGGAGGGGGGATGGACGGATGCGGGAGGAGGCTAAAAATACCCCCCAGCGCCTTGTTTTCCTCTTCCCACCCTGGAAAAATCCAATTAAAACCTCTGAGCTCTTAGGGAAAAGTGAGAGGTTATTGAAAGCTCCCGAAATCCTTCAAACCCAGGGGTTTTTCCCCCCAAACAGGGGGTTTGGGATGATGGGCAGCATCATCCTTTCCCCCCTGCGTCCCGATGTGAGGCATCCCTGGGGCGCTGGCAGGAGCAGGGCCAGCCGGGGTCACGGATCGATGGCTGGATGCAGGGATGGAGCTGCTGGGATGCAGGGCCTGGTGATGTTCCCCTGGGAAAAACAATCCAGCCCCAGCACAAACTCAGCCTTGCCTGGGCTGATTAATTTTCTGGCTGAGCCTTACGGACAAAGCTGGGGAATGATCTTCCCCCAGGAGCTGAGCATCCCTCCCCGGTCCGTGGTACCCCCCTTAGCCCATCAGATCTCCTCCCAGTGGGGCTTGGGGGGATGCTGGGATGTAGGGGATGTGGTGACAGGGGATTGGGATGGGATATTTGGGGTCAAATGAGGTGGGGCACCGGAGGAAGCCGCTCATGGATTATCCCAGTTTAGTGCTGCAGCAAAAATGGGGGATACTGGGATGCTGGGAAAGGCTTGTGGGGTGCATATGGGGGAGCCCTACAAATAAATCCCATGGGATCTGCTGCAGCATCTTGGGAAGCTGGGAGAACCCCAGTACTGAGCTAAGGGGGGTGTCTGCCTGCTGGAGCTGGCTGCCTCCTGGGAAGGGTGACTTAGGGCCTTAGGAATTCCCAAGCTGAGTGTGGGGCGGAAGCTGGGATGGGAGGGAGCAGCGATGTCCTGCATCCTCTGGAGCAGGCGGAAAGCCCTTCCTGTGGCAGGGAAGGAGGCAAAATGTTCTCTTGGCTCAGCTTCCTGGTGATAACCTGGGATTGTTGTTTTTGTCTTGGGAATGGGGTTTTTTTCTCACAGTCAGTGAGGTTTTGTGAAGAAGTCGCACCTGGGGTTGAGTCATTTCCCGGTTTCTTCCCTCTCCCACGGGCAGGTGTCTCCTTGGCCGTGCTGGAGGTGCATGTGGGGACGAGCCTGGTGTTCTCCGTGGAGGGGCAGCAGGCAGTGCTGCCTGTCTGGTACACCAGCCACTCCCAGAATGAGCCCTACATCACCTGGATGCTGAACAAGAAACCTACTCCCTTCCAGGTGAGAAGAGGGCAGGGGCTGCAGGACTGGAGGTGGAGGGGACCAAGGTGTCGGTGACCATGGAGGGGATGCTGGTGGTGCCCATGATGGGGGGAAGATTATGGTGCCCACCATGGGGTAGTGGCCACAGTGCCCGTGGTGGAAGGATGCCCATGATGATGAGGTGTCCATGATGGAAGGAAGCTCATGGTGCCCACCAAGATGCTCATGATGGGATGATACTCATGGTGCCCGTGCAGGGAAGATGCCCACAATGGGTAAGTGCCCATGAGGGGGGGAACCTCACAGCGGCCCACAATGGGTAAGTGTCCATGGTAAGGACGTGGCGCCCATGATGGGGAGATGCCCACAAAGGGGAGGTGCTCATGGTGGGGATGTGCCCATGGGGAAATGCGTGTGGGTCTCACAGTGGGGGAATGCTTGTGGTGCCCATGGTGGAGAGTTGGCCCATGATAGGGTGAAGTTCATGGCACCCACCATGGGGAGGTGACCACCATGGGGGACATGCTCATGGTGCCATCCCCACACCCACGGGAAGCTGCTTGTAGTGCCTGAGATAGGGTGGTGTTCATGATGGGGGAACCTCATGGTGCCCACCATGGGGGAGTGCCCTTGATGGGGGGTGCTCATGGTGATGTGGTGATGCCCACAGTGCCTGCAGTAGGGAGGTGCTTGTGGTACCCACAGCAGGGAGAGACACAAGATGGGGAGAGATCCAAGCTGGGGAGATGCCTGTACAGGGAAATGTTTGTGGTGTCCATGGTGGGAAATGGTGGGGAGATGACTGTGGTCCTCATCATCAGGAGGTGCCTACGGTGGGGAGGTGCTCATTGTGCCCGTGAGGGGAGATGCCCACGCTGGGGTCATGCCCAGGGTGCCTGCAATAGGGAGTTACTTGTCTTGCTTACGATGGGGAGATACCCATGGGTGGGAGATGTCCTTAGAAATGCCCATGGTGCCTACAGTGGGAAAATGATCACAATGGGGACACCACTTGTGGTACTCCTGATGGGGAGATGCTCATGATGGGACAGTTGTTCATAGTGCCCATGCCAGGGGTATTTGTGCCTGTGCTGGGGAGCTGCCTGCAGTTCTCATATCCAGGATGCTCAGGGGAGATAAGGCTGGAGGGGGCTTATGCAGCAGCCACTGCTCTACAAAATTTGGGATTTGAGGGGCTTTTCTCTCCAGCAGCGCGATCTGGAAGCAAAAGCATGTGGTTTTTTCCCTATGCAGATCCTGTCATACATAGGTGGGGTGGTGAAGGTGGAGGAGACAGATCTGAAGTCCCGCGTGGGGTTCCTGTACCCCATCATCACCCACAACATCTCGGTGTTCATCAACGCCACCCGGGAGCAAGACTCGGGTCAGTACATGTGCACTGTCAACGTGGTGGATGACCCCATCAGGATGCACAAGAACGTCGGCCTCATCAACCTCACCGTCCTGGGTAAGGCTCCGCCAGTGCCCCCGGCTGCCCCGGACCTCCCCGTGGTGCCCCTCGGGACTAACATCTGCGCCCACAGTGCCACCGGCCACCCCCACCTGCCAACTGCACGGCAACGCCATCGTGGGGGCCAACGTGACCTTGAGCTGCTCCTCCAAGAAGGGGAAGCCCTCGCCCATGTACCAGTGGCAGCGCGAGCCGCCCACCCTGCAGGTCTTCTTCCCCCCTGCCCAGGGTAAGGTGGCACCAGTGTGGGGCTGGGGAGTGGGGTGGGTGGGTGGGCCGGAATATCCTGAGGAGATTCAGCTGGGGGATTCTTTGGCTTCACCCCCTTGACCGCTTCCTGCACGAGGAGGTGGAGGGTGTGGGAGTGGTTGTGAGGCAGCACCCAAATTTCTCACCTGCAGACCGGGCCAGGGGCACCCTCAAGCTGACCAACCTCTCCCTGGAAATGTCGGGGGTCTACGTCTGCAGGGCTGAAAACCAAGCAGGTTCTGAGAACTGCAGCATTGTCCTGGAGGTACACTCAAGTGAGTACGTGTCCACAGGGTCGGGGAGGGGGACACAGTCCCCATGAGGTCCCAGTGGGAATAAGGCAATAAGGGAATCTCTGTCTCTCTCTGGCAGAAAGCACCAAAGCAGTCATTGCCGGCGCCGTGCTGGGCTCCCTGGGTGCCCTTGCCACCATCATCTTCTTTGCCCAGAAGTTTTTTGGCTACAGGAGGAAAAAACGTGACAGCCAGGAGGAGGGAGCCAACGAGATCAAGTGAGGCACTTTTCCTGTGGAGGGGGTTCAAATCATCATTAGGTTCAGGGTTAATGGGTGAGGAGGGTGTTTCCACCTCTGGCCCGTCATTTCTCAGGTTCAGAGTTAATAGTGGGGAAGAGTTCTTCAACTCTGGCCAGTCATCAATGTGCTCCAGCGGCAACAATCAGGAGAAAAGTCTCCACCTCTGGCCAGTTGTCATGAGGTGTCAGAGTTAACAAGGGGATTTTCCACCTCTTTCCCTTTTGTCCCTCTGTTTGGGGGTCCAGGACGTCTGCACGCCCTCCTTGCCCAGGGAGAGTACGCTGTGCGGGGGGAAGGAAGGGTTTCCAGAGCTGATCTCTCTGACGCTCTCCCCTCGTGGCAGGGAAGACGCCGTGGCACCCAAAACCCCGTCGTGGGCGCGGAGGCCGGCTTCAGACACCATGTCCAAAACCAGCACCCTGTCCTCCATCGCTGGCACCCGGCAAGCCTACGGAGCCAGAGCCCCCTCCGACACCGCCTCCATCCTCACTACCACCGGCAGCTACCGGGGACCCCCGCCCCGGGCGGGGGGGCGGCCCCCCAACCTCTCACCCCCCGCCGTTAACGGGACCCCCCGGCGCCGCCAGGATCCAGCCGCCGCTCCCGTGGCGTCGCTGCCCCCCTCCAGCCTGGCACGAGCAGGCGCCGTTCCAGTCATGGTGCCAGCGCAGAGCCGGGCTGGCTCCTTGGTGTGAGCATCCCCAAAAAACAGGGGTGCCCATAGCCAGCCCATCCCACTCCCTGGTTCCTGGGGTGGTTTTGGTCCCTTTTTGGGTTTCCTTTTCTTTTTAACAGATGCCTCGAGCAGCTGGACTCATCGTGGGTGTGTTTAATGGGTGCAGGGGCTCTCTGGGTTTGGAGGGACCGAGTCTCCCCATAAATATCACCCCCCAAACCAGCCCCAGCCCTGCCTCAGGGGGGTCCCCTTCTTATGATTTTTTTTTTCTATATCTATATATCAGGTGAAATGAGGGATTTTTCATAAAAGAAAGTAGGGGTGGGGGGATGGGGGGTGATGGGGACACACACACACACACTTTTTTTAGGGGTTTTCTGATTAAAAGCTGCTGCGCTGCCCAGCACCGGCGCTTTGGATGAGTTTGTGCGGATTTCGAGGCGGGGAGGGATGTCCCACAGCTTTCTGGGTGATGTCATAGGGCAGGGTGATGTCACAGTGCACCAGCCAGGCTCCTCAGGGTAAGGTGACATCATGATGTACGTCACACCCTGTGACCGTGATGTCACTCCCTGCATCAGGAGGTAGAACGCCACAGTGAGTGTGTGACATCACAGCATCTGACTGATGCCTGGATGATGCCATACAGGCATGTCACATGTCCATCAGGGATGTCATGTGTGCCTGCATGATGTCACACTTGCCATTACACAGCAGCAGTGATGTGACATGTGCCTGTATGATGTCACACCCACAGTCACACCTAGTTGTGACATCACACTCAGTGGAATGATGTCACTCCAGCCATCACACACACACCTGTATGGTGTCACACATCCAGCAGTGACATCACACACACCTGCACGGTGTCACACATCCAGCAGTGACATCACACACACCTGCATGGTGTCACAGCAGCTGTCACTTGTCCAGTAGTGACATCACTGCCCATCTCATGCCAGCACCCCACAAGTCACCTCCACCCACGGGTGATGTCACACCACACCCTGATGTCACGTCACACGCCTGGCAGTGATGTCACACGTGCCTGCACATGCTTGCAGGTACACATGGGAGATCCCTGCTGGGCACACCTGCCCCACGCCCCTCCCCCCCCGCCCGCTGTGACCTCACCGCTCTGCCGGTGACATCAGAAGGCACCGAGGACAGGCCGGGGCTCTGGCAGGGGCGTTTATTGGGGCGGGGGGTGTCTGGGCTGGGGGGGGGCAGCCAGGGGCAGGGGCAGGGCCTGGCTGTCGGGGGACCCCGGGGAACGCATGCGGGGGGCAGGGGGTGAAGCGGGGGCTCCTGGGCCTCGGCGGGCGGCGGTGGGAGGGAGTCGGTGGCGAGGGGTTTCCGGTGAGCAGCTGGTGGCCCCTGCAAGAAGGAGAGAGCGAGTGGTCAGCCTGGGCTGGCCCTGCCTGCACCCTGCACCCTGAGCCTGCCTGAACCCCGTGCCCTGTTTGCACCTTCAGTGCTCTCTGCACCCTGAGCCTGCCTGAACCCCGTGCCCTGCCTGCACCCTGCACCCTTCACCCTGCCTGTACCCTGCACCCTGCCTGTGCACTGAGCCCTGAGCCTTGTTTGTACCCTGTGCCCTGCCTGTACACTGAACCTTGAGACTTGTTTGTACCCTGTGCCCTGCCTGCACCTTTAGTGCTTTCTGCACCCTGTGCCTGCTTGTACCCTGCACCCTGAGCCTTGCCTGTGCCCCGTGCCCTGTCTGCACCTTTAGTGCTCTCTGCACCCTGTGCCTGCCTGTACCCTGCACCCTGCCTGTACACTGAACCTTGAGCCTTGTTTGTACCCTGTGCTGTGCCTGTACCCTTCACCCTGCACCCTGCCTGTACCCTGTGTGTGTGTGCTCTCTGTATCCCATGCCTTGTCTGCACCCTGCACCCTTCACCCTGCCTGTGCCCTGACTGCACCCTTCCCACACCCTGCACCCTGTTCACATGCTGCTCCTGCAGCCTGCACCCTCTCCATGCCCTCCCCTGCCCACACCCTGCCCGTGCTCTACTTGCAGCCCGCCCACACCCTGCCTGCACCCTTGTCCTGCCTCCACTGCTGCCCACACTCTGCCCTCACCCAGCCCAGGAATCTGGGGGGGACCCCTGCCTGCACCCCCCTAGGCAGAGCACTGTGGCAGAAGGAGGGGAACCTGGCTCCCCTGCTGCCAAACTGCTCAGCCCCCCTAATAAGGCATCCCAAAGGAACCTCCGGGCCCTAAGAAGCTGCACAGCACCTACACTTGGCAGCTGCTTCCTCACTGCAGCCCTCTGACATCCTCACTGCAGCCCCAGTGCACCCTTGCTCAGTCCTCACTGCAGTCCCATTGAATCCCCACTGCATCTCCAGTTCATTCTCATTGCATCCTCACTGGATCTCTGTTGCTTCCCCACTGCAAACCCAGTTCATCCCCTCACATTCTCACTGCATCCCCTTTGCAGCCCCACTGCAGCCTCACTGTCTCCACGTTGTCCCCACTGGATGTTCACAAAATCCCCACTGCATCCTCTGTTCATTCTCATCCCAGCCCCGCTGAATTGCCTCTCCATGCTCACTGCATTTTCACTGAATCTCCAGTGCATTCTCACTGCATCCCCATTGCTTCCCCACCACGTCTCAGTTCTGTTCTGAACTGTATCCTCAGTTCATTCCCACTGCGTCCCAGCTGAGCTCCACTTCCATCCCCACTGCATCCTCAGTTCCTTCCCACTGCAGCCTTGTTGAATCTCCACTGCATCCTCACTGCATCCTTCTCTTCCTCCTCACTGCATTCCCGCTGCATCTTCAGTTCATCCCCGCCGTATCTGCACTAAATCCCCATCGCATTCCTACTCCATCCTCATGGCATCCCAGTTCCATCCCAGCTGCACCCCAGTCTCATCCCAGCTGCACCTCCAGCAGCCCCGCCACGCTCACGTGGCCGAGCCGGCAGCACGCCCTCCCCGCCGCTAACCCCGAAGCAGCCCCGCCGGTACCCGGGGCCATCCCGCGCTGCCGGCACCGGCACGGCTCAGGGCACGGCCCGGCCACGGCGCAGCCACCACCCGGGCTCCAATGCCACGCGGCCTCGGCACCGTGGGCGCTTTTTAAATTTACCTTTTCCTGCCAGGAGACTGTGACACAGGCTTTTAAAAATAGCATGTGCTGAGGCGAGGCGCTCGGGGTGGTGTTGCTAAGGGAGAGATTCAATCCAAATCTAGGGCTGCGCCTTCCCATCCTACTTCCCATCCTTCCCAACTACTACGGCGCGCACCCAAATTTAGGGCAAGGCAGGGGCTGCCTGCCTGTGTATTTCCATCTCCTGGGAGGAAAAACCCCTTCTCCACCCTGAACCAGTGCAGGGAAGGTTGCTCCATCCCAAATCTGCACAGGGAAGAATGCTCCATCCCATATCTGCGCAGAGCAGAATGCTCCATCCCAAATCTCTGCAGGGGAGGATGCTCCATCCCAAATCAGCTTGGGGAAGGGTGCTCCATCCCAAATCAGCTTGGGGAAGGGTGCTCCATCCCAAATCAACAGAGCAAAGGACACTCAGAGCAGCATCCTTATAGAAATGACCCAGTTTTGGGGGGAAGAAGCGGGATTTGGGGTGTACCTAGTCGCCGTTGCGGAGGTCGCCGCCGCGGGTGCTGTTGGCGCACTCGGCGTCCTTGGTTTTCCGATCAATCTCACCCCCTTTGATCTTCTTGCGGGTCATATGGCCACGGAAACTAGCCTGGATCTTGGCAGCTGCCGCATTGGCATCAGGATCGTCCAAAGGGATGTCCAGGATGTCCTCGTCCAGCTTTGTGCAGGCTCCCTCCTGACGGCGGCAATGGCAGGGTTACAGCTGGTGCCACCTCAAAGAGCGCAGCCCCCTCCCCAAAGGAATCCGTTCAAGAAGGTCTTAAACGAGCCCCTGGTCTAAAAATTAGGGGGAGGGCTGCTAAAAATTACGTTTACTCATTAAAAATTGGGTTCCTTTGTTTAAAAGGAGGGGTTTTGCTAAAAATCAGGGTCCCTTGCAGGTGTCTTGGGGCAATGGCAACCCTGGACCACACGGCTGCAGGAAGCCAGACTCCAGCCAGGGTTATGAGGCAGGGAGAGGAAAATCCATGGGAGCAGAGAATGGGTTCTGGGGGATACTTCTGGCAGGGGGCTGGGGGCCATCCTGCACAAAATTAGCTGATCATGCCTCAGTTTCCCTTTTTCTCATAGCCTGTTGCATCTTCCTACATCCCTCCTCAGGGCTTTGGTTGGAAACACCAGGAAATTTGGGAAAGCAGTGATGCCAGAAGGGAGGAAAAGCCCCACAGGATCAAACCACTCTAACCAAATTCCCCTCCTGCCACATCCCACCAGAGCAGTTGGACTCAGCACCAAGTTCAATGGGAAAAAAAGAAAAACATGGGAAAATTAAATGAGGTGGAAATGAGCTGGCATTGGATGATCCAGTGCCAGCAGCTGTGGGGGAGAAGCCTTTGTGTTGCCCCATGAGCACTTAAAGGACCTAAAGGAGTTTTGGGGGGCTTATTTGGAAGCTGTAGATTCAGGGGGGAGGAAGCTCATCCTGTTGGAGCATGCCATGGCTCCACGAAGTTGCTCAGGTTGTTTTACCATTGTGAAAGGTGAGGATGGGTCCAAGGTGGAAATGATATGTCCAGGGTGGAAATGTTATAGCCAGGGCTGGAAATCCTATAGCCAGGGGAGAAATCCTATAGCCAGGGGGAGGAAATCCTATATCTAGGAAAGAAATCCTATATTCAAGAGAGATATCCTTTATATGCAGAGGTGGGGGAGAACAACATATATCCAGGGGAGAAATCCTATATACAGGTGGGAGAAACCTATATCCAGGGGAGAAATACTATATCTGGAGAAGGGAATCCTATAGTCAGGGGAGAAAACCTATACATGGAGGGGCATATCCTATATCCAGGCGAGAAATCCTATATCCAAGAGAGAAATCCTATATTAGGAGAGAGGAAATCCTATATCCAGCGGAGAAATGCCATATACAGGTGGAGGAAATCTATATATGTGGGGGCATTTCCTATATCCAGGGTAGAAATCCTACATTCAGGGAAGAAATCCTACATACAGACGGCAGAAACCTATATCCAAGTTGAGAAATCCTGTATAGAGGTAGGAAAAAACATACATTCAGGAGAAAAAATCCTATATCCAGGGGAGACATCCTATATTCAGGGAAGAAAACCCATAAACCCATAAACAGGGGGCCATATCCTATATTCACAGGAGAAATCCTATATCCAGTGGAAAAACACCATATCCATGGGGTAAAAACCTCTATGCAGCTGATGAAAACTTGTATCTAGGGGAGAAATCCTATATTCAGAAGGAGAAATCTTACATATGAGGGGAAAAGTCCTATACATAGGGGAGAAATCCTATATCCAGGCAGGAAAAACCCTATATCCAGGGGGGGCTTTGCCTCTCTGGAGGTGCCCAGGAGGAGAGTTGGGGGCTTTTCCCTGTGCTGCTGTCTTAGGGGGAAAAAGTGGGGAAAGGGGAAAGAGAAAGGGGAAAGGGGGAGGAAAAGGGGAAAAGGGGCAGGAAAAGTCAGGGGTCAGGGAGAAAGGGGAAAAGGATGTGGTTTTCTCCCCAAGCCGGCTGGTGGCCGGGAGAGAGGGGAGCTCACCCTCGGGTGAGGAGAGAGGGGTGCGACCCCAATTAAGCCCTTTATCCGTACGCAACCCCCGATCCCACCTGTAGAGCACTTGTGGGGTGGGGGGATGAAAAAGCTCAATAAAAGCTGGATTCGAGGCCGGGGGGGTTCCTCAGCGGGCTGTGGGGTGCAGGATGCTGGCCGTGCGGGATGGATTCCGAACTGCTGTGAGGCAGGACTGAGTGGGGATCTGGGGGGGCTGGGGGGCAGAAGAGCCCGGGGGCTGCAGCAGCGCCGGGGGGTCGCGGAGTTGGCTGAGCTCTTGGTGGGTGCAGCACCCATCGCACCCCCCGCCCCCAGCACCCCAAACCCCCCGGCCGCCCCCAGCCCAGAGCGGCGGTAAGGGATGAAAGGCAGGAGGGGACCGGGGGAAGGGGACCTACATTGCAGCAGTCCATGGCGGAGGGCGGGTGGGCGGCCAGCGGCGGGCGAGGGGCTCCGGCAGGATCTCGCTTCCCCGGCAGCTCTCCCGGCGCAGGTGGCAAGTTGAGCGGAGCCGCTTGCCTACGTAATGCGCTTTCCTCCGGGCGAGCCTATCAGCCCGACACCCCTGCCAGGCTTTTGGGGGGGAAGGAGGGGTGCCTTATTTTTTTTTTTCCTCCCTTTCTCCTCTTTTTTTTTTTTTTTTATTTTTTTTTTTTTTTTTTTCCCTCCTCCAATTTTATTTTGCAGCCTCCAACTCCCTCCTAACACTTAAAGGAGCCGGCAGCTCGCCTTGGAGTTTCGTGGAACACAACATCACATGCAGAGGATGCGAGCCAAGATGTGATGAGCCTTGCCTTCAGCGTGGAGGGTTTTTTGGGGGACAAAGCTATAGCAAATGGGGGTAATGGGTTCATTTTTTGGGGGGTACATGATCCACAGTGATGCTGGAGGCAAGTTTTGCCCCCGGATTGGTTTGCACAGGGGTAAAAAACCTTCTTGACCTACTTAGGACTTGGTCCTGAAGGAGGGTGAGGATGAGGATGGCAAGGATGAAGATGGTGAGGAAGGGTGGGCATGGTGGGACACAGCATCCTACCGAGCATTCTGCAGAACCCCGGGGCTGATGTGCCCAGCTGCAGGCTCCAAGCAGAGGAGTGGGCTCCACTTCTGGGGTCTGGGGGTCCCTTCCCCACTCACAGGAGCATCTGCTCCCCCACATTTGGGGTGTTCTCCAACCAGACCAGCAGCTCCAGCCACTTTCACAGCCCTCGGTGCTCCCTGCAGACCCTGCTGCCACCCCAGACCACGTCGAGGTGCTGGGACTGGCAGGGTGAGCTGGGGCACCCCGGGAAACAGGAGGGACCCCCAGGGCAATGCGGGGGGCTGCAGCCCACAGCCCCCCCACCGCCTGCCTCGCTCGCCTCTAATCCGGGTTTGGGAGTTGCTAAGCAACTGCATAAGTCGCCCGTGGGCTCCGCGCCGATGCTGCTCCAGCCAGCCCCCAAAACACAGCCTGGCCCCCCCAAGGCGGGCACCAGCACCCCCCGACCCACCCGCACCCTCGGGCCCCACTGGCTCTCCCTGGCCAAGTTTGCTCTCAGCGGTCAGCCTGCTTGGGGGCCTGGTGGCACTGGCCTTCCTCTTTGCCACCATCATCATCGCCATTAACACCCCTGTCCCACTGACATCACTGTCTCTGGCACTGGAATGGGCACTGTCCCCATCCCTGACCTCATCCCCATCACCTCCACTACCTTCTCCACCCCTACCGTCCTCCCTGTCCCCATCTCTGTCACCATCCCTGTCATGATCCCCATCCCACTTGTTGTCCCCATCCTCCTCACGATGCCAATCCCTGCTCCCATTCCCAGCTTCAACCCCATCATCCCTGTCCCTCTCCCTGTCCCCATCCCCATCATCACCCTCATCCCTGGCCCTGTTCCCTGCCACCATCCTTGTTCCCATTCCCATCCCACCTCCATCTCTTTCTCCAAGGCCACTCCTGCTGGGTGCAGGTGGTGGCACCTCTTTTCCCCTGACACCCCAGGATACCCTGCTCCCCATCCCACTCCACCTCATCCCTGCACATCCCACCACTGCCACCTCCCTCCACTGCTTCACCCACACTTGGAGGCTGAGGGGGGTCACCCCTGCCCCAGCACATGCCAGGCACCCAAATTCTCCCTTGGGAAATGCTCCCAGGCATCCCTCAAATTCCCCTGTGAGCCACTCAGCTCTCCCACTGGAGCCACTTTTCCACCATCACTTCTTTCCACCAGCACACCAGGGTGGGTGGGGATGGGGGGTGGGAATAGCTCTGCTCCAGAAAACCCCGCTGCAGCTTCCAGGAGAAGCCTTGGCAGCTCTGCTGGGATTTTTGATGGGAAGAAATCCTTTTCCCTGGATTTTAGACCCTCCAGATCCATCAGTGCCTGCTCCAATGAGAGAAGACCCGGTGTTTTGGGCGAGTTAAGTGGGAAGGGTTTTTGGAGTGATTGATCTGAGTCAATCGTTTGGGGTCACGGATCTGAGAAGTTAGCCCCAAAATTAGGATTAGTCCCTCAATTAGCCCCCAAAATCTGCTCCATCCGTGGCAGCCGGGTCCTGGCAGAGCCGCCGAGCGCCGCCGTCTCCCGCAGGCTGCGGCTGCGGAGGAGGGACGCGAAATGCCAGAACATTTCTAATCATTAATGGCGAGTTTTGAACCTGTTCCAGGCTCTGCATTTTTCCTCCCTGGACCCCTTCATCTGGATGATGCTTTTTCAGGTGCTCCAGCACCTCCAAAATTTTAATTCCAAGGCAACAACTCAGAGTTTGGAAGGGGAGAACGGGAAGTGCAGCTGGCGAGACCTGCTGAGAACATCCCGCCGTCGTGGTTCGAGATGGTGGCACCGAGGTGTTAAAAAAATCCTTTAAAAACAGGGGAAAAAATCCTTAAAAGAAAAGGGAATTGGATGCTGGAATGGTGCCCTGGGCGGGCAGTGCTGCCGGCTGCCGAGGCAGGAGCCGGCAGCCGGCGAGGCGGTGCTGCAGGGGGGGTCAAGGCGTAGCTGGTTGGCATCAGCCCCGGCACGGGGTCCCCGCCAGCTTTTTTTCCCCATCCCTCCTTCCTGTTTTTCCCGGGGGAGCCGCTGTCATGCCCCGTGCCGTGGGCGAGCACCACATATGGCGATGGAAAACAGGAAAGAGGGGGTAAAAACGGGGTGAGCATGGATGGGGGGGTTCGCTCCTCTCCAGAAATAGAGCAGGCGGCTTCGACGCAAACCCCACTTTTTGGGGGGGATTTTGAAACCACGTTGTGTGGGAAAATATGAATTTCACAGGCGGGAATAGGACTGGGGGGCCTTTGCGTGCCCCCCAGAACTCCATGGAGGTATCTCAGCTTATGGAGGGGGGTAGGAGAGGAGCAATGTCACATCATTCCTTCACGCTGGGATGTTATGAAGTTTCTTCCAACCTCCAGGGATGCAGGGGCCTAAATATAGAGGCTAAAAATACCATCCCGTGCTCAGCTCAGCCCCAAACCCAGGATTTTTCGGGGAGAAATCTCAGGTGATCGACGCTAATAACGGCGGGGACCTCGTTAATAAAATTCCTCATTAAAACAGCACCGCAGGGGCAGGATGGGAGTGGACCCACCCACGGGAAAAGGGCAGGAGCCGCTAGGGGAGGACCAAGGGGCTTTTTTTAGTTTTGGGGTTGGACAGTGGGAAATGGGGGATTTGGGGCAAGTGCTGAGGTTGCATCTCCGGAGAGGTGTTCCAGTTCATGAAGGTTATGGGGACATGCTCCTCTTTGGCTCCTCTCCACTCATTTTGGGGGTGGAATCACAGTGATCCAGAGCTGTGCACGCTGCCTGCCTCCCCTGGTGCTGCCTGCTCCCCCTCCATGTCCTTGGCCTCTTTCTGGTCCCAGAAGAAAGAAGAAAATTTAGATGATGTGGCACAGGGGTGGCAGGGACAGGGTGGGAGCAGGGACACAGTGCAGCTCTTGGCACCTCAGTGGAGTGGAGGGCAGCCTACCTTGGAAGGGGGCCAGGTGAGACCATCGTCCTCCAGCATGGCTCCCCACGCCACCGGGTCAATGCCACTAGCTAGGGAAGGAGAGAGCTTGATGCCACATGCAATGGGCACCTGGTACCACGGGCGATGGGCACATGGGACAGGCACAACATCCTGGGTGATGGCACAAATGGAAGGCCTGATGGCCATTGGTGGTGGACATTTAGGACAGGCACAAGGCCTTGGGCAACGGGCACAAGGGCAGGTTTGATGCCCTGGCGATGGGCAGACGGAGCAGGCTGGGCAGGCAGTGCAGCGTGGGGCAGGGGATGGCAGTGTGGGGATGGCTGCTGGGCAAGGCCACTCACCCTCTCTCTGCTGCAGCAGCTTTTGGAAGTACTGCGCTGCAAAGGCCACCACGTTGGTGGGCTGCTCCCGCAGCACTTCCCGCGCCAGCCCCTCCAGCAGGTTCCGGAAGCCGGCAGGCACCCTCATGCTGGTGTTGGAGGCGGCGATGGACATGGTCGCTTCTCCTGGACGCTCTGCAGCGGCACAGCCCGGGATTAACCACAGCCCACAGTGCCCGGTGCCACCGGGCAGCGCCGGGACTCGAACCCGTGGAGCAACGTCTGAGGGGGCCAGAGCCACCGCTAGGGGGAGACACGCTCCCTGCTCGCCGCGCACGCGCGCGCCGCCCCGGCCTGGGCGCGGGGGGGCCGCGGCTCCGGTCCCCGGTTCTCTCCCCCGGTGTGCCCCGGTTCTCTCCCCCGGTGTGCCCCGGCTCCTCCCGCAGCCCCGCAACCCTCGGCCCCGCGCTCCCGGCCTTTCCTCTCGGCCTCTCCCGTCAGAGCCGGACCGGGCCGCGCCGGCACCTCAGGCCGCGGTGCGGACGCTGTCGCTTGGCAACCGCCCCCCCCATGGGCGGTGCGTGCACAGGCCACGCCCCCGCGCGCCGGGCCCGCCTGCGGGGCGGGCCGGGGGTACCGGGGGGCCCCGGCGGGTACCGGGCAGTGCCGGGCAGTACTGGGCGGTACCGGGCAGTGCCGGGGGTCCCGGCGCCCTCGCAGTCCCTTGGCCCCCCAGGATGGCGGCGTGGGCGCTGCTGGCGCTGCTGGCTCCGGCGGCGGCAGGTAAAGGGCTGGGGAGGGTCCCCCTCCGACCCCCCAGCCCCGCGGGCATCCTCTGCAGCCGGGCCCGGGAGCGAGCCTCCCCTGGGATCCCCCGAGACCCACTTCGGGGCACTTGGCATCGCCAGAACCCTTGGCATCACAGCAGCCCGGCTCCGACGCCCAGGGAATCCTCTAAGGCCTCGCAAGCCCTGATTTGGTGCCCTTTGCACACTCCGAGTCTCGTATGTGCACTGGCGCTTCCCCAGCCCCGCTCTTCGGGTGCCCCTCTTGGCACCTCCTGTAAATCCTCTCAGCCCCACTTTGACACCCTCTGAACCCCCAGACCCTCTTTGATGATGTTGGCACTAGTCTGAGCCCCACTTTTGGGCCCTTGGTGCCATCCCAGCCCCATTTTGCTGCCTTTGGCATCCCCCTTAGCCCAGTTTTGATGTCCTTGTTACCCCCCACCCATCTTTCACACTCTTTGCACCCCCAAGCTCTCCTATGCCCTTTGCACTCCCAGAGCCCCAGTTTTACACCCTCTGCACACCCTGAGTCCCACTTTGACAAGCGTGGCATCCCCCAAACCCCACCTCAATGCCCTTTGCATGCTTTGAGTCCCACTTTGATACCCTTCACACCCCCAGCCCCTCCCCAGCGCCCTTGGCCCAGCTCTGCTGCCGTGGGACGATGCTTTACGTAAGGTGGGAGCCGCATGCGGCTCCTTGGTGGTGTCTCGTGGGCTCTCCTCCCTTCCCTCCTCCCTTCTTCTTCCCTTCCCTCCTCCCAGCTGCTTTTTATAGCTTCCACTCTTCCCTGGCGTCTCAGTTTCAGGTTTTTTTTTTCTCCTCCGACTTGTTTTTTATATAACTCCCGGAGCCTTGTGGCATGAGGCAGCGGGACCAGCGATGCAGCTGACTCCTGAGGGGCCAAGAATATTGTTCCTTTCCTTCCTAAAACCCAGCCTAGGATGAGCTGCAGAGGAGATGAGGCTCCATGAGCTCTGATTTGGTCACTGGGGTTCTCTGCCCAGGTCACCCCTCACATATTATTCTGACCCCCTTTTCAAATATGATTTTCTTTTCACTCTGCAAAAATGGGGCTTTTGGGGATGCCAGAGCTGAGCCTTCTCCTTCCATCCCCACTGAAGGTGCCTTTGCCGATGCTGCTGTTTTCCATCCCACTCCTTGACAAACCTTTTTCCAAGGGAAAAACACATCAGAACATTAATTAGCAAGGCTGGGCTGGGAGAGACACTCCCATGCTGTTATTAGAGGAATTTTTACCAAAATCTGTATCCAAATCCATGTAATACAAGATGTAACATGCTCCCTGTGCTTTAGGAGGTGAATTCCCTCTTGTGGAATTTAAATTCTGCCCCTTCCTCAGCTCTGTGGTGATTTTAACCACTTTAAAGCTGACCAGGAATCTGTAAATTAGGTGGGATCTCAAATAATCTGTATTTAAGAGGGGGTCAGAGGCCATGCTGAGGGTGTTTTTCTCTTGGAGCTGATGTTTGCCCTGTTTGCTGGTTCCAGGGGGAATGCTCAGCTTTGCCTCCTACTATGGTGACCACATGGTGCTGCAGCAGAAGCCGTCAGGGGCTGTGGTGTGGGGCCACGGGGAGCTAGGGGCCGTGGTGACCCTGACTCTCTCAGGTGCCAGTGGCCTCGTCATCATGGAGAAAACAGCACAAGTTAAAGGTCAGTCCCAGACTTTCACTAGAAACTGATGGTTTTGGTGGCCAAAAACCTGTCTGAGCCCAAATCAGAGCCGATGGTGGGGTGGGTGAGGCAGGGTTTGGCACACCCCTGTTTGTCACGCTGCTGCTCTGGGGCTGCAGAGGTGCTCGTGACATCTCCAGCTCGTGGTTTTCCCTCTCCAGGAGACCTGGGTGGGCTCAGCCATTCCCCTCCCCAGCAGTGGCAGCCTTTGCTCACTTTGGTTGCCAGCAGTGGCTCCCGTGGGCGCCCAGCGGGAGCGGAGCTGCTGCTGGAGTGGGTGGCACCGCACGGGCTGGAGCCGAGCGATGAGGCTGTGGAGGGGACAAGGGGAGTTTAGCTTCTCTCCCTGTCTAAACCAGGTCTGAGGAACCTCAGGTTCTTTTTCAACCTGTGCCCCCTTGGAGGATCCTGTGGGATGTCTAGGCCCCAAAGGCTGTTGTCTGTGCAAGCAGAACCTTCCTGGAGCTGGGAGGGCTCAGGAGCACCTCAAATCCCAGCTACATCCCTGCCTGAAGACTTGGGAGGGAGCTCATCACCTTTGGAGGGTAAAAGTGCTGCCCAAGGGCATCTCCATAAGATGAAGAGCCTGGAGGTGTCTTGTGGGAGAGCAGCAGTCCTGGAGATCTGCAGGATCCAGCCAGAAAATCCACGCTAAGCTCCAGCAGAATATCTTTACGCTTCGATTTGGCGCCTCTAAAATTAGCTGGAGACATCTCAGTGTCACACACACCAAGCTGCTCCTGTAATCCCAGTTCCTCCCAGCAGCTTCTGCTCTGACACACATTTGTTTTCCAGGTTTTCTTTTTTAACCCCTAAATTCCTGCAGGAGAAAGGTCCCTCTGATGCCAGAGAGCTTCTGAAATCCACTTCCCCAACCTGTGTCTGTGGTGGAGAAGCTTTTCCCTGTTATCTGTCCTTCCCCACTGGTTGTTGGCTGCTCATCCAACATCCTGGTGAATGTCTTGAGGCCTTCATAAGGGTGGTGGAAGATAAGCACCATCCTCTTCCTCCAGGATCTTCTGGGACTTGGACAGCTGTCCTGGACCCAATGGATCGGGGCGGTCCCTATGCACTGACAGCTGAGCAGGGCTTGGAGAACGTGACACTGCGGGACATCTACTTTGGAGATGTGTGGCTTTGCAGTGGGCAGAGCAACATGGCAATGACAGTCCTGCAGGTAAGGCCCCACAGCACAGATCAGGAGCCGGTAGGAATCAGGCAGAGAAGCACCTTGCATGCTCCTGGCCCTTCTTCAGGTGGCCAATGCCAGCCAGGAGCTCGCCGCCGCCACTCACTATCCCTACATCCGTATCTTTGCTGCGGCGCCTGCCCGCTCCAATGTGGAGCTGGAGGACCTGGAGCAGATTGATTTGCCATGGTCCATTCCAACAGCTGGTGAGTGCAATGTGCCTCCAAAAGAGAGCTTGGAAATGGGTTTTTTCCCACTGCTTCCCTTTGCAGCCTGCTGTTTCTTGAGCAGAAAACCTGGGCCATGGGAATTTCACCTACTTCTCGGCCGTGTGCTGGCTGTTGGGGCGCTCCCTGTATGAGGCTCTGGGGACCCCCATCGGGCTGGTGGAGGTGGCCTGGGGAGGGACCCCCATCGAGGCCTGGTCCTCCCACCGAGTTCTGCAGGCATGTGGGCTCCCAGAGGACACAGGGAGGTGAGAGAAGGTGCTGTGGAAACACCTCCTGCCCTGTACCGCGCTGCTTTTGGGGAGTATCCTCATCCCTTCCCACCCCACCTCCTCTCCAGGAGCCTCACAGCCCCCTCTATGCATGATTATACCCTCTCTGGATAAAAACACCTTCCATGCCAAGCATAAGGCACATCTGGGTGGGTAAAGGGAGAAGAGAAGGACCCCAGATCTCCCTTTGCAGTGGTGCTTGCTTTAACCTAAAGGCTGTCTTGTGCTTTGTACCCCACTTAAACCTAGCTGTGTCTTCCAGCATCTTCCCACATCAGCATCTCTCTGGCCCACAAACTCCCTCCGTGCTCTGGAACGCCATGATCCACCCGCTGCTCAACATGACCCTACGGGGTGTCGCTTGGTACCAGGGTGAGCCCCCATTTCTATCCCCTGGGGTGGAGCAGCCCTCACTGTCCCACTGGCTCTCACCAGCCCTTCTTTCTGGGAGACAGGTGAGGCCAATACCTTCCTGAACACAGACCAGTACAACTGCACTTTCCCTGCGCTCATTGCCGACTGGCGCTGGGCGTTCCACACCGGATCAGCCGGACAGACGGAGCCACTTCTCCCCTTTGGCTTTGTGCAGGTGTCAGGGGGTGAGAGGGGTGACATCCCCTGTTGTCCTTGGGGGATGCCAGGGAGAGGATGCTCTAAACACATATGCATCCTGCCAAGTCCCCAGGCAGGGACCACAGTGGCCAGTTTTGGGATCTGAGCCACTTCCCCATTTCCCTTGTGCCCCTCAGCTGTCCACCTACCGCCGTCAGAGTGCAGATGACAGCTTCGCCCGGCTCCGCTGGCACCAAACAGCCAACCTGGGGGTTGTTCCCAATGCCAGGATGCCCAGAACTTTCATGGCTGTAGCCATGGATCTGGGCGATGAGCACTCTCCCTATGGCAGGTGAGTCCTGGGCTGGGGTGAGGGTGTAGGGATGGAGTTTTTGGGTTCCAGCTCCATCTTCCTCCTCTTCCTGGGCAGTATCCACCCCCGGGACAAGCAGAATGTGGCTCACCGACTGCTGCTGGGTGCCATGGCTGTGGCCTATGGGGACAAGGGCCTCGTGTTCCAGGGACCATATCCCACCCGGGCTGTCCTGGAGGTGACCAGGGGGCTGCTGAATGTCACCTACAGCCAGAAGCTCATCTACCGTCAGAGGGATGCGCAGGCATTTGAGGTGAGGAGTGGGATATCCTCTCCAAAGAGCTGCAAAAGGGAAGGCAACACTGATGGGAGTTTCTCCCCTCTCCAGGTGTGCTGTTCCAGCCAGGCATCCCCGTGCCAGTGGCTGCTGGCACCAGTGGTGGCAGTGGGGTCCCGCACGGTGACGCTGGCGCTGAGTGGCTGCAGGACACTGGTGCTGGGCCTGCGCTATGCCTGGGCTGAGTGGCCCTGTGAGTACCAGGCCTGCCCCCTGTACAACTCCCAGGGGCTGCCTGCACCCCCCTTCCTGCTGGACACCCTCCCTGCAGGGAATGCTGACGGAGGGAGAGAGCTGCTGCTCCTCCCCAGCTCCAGGTACCCCCTAAATTAGGGAGATGAGTGAGCTCAGACCTCTGGCAAAACACTAATGGCTCCTGGCACTGTCCCTTCCCAAGCCAGGGAATCAGAGACTTCATTACTACCTTATTAATTAAACAAGTTTTCAGCTCCTCTGTGGACTCAAGCCAAGGCTACAGGGTGGGGGGAAGGGGGAAAAGCCAATTACAATTAAATATATGAAAAATTATGTAAGGAGAAGCAGCAGGACACAGCAATGGGAGCTGAACCCCTCACTGCTGCTCCCTTCCCTATGGAGCTGGTCCTGGCCCCGCAGACACCCCATTTCTCTGGGCACAGACTGCTGATCCCCAGGGCAGGGTGCTCACAGGATCCAGGGATCAGCTTCCAGCTGCAGGGTGGAGAGGGGGAGAGAGGAGCTCTGCCAAAAAAACACAGCCAAATACTAAGGCTGGGCTGGGACAGGGAGCTGTGGAGGGCTGCAAGTGCCTTCCACCTCCCTCTCTTAATAAAAAGCTAAACTCATTTTATTCCTGGATCTTTTTTTTCCTTCAGATGAGCATTTCTAATCCTCCATGCCCCACCTCTTAGCAAAAGAGCAGGGAAATTTGTGTGAAGAGGCACAGCGTGGCACCCTGCACTTAGAATAAGAGACCAAGAGGTTCTGCACAAAACACAGATTATTTAACCCTTTTTTGCTGGACAAATGTACATAAGAAGGGAAAGGTCAGGTGCAGGAAGCACAGGTGGGTTCAGCCCGGCTGCTGCAGTAGAGCTCTGTCAGAAAAGTGGATCCTGGGATCACAGGATCCCTGCCTGCTGCCTCCTTCGGGGTCAGGCAGAGCCGAGCGAGTCCCGTGAGGCTTTTCCCATCGTTTCCACTCCAGGCTTTGGTTCTAGACAAGGAGAGAAGAGCAGGCAGTTAATTAGCTGGACTAGGATCTGGGCTTTTTCCAGCACCAAGTAACTGGCCCAGGAGCCAGCTGTGCTGGCCCTGGGTTGCCATAGTAACGAGGATGCAGACTCCAGCTCAGTCTGTGGGTTTTTTTATACCATAATTCAGACTGTGTTCAGGGCCAGGAGAGAAGCCCAGGCCTCTCAGCTCCTACCTGTGGGGCTGGGCTGTCTCACACAGCCTGCAAACCACTTGCCATGGGCACCAGGGGTCCCTGTGAGACCCCAGAGGAGGCATCCAGCTTCCCCAAAACCCAAAGCATGTGGGAGAGGGAGCAGTACAGGTCCTGGGAATGTGGTTTTATCTTGGAACCCATCTCCACACACAGGCCCACTGTGCCCACCAGTACCATATGAACGGGAGAAGAGGGGCGGGCATGGCATCCTTGGCATCAGCCCCCCAGGATTTAAAACTCTCAACCTCACTCCCAGCAGGATGAGCTGCCAAAAACAAGGACCCTCCCAGCCCCGCAGTTTGCCCAGAGCTTGGATTTAAGCAGCAATCTCTTGGCTTGCTGTTCCTATAGCAACCCCTGCCCACACCTTGGATCGCAGTAGCATCACACTCTGGATGCCAGAACCCCTTCCAGGATTTGTCAGCCCTCACAGTGACCCCCAGCTATGCCCTGAACACCTTAAGGTCTTGGCAAAGGATTTAGGGTTGGCCAGCCACATTTCAAGGGTGGGATCTTGTGGTGTGGGAGCCAAGAGAAGAGCAAAGAAGTTGTCTCTACCCAAAAAGCCTACCTAGGGCTGCACCATTGGAGAGGGCTGTACTGCCTTCGGCCTCGGGGCCGCAAGCTTGGTGTTTGGGCTTGGTGGTCTCCAGCCCAGCCAGCAGTGTCATGAAGTCAACGACAGTATCGATGTCCTCCTTGTTGGCAGTGGCTTCCCTCAGGGCACTGACAGCATTGAGGCGGCTGAAGGAGGTCAGCTCGGAGATGTTGGCACGGAGGAAGAGAAGGATGACGTTGAGGTCGTTGAGGGGGCAGGTGAGCATCCTTCGACTGAGCAGGTCGAAGGCAGGCAGCATCTCATAGACAGAGAGCAGCCCCTTGTCCCACTGGCAGAGCTGCAGGGCATTGTAGATGACAACAGGGATGAGGAGGACATAGACACTGCCAACTGAGAGGCTGATGAGCTGGAACACGGAGAAGAAGACCAGCTTGCAAGGGATGAGCGAGGGGATGTGCGCCTCTGCCTGGAGCAACCCCGTTTTGATGGAGCAGCTGAACTCATCCTGGAAGAAGATGTTAAGGTGGAGAAAGACCAGGTAGAGGCAGGTAGCAGCCAAGAACAGGAGCAGCAGCACGTTCCTCAGGATGTAGATGAACACCAGGGCGTGGGCGTGCTGCTTGCAGGTCAGGTACCGCTCCAGCAATGGGAACTCGAAATACCTCTCCTGGCGGGCCCTGGGGGTGGAGGGACACAGGGGGAGTGAGAGCCACCCCCCATTTCACCCAGTTCCATCCTGGGTGCAGCCACAACGTCCCGTGGAGGGACTCCAAGGGCCACAGTGACCTGGCCTGGCCTCACCTCTCATACTCCTCCCAGAATTGCTCCGGCTCGGCACTGGCCTGCTGGACCTTCTTCATGTGCTGCACCAGGCGCACGGAGCGGTTGTAGGATTTATCCAGCTCGTCGATGATGAAGAGGAGGTCGCAGTGCAGGGCAGGGGCGGCAGCGTAACGCCACAGCAGGTACGGCAGGTACATCAGCACCGCCACCACCAGCAGCGAGTAGGGGAAAACCTGGGCAAAGAATACGAACGGTTGTTGGGGATGTGGAGTTGCTCTTGCTGTGGATGTCCAGATGGGATGCAGGGGAACCCAGACGTGACTTTGACCCTACCTTGAGAGCCCAGAGGGACTTGGTGATGGCACGTCCCTCGGCATCGAAGCCATGGTGGATGAGGGAGTCCCAGCAAGCCGTGTCGGTGTAGGCAGACTGCTTCCCCGTGAAGTTGGTGGGAGAGAAGCAGCTGATCTGGGAGCCTGGGGTGAGAAGGAGAGCAAACCTCAGCCATGGAGGGTGGAGGAACACTCCAAAGCCATGAGCAAATGCCTTATAGGAGGGTAATTACATCTCAGGCATTGCTTTGAATCAAAAAAAGCCTTTTCATGGTCATTTTGGAGCTGCTGTGTTTCTAGCCAGGACTTTTCCATCTCTTCCCGAACACAAAACCTTTGTGTGTAGCGGTGTGTACACAGTGTAGGGAATTATAGACTAACCAGCCAAAAACTGGAGTAAAACCAAATCCTCAGGGAGAGCAGTTAGATGTTGGCCGAGGCCAGATTTAGCCTGAGGTCACAATTCATCTCTCCTTGCTGCTGGTACCCTCCTCCTCCTCCTCCTTCTCCTCCTTGGAAACAAGCCCATGGCACCCAAAGGTGCTGGGCACAAGCAGCTGAGGCTGGGCATTGACTCAGTGCTGCTCCTGGGGTTAGCACAGCTGTTCCCACACTGTCCCAGTGAATTATGATCCATTAAAAACAATCAATAAACACCCATGAGGCAGAACAGCTCCTAAAACTGGACTTCCAGGCTGTTCCGCTTTGGATCATGACACCACCAAGAATACAAGGGGTTTGCCCAAACCAAACCACCGCTGGTGATTGCCCACGACCTGAAGAACACATTGGAAAAGCTGCAACTCACCAGCAGAGAACTCCCGGGCGAAAGCCAGTGAGACGAGGAAGAGGGGCAGCCCCACGGTGACAAACTTCAGCAGGCGATCGCTCGGCAGCTCCAGCCGCAAGCCCTTGGCTCGGGAACTGCTGGGATCCGGGAGCAGAGCATCAGAGAGCATGTACTCGGCGGCCGTGTGCGAGAGGGACATGTTGAAGTGAGGAAGAGACACTGATGAGGGCTGCCTGAGGTGTGACTGGCTCAAGGAGCGACTCTGCCAGGCTGAGGAGCCCCTGCCGAGATTCTGCAGAGCGCTGTGTCCGGCAGCTGTGAACGACAGCTCAGCCAGGGCGTTAAATCACCTCGTAATTACAGGGGAAGCCTTTTCACAAACAGAAATAGAAAAACCCACCCCAGCAGCCACAGCGGCAAGCAGGGAAGGCAGCAGGCTGGGAAAGCAGCTCTCCTCCCTGACAGCATTCCTGCAGGGCAGCGTTCCTGCCCGGCCACAGCCGCTCCTGGCTCCCCGTGGTTTTATGTCCCTCTCTCATCAGCCAACAGATTTCTGGCGCTGTGGCCCGAGGGCATGGGGGTCCCCAGCTATTTTCAGCAGGGAGCCAGGGGACTGGGCCCTCCCACAGCAAGAAGCCCCAGCCAGATACACAGTGGCCCAGTGGGGCATAAAACCCCCTTTCCAGCACCCAAACCAGCCAGAGGGGTCAGAGAACATCCTGCTGCCCAGCCCCAAGCTCCTCAGACAGGTCAGGAGACACCAAATGAGATAGTTTTGAGGCAGAACATCTGCTGCCATTACCCAGATCACCAATCCCTTCTCCTGCCTCCCTCTCAGGGCACAGGGGGAAGAAACTGGCTCTAAGGAAAGTTCCCAAGGGCAAGGAACCCCAAAGGGGTTCTAAAAATAAGGAGTAGGTAACTGAAAAAGCAGTTACAGAACAGTTTCCCAGCAGCACAGTGCTGAGAAACCCACACCAATGCTGCTGGCAGCACAGAGCAGGGGCAGTCTCAGAGCTGCTCAGCCCAGCCAAGCCAAGGAACCCCTTGTGCACAGCAAAAAAATACCCAGAGCCACTGCCAAATTGCACTTTCGATGGATTTTCCAATGAAGGGACTCTCCAAATCTGAGCTAAACAACTCTGGAGAGACAAGTGACAATTCCAAAATCTGGGAGGGGCTGCAACCAGGTCTGCTCAAACCTCCACAGACTCAGTCCCATCTGGCCAGAGCACAGAGACACACACCACCTTCCCTCAAGGGAACTGGAGCTTTTATTGCCCAGAGACAAGTTCAAAACACAAATCAGGCAAAGCCCAACTTTCATCCAGCCTTGTTTGTCTCAACTAGAGGCTCCTCAGTGTGTCCAGCTGCTTTCCTGGGCCAGAAGCACATGTAGGCACCCACTCTGAATCCAGCAGCATCAGCACCAGCGCAGAGACTGCAGGCTTCACCCCACCACCGGCTCCAAGGTGGGCACAGCTGCTGCCACGTGCTGGAGATGTCGAGATGCATGGCACCATTCCACTCCTGCCTCGTCAATCCTTAGGGATGTCCAGCTCTAGCTTCTTCAGTGTTTTCTGGAAGAAGAGGGGCAGCTTGCAGACAAAGTCTAAGGGCTGGCCCAGGGGCAGGCACAGGCGGTGGGCATGCAGGTGCAGGGGCAGGTGCCGAGCCTTGCTCTGCTCCAGCTTCAGCCTCCTCAGGGTGAGCTCAGGAAGCTTCTGTAGCAAGGACAGAAAGTGTTCCCTTGAAAACTGCAGCTTTTCAGCTGGGACTTGAAATCCCCAGCCCACGAGCAGCTGGGGGACACGAGGGGCTGTATCCAGCTCCAGGTGCTCCCCAGTGCAAGACCTGCCTTACCTGGGGCGCCAGTTTGCTCCAGTGAGAGTATTTGTGATCCCCCAGGATGGGGCACCCCAGGCCATAAGCCAGGTGAACCCGGATCTGGTGCTTCACCCCTGAGGAGAAAAGGGGAAGAAGAGAAAGCTGACATCCAGCTGGGCCAAGCCTCACCCTCGGTGCTGGTCAAAACCGTGCTGAAATCACTGGCAGCCAACAAACAGCTCGGCAGCAAAGCATCACCCCAGCAGGGCTCATTCCCAGAGCCTTGTCCCAAAAACAATTCCAGTCTTGTCTAATGACAAGCTCCCCCTTCCAGAGCTGCTGCTGACCGCGCAGAGAGCAGAGCCAGCCCTGGGACAGCCGGGCAGGCCTCACTCACCGGTGATGGGCTGGAGCTCCAGCAGCGAGCAGGCGGAGGCGGCGGCCAGCCGGCGGTACCGCGTCACCGCGCGCTCGGCGTGCCGGTTCCCGCGGGCCTTCACCGCCTTCCCATCCTCCGGACGCAGGCGGTAGTTGGGAGCCAGCGTCATCTGAAGGGTGTGAGAGGGGGAGTTGGGGGAGACACGAGGGGATGCTGGGGCTGCCTGGCCAGAATGGCGGCCAGGGAACACAGGACTCACCTTGTAGTGGGACTGGTGGCTCTGCACCTCCTTTTCCACGATGGGGATCTCCACAACGCCCTCAACAGGGTCCGGGTCCCCCAGGACAATTGCCCTGGAAAGGGAAAGCAGAGGTCTGCGGGGTGCTGCTCTTACAGGACAGGAACCCTCCCCTCAGCCCCTCTCCCACGACCCAGTCCCATAAAATGGTGCTGAAGGGGGAAGATAAGCAACACCCTCTACTTCCACAAAACCCCCAGACCCCAGGGATTGTCCCCTCACCCTTTTTTAAAGGCCTTTCACAGCCCTCTCTTCACTCAAGCCTTTCCTACCAGTAGATCTTCTCCACCTGACGGGTTTTGAAGAGCAGACGGATCTTCTCTGCTGCCTCCTTGCTCCGTGCCAGCACCATCACACCCGTGGTCTCCTTGTCCAGCCGGTGGCAGAGGTGGAGGGGCTCAGCTTTCATGTTCTCCAGCATCTTGGCCAAAATGGGCAGCACATCAGCGATGCAGTTCTTGATGCCGGGGCCGCCTGTGTGACCCAGCAGCAAGGAGTCTCACCTCTCGTACTCCCCATGCACCCTAAATCACCCCAAAATGCAAGGGGAAGGCCGAGATCTGACAGTGGCCAAGCCCCTGTAACCCTCCCTGGGAAGGGAAACCCCAGCACAGGAAGGGCAGAGACAGAGGATCCTGTAAACACCACGGATCCATTTCCATTCCCCACTCGCCCTCACCGTGCACAGGGAGCCCGTAGGGTTTGTCTATCACCACAATCTCTCCATTCTGATATAGAGTTCTCTCCTTAAGGATCTTGGCCAGGACGTTGGGGTGAACCTGCTGCAGCTGCTGGCTCATTGCTCCAGGGAGAGCTTAGAGCCCCTTCCAGTGCCTAAGGGGGCTCCAGGGGCGCTAGAGAGGGACTTTGGGAAAGGGCCTGGTGTGACAGGATAAGAGGGAATAGCTTCACACCGACAAAACATGGAGTTAGAGGGAATACTGGAAAGAAATTTTCCCTGTGAGGGGGGTGAGACCCTGACACAGGTTGCCCAGAGCACTGCCCCATCTCTGGGAGTGCCCAAGGCCAGGAAGCACTGGAAGCTTTGGAAGAAGCCTGGAGCACCCTGGTGTAGGGGAAGGTGTCCCTGCCCCTGGCAGCGGGTGGAGCTGGATGGTTTTTCTCCCACTCCAGCCGATCCCTCACCGGCGAGTCCCGCTCGCCGTGCCCGCCCGCGCAGTGCACGCCGGGAGTTGTAGTCCGGAGACCCCGGGCCCAGCGGCCCGCACTCCGCTCACCTCTCGCTGTTGCTCCTCGCTCTTCCGCAGCCGCTCCGCCAGCTCCTCCGCCCGCAGAGCCGCCGTCGCCCGTCCGCTCCCGCAGACGCTACGCACCGCCTGGGCCAGCCCAGCGCCACTCCGCCAACAGCGCCTCGCCGCGCCGCCGCCCGCCGCCATCTTCTGCCTCCTTCTCCGCGTCCCTCTGCCGGCCAATGGCGACGCCGCGGGTGCGGCACAGCGGAGGGCCTGTCCAATGGGAAGGTGCCGCCTGCTGAGCGACAGCCGCGCTGGCCAATGGCGGCGTGCGGGGGTGTTCAAACCGCGGCGGCGGTTGCGGGTCACAACGGAGCGGCGGGAGCGGCGCGGCCGGCCCGGAGGTACCGGGGAGCGAGAGGGGTGGGGGTCCCGGTCCCAGCCGTACAGCCTCAGCCGTCCCCTCAGCGCTGCCTCTGCGCGGGGGGCGCTGAGCCCCCTCCCACTGCCCCCAAGCCAGAACACAACACCGTTTCGCTGGGTTTCTTGAGATTTATAAAAAATAGCACTGCAAAAGCATTTTTTTTTCTCAACGACAGTAATTTTAAAAAACGGTGAAGGGTCTGCTGCCCCCATGCCGAGGTGCCCCGTCACTCGGTGTCCATACAGATCCTCTTGGGCAGCTGCTCGGGGGCCCCACTGCTGCCCCGCTTGCCCTCGGGGGGCTCCCCGGGCCCCTGCCCCGGCAGCCCCGGCCCCTGGGGCGGCTCGATGCGGCCCCTCCGCACGAAGTGCTCGATCCGGGCCTCCAGCCCCTCGCACCTGGGCCGGGCCAGCAGCGGCTTGTAGGTGCGGGCTTGGACCCCTTCCACAAAGCCGCTGATCTGGCTGTGGAGTGGGGGCTGCAGCTCACCCCAGGGCACCAGGCTGCTCCCTGGACCTGTGATATCATGGAAAAACAGCATTTAATTATCCCCTTCTTTCTTTTTTTTTTTTTTTTTTTTTTTTTTTTTTTAAGCAGTTAATCCTCTGTAATTCCCAGAATCCCATAATGGTGGCGTTGGAATGGACCTTAAAGCTTGTCTCATTCCACCCCCTCCCATGGGCAGGGACACCTTCCACTGTTCAGGGTGCTCCAAGCCCTCTCCAGCCTGGCTTTCAACACTTCCAGGGATCCAGGGGCAGCCACAGCTTCTCTGGGCACCCTGTGCCAGGGCCTGCCCACCCTCCCAGGGAAGAATTTCTTCCCAATGTCCCATCTAACCCTGCTGTCAGCATGCATTCCAAGTTATTCCCCCCAGACTCCCTCTACCTTTTCTGGTGGCCACGGGAGCAGCATCCAGCCCTGCCAACATGTCCCGGAGCACGTGGGTTTTGATGGCGTGGCTGGCCCAGAGCTGCTGCAGGTGTGTCACGTTGAAGCCCTGCACCTCTGGGTCGTAGAGCCACTGCAGGTCTGGGAACTCGCAGTCGTACAGGACCAGGGGGAACTCGACTGCCATGCTGTGGGCAAGGACAGGAGGTGGGACCAGAAAAAGGCTCAAGAACAATGGATCTGCCAAAAGCAGCCCTAACCTTCACAGAACTTCCTTTCTGAGTAAAAAGTGACTTAATTTTCACCAAATACCAAGGACTACAGCTATCAAAACTTTGCTCAAGAGCAAGAAAACAGAGATCCTTGTGGATAAATTCCAGTGAGGCCACTGGCAGTCTGTTTCCACGCGTGAGACTGCTTCATGTGCTGGCCTGGTTTGCCAGCAGCACTCCAGGCAAAGCTGTTGATCTGAAGAGCAGCCCATTGGGTTTTCCAGACCAATCCCTACCTGTACTGTGGTTTCCGAGGGTTCTTCTCCACGTTCAGCAGCTCATCAATGACATCTGGGCTCTCCATGCCCTGGCCAATGAGGAAGAGCACGGCCATCATGCAGCGGACTTGGTGGTACAGGAATGCCTGTCCTGTCACCTCGAACTGGCACAGCTGGAAGGGATCCCGTGGCCTGGCTTCTCCTCCCCCGTCCACCCACGTCACTCTGGCGCTGAGGATCGTCCTCTGGAAGTTGAGCACCCCGTTGGCCACGTCCATCTTGCAGAGGTTGCGGAAGTCGTGGGTGCCCACGTAGCGCTGGGCCGCGGCGTCCATGAGCGCCACGTCCAGCTGGGCGCGGGGGAAGAAGTAGCGGTACGTGCGGCTCAGGCAGCTGAAGCGGGCGCTGAACTCTGCCCCCACGGGGGCCCAGGCCAGCACCCGGATGTCGGGCGGCAGCACCCTGTTGAGCATGTGGGTGTAGCGGAGCTCCTCCTGCTGCCCCTCACCCTCGTGGCCGTTGAGCTGCTGTCCATCTGGCAGGCTGGAGCGGAGATCCAGGGAGATCACCTGCAGAAATGAGGAAAGCCGGGATTAGAGCGCGGATGGATGGGCGCAGCGGCATGTGGAGCCAAGTCTTCCCACACCTCTGGGAAATAAATCCAGGATCTCCTACAGATGAAGGTGGCTTCAGTCAGGCAATCCTACCATGGCAGAGCTGCGAGTGCCTCTGAGGACCCGAGCAGATGCCATGGATTCCATTAATAAAACAGGGAAAGTTGCAGGCTGCCTACGTAGCGCAGTCTCGGAACGGCTTCATCTTTAGTCACGGGGTTATAATGTGGTTTTTTTTTCTCAAGCTGGAGGTGATGACTTGAAGGCAGTAACAGCCTGGCTGGCCGGGAAGCCTGGTGTGGGAACAAGTTCATTCCCACCGTGGGTGCCGTGTGCTGAAGTGGTGCAAGAGAAGGCACCAAATGCCCTGATTTCATGTGGCTTATCCTGTGAAGGAGAGCAGAGCAGCCATTTGAAGTTAAACCTACACCAGCTTTGCTTTCTGTGCTGGGAGGGAGGAAAGGAGAACTAGCCCTACGGTGCAGCCAGCAAGGTTGCTCTCTCTCCCCAGTGTCTCAGCCAGCCTGATGGCTCCATGCCCACCAAGCGGGCCAGCTTGCTTCCCTCCCTCCCTCCAGCTCCCACTCCCACGCTCCCTTCCGCTGGCTGCAGCTCCCCTCAGACCCTTCTGTGCAGGAATTCAGCTGCCTGATGCTGCAGGAAGTGAGCCGGTTCCTGGAGATTTTGGGTTTTTGTAGGGTTGGCAAGTTAAATGAGCTGAGAGAGCCCTGCTGAGGGCAGGGCATCACCAAGCTATTGGGGAACCTGCAGCCTAAAACATGTTTTATCCTCCTAAAACAGGACCCTGGAAAACAGCTAGTATGGGGGGGAAATGGCACTGAAAAGGCTTCAAAGGTCTGAAATCATCATTGCACATGCAGGAAGCCATTGCCAGGTTCACTTCCAGGGTTAAGAGCTGATGGCTTTCAAAGAAGAAATCCAAGCAGTCCTGTGGGACAGTAAGCCCATCAGAACTCCACCCCACCCAGGAAAACCGACAGGAACCCCCACGGAGATGCTGACCTGCCCGAAGGCACTGACACCCTTGTCCGTGCGCCCGCAGCGGTGGTAGTTGGACGTCTGTCTGTCATCCACCAGCCGTGTCTTCTTCAGGGCTTCAAAGAGCTTCTCCTCGATGGTGTTGGGGGTGTTCTCCTGGCTGGCAAAGCCCTGGTAGCCCCAGCCCAGGTAGGCGATGCGCAGTGCCACGTGTCTGCGGCTGTGGGCACCGAAATCAAAGGGCCGTTGTTGGCGTTTCCTGGCTTTCGCAGGGGCTGGAGGAGCCTCTTTCCTCCCAGTACCCTCCTTGTCCTCCTGGAGCTTCTCCTGCAGCCGCTTCACCTCCACTTCCAGCTCCTGCACCCTCCTCAGGAGCTGCTCATGGTCAGTAGCTGTGCTCTCCTCAGCCATAGCCACCACCTTGGAATGTCAGTTTGTTGCCGATGGATCCTTGGGGTCTGCAGGGAAAGAAAAAAATGGTGGATTTGCATTTTTATGTGTTGGGTTTTTTTTAGACCTCTAGGCTTATTCTGCAAAATAACTGTTACCAACAGAGTCAGTCTTTATTGTCTGAGCCCCTTGGTGTTCCCAGGGGAGCACAGGCAGGGCAGGGCCACTGGTGCTTAGCTTGGGCAGCTTCATTTCACTCAAATTTCTTTTTCTGGATGCTTCAATCACTCCTCTTCCCCCAGCTGATGGGATCTGCTCCGTCAGCAGCAGCACGTTCCCAGCGAGCCGTCACGGAGCCATTGTCACTTTCACACCTGCATCCCCGCTGCAGACAGCGTGCTGACGGCTGCCACTCATCCCGCCCCGCCATCTGCTCCCACTGTTCCCAGCAGCACCGGCAACACTTGCGGCTTTTCAAATTGCCTTAAAGAGAGCCTAAACCTGTGCTCGGAGTGGAATCTGTGTCTGGGATCCCTTTTTGTCACAGGGCTGGAGGTTTACTATCGCCAGACTCATAAATGAGCATCTAAACACATTGCACTGAGCCCTTCCTTCCTCTGGAAGGAAAACACCCTCTTGGATGTCTCTTGATTAAATTATGACTAAATATTGTGGGTTTAGAAGCAGAGGTACAAGGAAGGACCATTAATCTCTCACCCAGTGCATGGAACCTGCCCTGTGTTTTTCCATGAGTACTTAATTTATCACATAATTAATTTTAGTGTAGATTTCTAGCTTGAATTTAGGGGTTGTGTGTGTGTTACTGTATGGAAGAGCCTTCTGCTGGCAGCAGGAGGTTTAGCAGTGCACTGAGGACACCCCCAACCTAAATCAACACCCCTGAACCCAAAAAGAGCATCAGAACCCCTTTGACATCTTTAGCCAACCTGAATGTACTGCAATAAATTAACCCTGATTTCTTTTTCTGCAGAATCCACCCAGTTTGGTGGGAGCCATGGAGAAGGTGCTAAGAGCAGAGCGTGAGGAGCAGCTGGCAGCTGATCTGAGCCCGTCGAGCTCCTGGCAGGGATGCTACGACGTGCCATCGTGTTTCGAGGATGATCCCTATGCTGACGCATCCCTTGTTTATGGCACACAGCCAGCCCTTCCCATGGATAAAAGGGAAACCAGGAGGTTGGTGATGAAGAGGAAGGTGCTGAGGCACAGACCTGATGGAAGGGTGGAGGTCTCCGATGAGTCACCAAGCATCGAGTCAGATATAAACACCTATCCATGGAACCTGGGGCATTCCAGGACTTACATGGACGACAGCGTCTCCCAAGGGGAAACAGAGACCAGCAGCGGCACCTTGGAGGACTTCCTGCACTATGATGATGATGACTGGTTCATTGAAGACAGGCCCTACTCTCTCCAAGGGGATTTTGGGAGCGACACTGTATCCAACCGCTCGGTGCCACGGCGACCGCCCACAGAGGCCGCTTACATTGCTCCGCAGGCTGAGAGAGTGAAGAGAACTGACCCAGTGGCCAGACTTAACGCTTATAAGAAAGACTGGGAGAGATTCCGCTTTCCCGGGCAGGATTCACATCAGAGCTTGCGCTGGGCCATGCGGACGCAGATGCTGCAGTCGGGGCTGCCGCGCCGGGCGCAGAAGCGCCTCGTCCCCAACACGTACGAGGTGCCCACGACGAAGAAGCGCGACGCCCTGCGCTTCGGCGTGCGCTGGGACCTGGCCAACTGCCACATGCCCCGCCGGAACACCACCTCCTAGAGCCACAGCCCCGCTGCTTTCTTCTCCTCAACATCCTCCGTAGTCTGGAAAATCCCCCTGCTGCGCTTCAAGCAGCTTAACTTTTGGTGTGGAGGAGGTTTTCTTTGCAATGTCTCAGCAATATCTTTCTTTCTCAATAAAGCATCTGCAAAGATTCCTTATTGTTCTGTCGGTTCATTAGAAACACTACAGGCAACATCCATTATTCCAGACTTATCTCTGCATCACCTACTATCTACTGCCTTCCCTATTTTACCTCATCTTTAAAATAAAGGAGCTTTAGAATGGAAGCAAGGTATTATTAGCACTACTAGTAGTGTTATTACTATTCCTAGTGTTATTTTTTTCCAAGATATGGGAATGGACTGAAAAGGTGGCAGTTCTGGTGTAGGAAAGGGTCCCCAAAAGCTCAGTGGGATGGCTGGAAAAGGGAGCAGGATGATGGGAAGTATGTAACAACTGCAGCCTGGAATTCTGTGTCCAGCCTCCCCTGAACCTCCCCTGGAGGTGATCCCAGATGGGGGACAAAGAAGCTTGAGGACCTCACTGTCACCTCAAAGTCAAGGGGTTCTGGGATCTTGGGGGACCTTCCAGGTTGGAGGTCCCTGACTCTCCAGAACCCTGTGGATCCTCATCCATCTGTGAAGGGATCTTTGCACCCCAGAACCCTTGAAACCCTCCCCAAATCCTATGGGGGACAGCACCCCAATCTTACAGCTTCCTGTTCCTTCAGCACCCAAGGGCCCCTTCCCTCTGCTCTCAGAGCCTGTGAGGTCCCTGACTGCAGCAGGAGACCCTTCCTGCTCTGCAGGGTCCCTGTCATCCAACTCCCCAGGAACCCCCCCATGCCCACTATAGCGCAGTTTCTATTCCCCAGAGACACCCAAAACCTTATGGGGATCAGTGTTGGCACCGTGTAGGATCCCTCTGTGCAACTGAGGACCCTCACTGCCCTACGGCGTCCCTGTTCCCCAACACCCCAGGGACCCCCAAAACTCCATGGGATCCCTGCATCTCCATCACTTTGGGGACACTTCCTTCCCTCTTGGTGTCCCAGGATTCAGCATCCTACGGGCAGGAGGACACAGCCCCCAAACCCTGCGGGGTCCGTGTCTCCAGCAGGGGACTCTCCCTCCTCCACGGTCCCCGTCCCCGGCTCCGCAGGGCTTCCCAGCACCCTATGCGACAGGCTCCGTGCCCCAGGAGCCGCCTAAGCCTTCCAGGGGCTGGCACCCTAGGGAGCCCCCGTGGGCAGCAGGGGACCCTCCCCGCCCCACGAGGTGCCGGTGCCCAGCACCCAAGGACGCCCGCCCAGCCGCGGGGTCTCCGCTCCGCGCGGCTGCCCCGGGCTCCCCGGCCGTACCCGCTCCCGCCGCCGCCGGTGCCGGATGTTCCCGCCCCATCCGGCGCTGCCGGCACTGTGGGACGGCTGCATGGCGGGGGCGGAGCGCGGGCCCCGCGGGCTCGGCCCGGC
>NW_024501792.1:5538676-5818581 GCF_017590055.1 Onychostruthus taczanowskii
CCGGGGCACGGCCCGCGGGCTCGGCCTGCTCCCCGCGCCGCCCGCGCTCCGCGCCGAGCCCGAGGACGAGGAGAGAGGTGGGTCCCGGAGGGGATCTCGGTGTCAGCCCGCGCTCCGAGCGCGGACCGAACCCGCGGGGTCCCGAGGGAGGGGCGGCCCACGATATTTAGCCGTAATTTGATCAAGAGGGTGTTTAATGAAGAGGAGGGAAGGGCTCGGTGCTGTGTGTGTAGATGCTCATTTGTGAATATGGTGATAGTAAGTCTGGAATAATGGATGTTGCCTGCACTGTCTCTAATGAACCCACAGAACAATAAGAAATCCTCTGGAGAGAGAAGAGGATTCTCATTACAAGCCCTTTATTGTACACTAAAACACAAGAAGTTCCACCTCAGCATGAGGAAGAACTTCTTGACATGGGGAGCAGCAGAGTGGTGGGACAGGCTGGCCAGGGAGGTCCTGGATTCTCCCTCCTTGGAGACATTCCAGACCTACAGGAACACGTTCCTGTGTCACCTGCTCCAGCTGACCCTGCCTTGACAGGGGATTTGGACTGGATGATTTCCAGAGATCCCTCCCAAGCCTGATGACTCTGTGATTCCGTTTGTTTTATTTACGGAGCTGCTGCCTTTCCCAGTGCCGCTGGCTGAGCTGTCACTGATGAACAAGTTGATCCACACATCCCTGGTGGAGTCCCAGCAGCACGTGGAGATCCTGCAGCGGGACCCCAGCTCCCCACTCTTCTCCATCAAGACCTTTGAGGAGCTGCCCCTGTGAGTTCCCACAGCCCCCAGCCCCACCATGCTCCAGCATGCCAGCCTCCTTCACACGGGCACTCGGATGCTTTGTTTCCGCAGGAAGAAGGAGCTCTTGCAGGGGGTTTATATGATGGGCTTCAACAGACCATCCAAAATCCAGGAGCAGGCTCTGCCACTCATGCTGGCATACCCGTGAGTAGGAACACGGCTGAGGCGGCTGAGCCCCGGCTCCTCGCGGCATCCCAGCACTGTGGTGCCAAGCAGGAACACCCCGACCCCTCCATTCCACTAAGCTGCTTTTGCCTTGCAGGCCCCAAAATCTGATTGCCCAGAGCCAGTCAGGGACAGGGAAAACAGCAGCTTTTGTCTTGGCCATGTTGAGCAGAGCCAGTGCCAGCGAGAAATACCCGCAGGTAACGCAGGACAGGGAGAGCTGCTGCAGGAGGGGTTGGCCCAAGCGCCCAGGACACTGCCAGGGGCAGAGCTCTGGGCTTTGTCCCTGTTCCTGTGTGACTTGACCCATTGGATTGGGATGATGAACCACCAGGGCTCAGTGGCAGGTAGGACCAAAAGCACGGTGCCCACCTCAGGATTGCCAGAGTGGATCATTCCAGGCTTCAGTTACCCTGGAATTTAGGTTTTGAGGAGCAGCTGCAGACACTGCTGGTTTCTGGTGGTCAGATACTCCCAGTCCCCTCTCTGGGTGCAGAAGCAGCTTTGCCAGCTGTTTCCAACCATGTAAGATCTCCTGTTGTATGTATGGACAGTGTGACTGAGCTAGGGCACAGGAACAAGCTGCACCATGCTTCTGAGAGACACATTTCCTCCTCAGAAAGAGCAGCAGCAGCTTCTTTCTGCCCCCTTGGCTGTAGCTGGAAACACAGCCCAGCTCCTGCACCTCCAGCCATGCCATGCTGCTCCATCCCCTGTGCCTCAGTGCTGGGGGATGCTCCCGAGCTCCTCTACCCCGTGTGCCCCATCCTGGGCCTGACAGCTCCTTCCTGTGCTCTCCTGCCAGTGCCTCTGCCTGGCTCCCACCTACGAGCTGGCTCTGCAGATCGGGCAGGTGGTGCGCACCATTGGGAAGTTCTGCACTGACATCAAGGTGAACTACGCTGTCCGAGGAAACCGAGGTGAGTCCAGCCCAGCACAGCTGCCAGCACTGTGCACAGGGCATCCTGTCTTAGAGCCTGGAGCTACCAGGGACTGCCCAGACATCCATGAAGGGCAATAAAGTAGTGTCTGTCCCCTTCTGCTGACAAGGCTTTTCCATCATCACTAGCTGCTTGCAGACTCCTTTTTGCCATATGGGGGTGGTTCCCCTGCCCCAAGGCTGTAGGGAAGTGTCATGGTGACCCCTTGGAGGCATCACTGAGCAGCTAGAGTCTGAGTAAGCCAAGGCAAAACACAGAGCAGCAGAGAGCTCCATGCCTGGAGGCCGCCAAATGCCTTTCACCCCCTTGCAGTTCTGAAGGGCACAGTGCTGGAGGAGCAGATCATCATCGGAACACCAGGCACCACACTGGACTGGTGCTTCAAACAACGCATCCTGGACCTGACCAAGATCTCCTTGTTCGTGCTGGATGAGGCCGACATCATGATCGACACGCAGGGCCTCTCCTGTCAGAGCATCCGCATCCACAGGTGAGGATTGCTGAGGGCTGCTGTCCTGATTCCCTGCTTTCCCTTCTCTAGCTTTAGAGGTGTCTGTCACCAGAGGGCTGTGAGAGTGTGCCCCTGCTGCCAGAGAGGCTTGTCCACAGGTCTGTCTTTCTGTACAGCTGCGTGCACTGGACGCACAGGAAGACACTTCACCTCATTTAGCTTTCCTTTGAGCTGTTACAGGCCTTGGATTGACTCACAGAACCCTAGAATGGCCTCAATTGGAAGGGACCTTAAAGCCCATCTTCCTATCTTGTTCCCACCCTTTCCCATTGGCAGGGACACTTCCATTAGACCAGGCTGCTCAGAACTCCATCCACCTTGGCCTCGAACACTTGCAGGGATGGGGCAGCCACAGCTGCTCTGGACAACCTATGCCAGGGCCTCACCATCCTCACAGGGAAGAACTTCCTCCTAGTACCTAAACCTGTTTTCTTTCAGTGTGAAGCAATTCCCCCCTTTTCTGGTCACTCCAGACTCTTACAAAAAGTCCCTCACCATCTTTCTTGTCAGCCATCTTCACTTCCCTTTCCATTGAAGGCAACACAAAATCAGTTTAAATTAGGGTTTCTGTCCTTCTGGGCAGCAGCAGCTGCTCTCCAGGGCTGACAGAGCTTTTTCCCTGCCCCAGGGCTCTTCCCAAGAGCTGCCAAGTGCTGCTGTTCTCAGCCACTTACAAGGAGCCCGTGCGGGCCTTCGCGGAGCGGATCATCCCCGACCCCATCGTGATCAAGCTGCGTGAGGAGGAGCTCACCCTGAGCAACATCAGGCAGTACTTCATGGTGTGCCAGAGCTCGGACGAGCAGTACAGGGCCCTCTGCAACCTCTATGGCAGCTTCACCATCGGTCAGGTCATGATCTTCTGTCAGGTAAGGGGCCTGCCTGGGAGAGCCCTGCACTGCCCCTCTCCCATTGGGAATAGCAGGAATGGGTCATTTTACAATGTGGGCACAGCGGGCTCCTCCCAAGACCCCCAGTACAAAGGAGCTGACCTCATGGGAGTGTTGAAAACTGCCATGAGCTCCCTCGGAAGGGGCAGGGGACTCTGGAGAGGGAGCTGTTGGCCTCAGCCTGTCCCCATGTGTGCAGACCCGGAGGCTGGCAGACTGGCTGTCGGGGAAGATGAGCCGGGACGGGCACCAAGTGGCCATCCTGACAGCAGAGCTGACAGTGGTGCAGCGGGCCAGCGTCATCCAGCGCTTCCGTGAGGGCAAGGAGAAGGTCCTCATCGCCACCAACGTCTGTGCCAGAGGTATCCTGGCAAACCCAGCGCCCTCTGATAGCCCAAAATGTGCCAGGCCTGCTGTTCTTCCATGTGGGCTTGAGCAGCAGATCCTGTGGGACAGCGTATCCCAAAAGGATCCTTTCCCTCTCTTCCAGGCATTGATGTGCAGCAGGTCACCACGGTGGTGAACTTTGGGCTGCCCATGGACCAGGACGGCGAGCCGGATTTTGAGACCTACCTGCACCGCATTGGGCGGGCGGGGCGCTTCGGGCACCGCGGCATCGCCTTCAGCGTGGTGCAGAGAGAGACCGTGCGGCTCGTGCACAAGATAGAGGAGTATTTCCGTGAGTACCCGCGTGGATCCACCGCTCTGAGGCAGGGCTGGCACTGTGATCCCCTCCGGCTCACTTCCTCTTGGCAAATAGTCCTTGTCGGGCTGCTCCTCTCACCGGGGCTCTTCTCGCTGGGAACGGGTGACAGATACAGCTTCTAGGGTGATTTTTGCTCCCCAGCAGGCAGGTTTCCCAAGAAGCAGCCCTGGCGGTTGTGTGCAACTTGCAAGGGATGTTATCAGTACCCAGGATGCCTCAGCACTTTCTTTTTTTCCCTCTTTCAGGCATTTTTTCTGCCTTTCCTTGCAAGCACTTGTCCCAGGGGACCTGGTGCCCCAGCTCAGCTCAGCCCTGGCTGTGGGAGTGGAGGTGGCAGCTGTGGAAATCTTTCCTGAGTGGAAATTGATTGTCACTTGCTAACATCAAGAGGATTTTCTTGGGATTTGCCAGATGCCAGGACTGCACTGATGGTTTTTTGAATCCCAGTGCCTGTTTTCCCTGTGATTTTTAGAGGAAAGAAGGTTATAGAAGCCTTCTCATGGGCAGGAAACTGTGTCCCTTCCATCCCTTCCACATCTCCAGCCTCAGAGCCATTCAGCCCTCTTGGTTCCTTCAAATGTTCACCTGTCCTTGGAACCTGGAGTGAGCCTAAGGCAGACCCCAGGCAGAGAAGACACAAGCCACACATTCTGGCAAAGACTGTTGCCATGGAGGAGAAGCAATGAGCAGATGAAACAACTGGCATGTGGATGAGCCCAACCACAGCCATGGGCACAAGGAGCCAGTGTGAGGATGACCCCCCAGCAATCTGACTTGTGCTTTTCATGTTGTGATGTTGCAGTCGGAGGGTACAGACCCTCCCTGTCCTGTGTGGCTGTGGAGGTGGGAGCAGGGAGCGGGGGCACATCAGAAGCTGAGCTCTGCGTGCTGCTGCCATGGGGCTGCTGCTGGTGCTTGCTGCCTGCTGCCCTGATCCAGTTCCCCTCCTGCTTTGTCCCAGCTGATTTCCCTGCTGACCCCATTTCCACTGCAGTTCCTCCCAGCTGATGTCCCTGCAGAGGGAAGTGCTGCACTGAGCACTCCAGGAGCTTCCCAGCTGGCATGGGGCACTCAGGTGGCACAGACAGCAGCTCAGGGGAGCCAGCTCTGCACTGCATCCCAACAATTGCTCTTTCCTTCCTACAGAGACCACGATCAAGCAGCTGGATCCGTACGACATGGACGAGCTGGAGAAGCTTGCAGCTGAGTGAAGAGCAGGGATTCGTTCTCCCAAATCCAAGTTGTAGTTCTAAACAGGAGGAAAAGTTACAGGGGAAGACTTCCCGGTTCTCTTGTATCCTGAAGCTGTTGAGTTTTGTTGTGTTGCCTGGGGAGAGGCTGGAGCGAGCCTTGTCTCGCTAGATGGCAGCAGGAATCCACTGCAGCCGTCCCAGATCCCGGGGAAAAATCGAAGTGTTCAGGGTCCCGACAGTGCAGGAGAGAGGTTGGAGCTCCGGGTGTTCCAAAATCCGGGTGTGCAGGATTCCATCGGTGAGGGAGAGAGGTTGGACCCCAGGGGTCTGAAACCCAAATGTTCGGGGTCCCAGCAGTGTGAGGACAGAAGTTGGACTCCAGGGACTGGGCTGTGTTTGTGCCTTTGTTAATCTTTAATAAATGAAATTGATTGTAATCACCAGGGTGGCTCCTTCTTTACCAAAATTCTCTGAAATATATCAACCCTCACACGTGAGGTTTGATTAGATCATTGTTGACAATGGTATCATTTATCAGGTTGGCTACTGAGCCCTGCTCTCCTCATCCAGATTTCTATCCAAACCTGACCTGAATGGGCACAAAAAGTGACCAAAATGTGATGAGAGCACAGCCAGAGGCAGAAGCAGGACCTGGTGGTAGCAGGAGGGGGCCTGGCCCTGACTCTGTAGTTCCTTGCTGCCAGCTTGAACCCTTTGGGGCATTTCAAGCTCCAAAACCTCTTTGTGGGGAGTACACACACATTTGGTATTAACAGTGTGATTTTGGTAACTAGCAATGAATTCTAATTCAAGGATCATTGAGGGAAATGGGAGATGGAAGGTAGTTTTCCAGGCTTTACTGGGTGTTCCCTGATCCCCCTCACCATGTGCACCCCCAAATCCCCCCTGGCTTGCTCCAGCCCCTTGGCATTGCGTTACGGCACAGCCACCCCTATGAATGTTTGATGGTCTGGGGCGTTGCAGACAGTGCGAGATGAAATATCAAACCTTGCTCTTTGCCTGGCTTCCCCAGCTCCGAACCCCCCAGCTTTGATCACAGGGGAGTGGCAGTTTATTTTCCCCTCCTTTAGCCAAAAAAACATTGTGTGAAGGAGGGAACCATCAGGGATTAAATTCTCACATGGGGGGAACGCAGGGATGCTGCCATTCCCAGAGCAAGTGCGCCGCTCCTCAGCCCTGAGATTGCAGGGGGCCTGGCGGCAGTGGCGTCGGGTTCCCCCTGTGCTGGCAGGTTGATAAATAATTAACAGTTAATCAGGGCTGGGCTTAATTACCTGGGAGTAACTGGAGAGCAGGTCGAGCTGGAGAGCGCAGCCCTGCTTCGGCGTGCCGCTGCTGGACATGGCGCCATGGAGCGAGGCCGGGCACCGCCACCGCCGCCTTGGAGGGGACCCTGGATCCTGGTGCTGCTGCCGGCGCTGGCGGGGGGTGAGCACCGCCCTGTCCCCGCGGTTCCCGGGTGGGGGGCGAGCAGAGGCTGACGGCCGCGCTGCCCGGGCAGGGCAGCCGCTGGCGGCCAGCGAGGCGGCCTACGAGGAATGGCGGGCGACGGGCGTGCGAGGCCGGGCGGTGGAGCTGAGCTGTGGGCCACCGGCCGCAGCCCCACCGGCCGTGGTCTTCTGGAGCTTCACGCCACAGGGAGAGGGGCTCCCACGGGCTGTGGCCGTGGGCTCGGGCAGGGAGGTGGCCATGGCCCCTGGCACGGGGATGCTGGGCCGGGTGACGCTGCGCAACGGGACGCTGGAGCTGCGGGAGCTGCGGGTGGCCGCCCAGGGCCGCTTCCTCTGCCAGGGGCTCTTTCCAGAGCGGGGCCGGCTCCGTGTGGGCTATGCCGCCGTTCTCCTGCGTGTCCTGGGTAAGTCCCTGACTGTGGCCAAACCGGGGGGACCTGCTGGCCAGAAGTCAGCATCACCCTCTCCTAGATCATGATCAAGCCCAGCCTCTTGCCCAGCAGACAACAGAGCCATCCACTGGCCAACAAAACACCCCCCTAGCCAACAAAGGGCTCCACAAGTCAATAAAGCGTAGTGCAAGGCAGCGAAGTGCCCCACTAGCCAACGCAGAGTCCCGCTAGCCAGCATGGTGGTTCACTAGCAACTGTAGTACCCCATTCACCAACCAAGCACCCCACTAGTTAGCAGAGTACCCTACTTGCCAACATAGTCCTACACTAGCCAGCAAAGCATCCTGCTAGCCACCATAACACACCGCTAGCCAATATAGCATCCCATCAGCCAAGGTAGCTCAACACAAGCCAACATGGCACTCATCAGCCAAGCCCGAGCTCCACTAGCCAGCAGAGGACACCATCAGCCAGCAAATCTCCCTGGCCTCCAATCAGTGTAGCCCCCTAAAAGGCAACACAGCAGCCCACTAAGCCACCCTCATTTCCTTGCCCTGGCTACCCAAGCATCCCCCCGCCCCCCAGACTGGTCCCAGTAGCCACCCCAGCAAGTGGCCATGCCCACAGCCAGGGCTCCCCTCACTATCCTGCAGCGTCCTCACTGGCCATTCTACTGGCTGCTATGGCATTCACTGCCCAAACAGCCTGTCTGGGTGGGGGAGATGGGTGGTCCTGGGGCGTTTTGATGTCTGTGGGGGCCGCTCACACTCGGTGCCCCCAGTGCCTGTCTCCAAGCCCTTCGTGCGGCCGACGGCGGCGGCGGCAGCGGAGGGGGCAGCGGTGGCCCTGACGTGCACCGTGCGGGAGGGGACAGAGCCGCTGAGCTTCTCCTGGCAGCACCAGGAGCCCCGGGGCGGTCCCTCAGTGACCCCTGCGGGGCTGGGGGGCTCCAGGGCAGAGCTGCAGCTGACACCTGCCAACCGCAGCCACACGGGCTGGTACCTCTGCACCGTGCACAACGAGGTCAACAACCGCACCAGCGACCCCGTCTACCTGGACATCGTCTGTGAGTGCCCTGGGTGCCACCCACCGCGGGGGGCCCTCAGCCAGCAGCTGGGGGGGCATCTTCAGGGCTGGTGCCATCCATGGCATCTCTGGCCACAATGCTCTGTGGTTTGTTTTCCATGGCCACTGAGCACCCTGCCACCATGGTATGTCCATAGCTATCATGGAACATCCATGGGCATCATGTATCCTGCCACCGTGATGCCTCTGTGGCCACCACTATGTCTCTGTGGCCACCACGGTATGGCTTCTTGTTGCTTTGATGTATTCATGGCCATCATACACCCCATATATTATTACATATTGTAGCATCAGCATAATGCCTCTGTAGCCACCATGGCCACTGTGTGCGCTGCCACCTCGATGCATCCATGGCCACTGTGTGTCATGGTGTGCTCACAGCCCTCATGGTGCACCCTTTCTAAGGACATCCCACCAGTGGGAGGAAGCCCCAGGGAGGGCTGTGTCCCCTCTGTGGGCTGTCCCTGCCTGAAGGGCCCCGTGTCCCCGCAGATGGCCCTGACGAGCCGGCCATCCGTGTGGAGCCCTTCTCCCCCGAGCAGGGGGGCTTCTCTGCGGGCGAGCGGGAGGACGTGGTGCTGAGCTGCCTGGCTCCCTCCAACCCCCCCAGCCGCTATGTCTGGCTGCACAATGGCTCCCAGGTGCACGTTGGCCAGACCTACGTCATCACTGCCATCGCCCGTGCCCAGGCGGGCACATACACCTGCCTGGCCGAGAACAGCCACCTGCAGACGCGCACCCAGGCCACCATCGTCCTCACTGTCTACTGTAAGTAACCCCCCGGGGGGGCCGAGGGTCCCCACAGGGTGAGACGGACCAGCGCAGCTCCCTGGTGAGGATGTGGGTGGGACGGGCAATCTGAGGAGGGGCTGGGGGGAACCCAAGCTCTCCCCCAGTGCTGATGGTGTCCTGCAGATCCACCAGCAGGGAGCCCCAGCTGCTCTGCCCTGGCTTCCGATGATCAGCGGGACGTGGCCCTGCGGTGCCGCTGGCTGGGGGGCTTCCCCTTGGTCCGGCTGCGCTGGGTGGGCCCCCAGGAAGAGGAGGAGGAGGAGGAGGAAGAGGGGTTGATGGGGACCAGTTTTTCCATGGCCACCAGGATCCAGTCAGGGGCAGCCACCAGGAACGGCAGCTCCTTCTCCTGCCTGGCCTCCCACCCCGCGCTGCCACTGGGGGCTGCATGTGGGACCACCCTGTGTGAGTGACAATGGGCCCATCTGCCCCCAGCCCCCTTTGTGACCCCCTGGTGTCACAGCAGAGCTGCAATGAGCTCGTGCCGTGGCCAAACCATGGGATGGGCACTCCAGGGTGCTGCTGCCTTTCCCGGGACCTTCAGCACCTCCAGCTTGCTCCAAAACGGGGGACGCTGTGGCACGGCCGGGATTGCCGAACCCCCCTCGCCCTGGGGTGGGGGGAGCGTGTGTCTCCTTTTTGGGGGTGCTTTGGCACAGCGTGGCGGTGCCCCACTCCGACACCGCTCCGTCCCGCAGGGGTCCCGTCCGGCAGCCCCAGCTGCGCGGCGGCGGCCACCAAGGGTGACGAGTACGTGATGCTGCGGTGCCGCTGGGAGGGGGGCACGCCGCCCGTCACCCTGCGCTGGCGGGACAGCGCGGGCCGCGCCTTGGGCGACCCCGCGGCCTCCAGCGCCGTGCTGGTGCTGAGCACCGACGGCAGCCTGGCGGGCCGGGAGTTCGTCTGCGTGGCCGAGCACCCGCTGCGGGCCGCTGCCGCCGAGTGCCGCCTGCGGCTGGGTAAGCCGGACCCGTCCCCGGCGTCCCCACCGTGCCACGGCGGGGTGGCAGTCCCGGCCCATAGTGTCCCCCCTTCTCGCCGAGCAGAGGTCCCCGAGCTGCAGGCGGAGAGCGAAGTGGCGGTGCTGGAGGGCGGCGAGGCACAGCTGGCGTGCCGGCGGCGTGGCAGCAGTGCCAGTCTCGGTGCCACAGTAGCTTGGTACGACCCAAAGGAGCGGGAGGTGACACCGGGGCTGGCCAAGTACCAGCTGGAGCAGGGAGAAGCGTGGGTCAACCTCACGGTCCGGGATGCCGAGTGGCCGGGGGACAGTGGGATCTACCGCTGCACCGCCACCAATGCCGTGGGCACCGCCAGCCTCCCCGTCCGCCTCCGCGTGGACCGTGAGTCCTGGGAAGGGCAAGGGTGGGCTGGGGGCATCAAGGGTGGGCTGGGGGCATCGAGCCCCTCCTGGCTGGTGCCATCTCGCCGCAGGGTACCCAGCCCCGCCCAACGTCACCATCAGTAAGCTGCGGTACACGCGGGCGCGCACCGAGGTGCGGCTGGAGTGGCGGACGCAGGGCGCCGGCAACCTCACCGGCTTCGTGGTGCAGCGGCGCCAAACCAAGAAGCCCCTCCGGGAGACCCCCAGCCCCTGGGAAACAGCCGCCGGCGACATCGAGCCGCACTCCCGCGACCGGCGCCTGGGGGGGCTGGACCCCGCGGTGCTCTATGCTTTCCGCGTCCTGGCCGTCAACCACCGCACGGCCGGGCACCCCTCCGAGGTGCAGACGCCAGGTGAAGGGGCAGGGGCTGCTCCGCGGGGGCAGAGCGAGGGTTGAGCGGAGAAGGGCAGCGTGTCCATCCTGCGGAGCCGAGTGTGAGCAGCCGTCAGCAGGTTTCAGGCACGGGCTCGCACCTTCCCGGGCCTTTCTGGGCTCTGCCCGTCCCTGCTGCCTGCCATGTTCCCTCTGCTCTCTTCCAGCCGAGCCTCCCTTCGAGGCCTACCCGGCGGTGACGGGGGCGGCGGTGGCGGGGATGCTGGTGGCCACCGCAGCATCGCTGCTGGCCGTGAACTGCATCGCCCGCCACCGGGAGACCCTCCCGCGTGAGTGCCGGGGCCGCGGGGGCTCCTCGGGGGCCACAGGTCGACCCCGACCCCCCCACCTCACCCATCTGTCTCCCCAGGGCTGCACGACCTGCTGTTCCGCACGTGAGTGCCCAGACCCCTCTGCCCCCCGCCCCCGCGCCCGGCACCAGCGAGCCCCCCGTGTCCCCCAGGGCCGGTCCTGGCGCCCAGGAGCCCGTGGGCACAGCGGAGGATGCTGAGGCAGCCGCAGGGAGGGAGGAGGAAGCAGGGCCAGCCCAGGGAGACTCGTGTGCCCCCGGCACGGCAGCAGGTGCCGAAGCAGCACCAGCGCAGGGAGACCCGACTGCCCCGGGCACGGCAGCAGGTACCGGGCGGGCTGAGGGCAGAGCCCCTGACCCAGCGCCCAGCCGTGGCACCCGGGCTCCTCCACCCCTTGCAGAGCCGCTCTCGGCAGCAGCAGGCACCAGCGATGAGCCAGTTAATGTCACCATCACCGTGACAGCGACACCGTGACCACTCCGGCTCCTGCTCCTTGTTTCCCTGTCCTCTCTCCCACACCGCGGGACGGCAGCACCCACCTGCGCCGCGTCGGGCTGCTCCAAACGCAGCACCCGGAGAAAGCCCCTCCGGCTCAGCCCCGGGCCTGCAGTTACTGCTGGAGCTAAAATAAATATTTAGGCTACAATAAATAGTTTCTCACCGACGGCAGGAAAAAAGCCCGAGGGCCGAAGCGCTGCTCTCAGCCCCGGGGCTGGCACTGACTGGGGATGATGCTTGAGGACTCTGCTGAGGTGTCTGTGGTACAAAAACAGCCACGAAGCTTTTTGTGGGAAGGGGCCTCATCTTCACCCCCAGACTGCCCAGTTTCAGGCCAAACCGCAGGAGGTTAAAAATAGTGATTGCAGATGGTTTTCCCCTGCATTGGTGCAAGCATGAAGGGAAGCAGGGCCAAGGAAAGTGTCAGGCAGCTCCCAGCTTTCCTGAGTCCTCATCTTCTGCTGTGTGTGGAGACAAGGGCACCTTGGATCATTTTCTCCTGTATTTGGTTAATAACAACCCATTGGGAAGTATCAAGCCACATGAACCAACCTTGATCAGTGCCCACAGAGTATCAATCTCCACATCAGCCATAAAGCAGCACTGATCCCTCTATCAAACCACCCCCAGAAATACAAACCCTACCCAAACCCCCTGCAAAACCATCACTTCCAAACACATAACATTCCAAAGGGATATTACAGCTTCTCTGGAAAACAGTGTCTCTTTATCTGACACACCCACAATACAGGGGAGATTTAAGCAAGGTTGTTTAAAACCATGGTTAAATTTCAGTGTTTGGGGAAAACTAAGCAGCCACAGTTAAATCTCAACAACTCGTGGGCCAATCTCTGTTGGAAAAGGGGAAAACCTTGCAGCAGATCCTACAAAAGGAAAATCCAGGCTGTGAGGACAAGATAAACAAAAAGGGAGGAGGGAGATCTGTGGTGGTTCTGGGGTATGTGGCAGCCAAAGCCCACGGGTGAGAAGTCCATGGTGTGCAAAGAACTTTGGAATAAGGCAGCTCTAGCTGGGAGGATGCACAACCCTAAAAAAAAGGTAAAAGAATAAATATAACCACAAATAATGCAATAGAGAAGGCTTTGGGGAGAGCTCATTGTGGCCTTCAATTACTTGAAGCAGGAGGGAGATGATTTCTTATACAAGCACAGTTACAGGACAAGGGAGAATGGTTTCATACAGCCAGACAGCAGATTTAGATGGGATATTGGGAAGAAATTCTTCCCTGTGAGGGTGGTGAGGCCCTGGCACAGGGTACCCAGAGAAGCTGTGGCTGCCCCAGTCTTGAAGTGCCCAAGGCCAGGTTGAATGGGACTTGGAGCAGCCTGGGATAGTGGAAGGTGTCCCTGCACAGCAGGGGTGGAATGGGATGAGCTTTAAGGTCTCTCCCAAATCAAACTGTGCTGGGTTTCAGTTAAACATGAAAACCCATTCCAACACTCCTGGAGCAGCCCATGGAGCTGCTGCTACCAAAGCAGATCTCAAAGGCTTCTCCTCACACAGACATCACTCCCCAAACCCTGTGGCTGGCAAAGCTGCACCAGTAGCCCTGAGCTCCCAGGGCTTTGGAGCAGCTGCAGCCAGGCTGACATGGCTCCCTCCCTTCCAGACTGGCCAGGGACACGCTGCTCTGGGCTGCAGGTGTCACCTCGGGGTGGCCATCACTGTACATTTTGATTCATTTCTGGGGCTTTGCACTGTGACTCATGTGGGAGGAGGGAGCGCTTTGCAAGCACTGATTTGGTTTATTTACTGGGATTAAATTTGGAAAGGAAGAATTAAAACACCCACCCAAGCCCTGCAGTTAAGGCTGCAGCACCTCCATCGTGCTGTGTCCAGGAGGGGCAGGTTCCTAACAGTGCCAAGGGCTGCTGGGAGCTGTTTCACCATGACTGGCTGCATTTCAGAGCTACCCAAGCTGTAAGTAATCCCCCAAACCAAGAGTTGAACTGGATTTTGTCTTCTGTGAGTGGGAAAGTGAGACAGGCTGATTTCCACCTGTACTTGTGCAGAAGGGTTATTGAGCACCTAAAGACACAGTCACTGACTCAAGTTCTGCTTCAAGCTGCACAGAACAGACTCAACCAAGGCTCATTTTCCTTACTGATCTTCTTATTTCCTCACTGGGATCTTCCCAGAGAAATCAAGAGAGGCCAGGAGGTGTTCATGGAAAGGAGGGTTCAAGTGCCATGTCACTGAGCTGCCAGGGAGGTGGCAGCTGTTGGTCATTTCAGACCTGCTTAACTCCCTCTCTTGGGCTCCTCAGAAGCTCTTGTCCCACTGGTAAATTGCCACGGACACACACTCCACATTTCCCATCCTCATTCTTTATATTATTACAATTCTTTTTTATACACATAACCAGGCTAGTTTTGTGGTGTGTGGGGGAAGAAAAAAAAAAAAAACAACAAAAAAAGGGATTTCAAGGCATAAATAATATAAAAAGGCAACCATTCTGAAACCAAGATACATTCATATGACACTACTACAAAAAATAAATAGTGACTCTCTCTGTTATAATTAACATCCCCCCGTGACTCCCTTTCAGCGGTGCTGCGGTGCAGTTCCTGGCGTTGAGTGGGGACAATGGTCACTGCCTCAGGTTTCCTGCAGCTGGAGCTGACAAAGGTCCCCAGAACCATTTAGGGTGGCTCCAGATGAACTCCATCCTGGTTTTTCCTTACAGTCCTTGGAAAGAGGCTGAAGAATGAGGGGGCTCCAACTCAAAATGTGGTTCGATGTTTCCGAGTGCAGGAAGCTGCCGCCTGCAAAGCAAGAGCAGGGCAGCTGGTTGTGTCGGGTTTTTCAGGAGATTCTCTGTCAGCTCAACAGAACCACATGCCCCAAAAACTCTTTAATTCCAGTTGGTGATGTTCTTTGGGCTCAGGCTCATTCCCACCACACCAGGCACAAGCACAGGGCATAGGCTGTATCGTCAGCCCAGCACTGCAGTAACAAAACCTGCTCTGAGATGGCTGCTGCTGAAAACAGCTATGAAATAGTGCTGAACCTTTAGGATTCATTTGCACGTGGTCACAATTCACAAAACTGCTGCATTCACCCCAAATCAGCAACAGCTCCAGGCATTTGGTGGAAATGGGCTGGTGAGGAATTCATGGCACCAAGGCCACGCTCCTGACCTGGCACACCCTGCCAGAGGTGTGTCCACCTGAACCCCCCTTCCCCTGCTGCCACGGGGTGGGTGCAGAGGGAGCTGCCTGATTTCAGCACACAAGGTGCAATGATTCCAGGGTGGGGAGAGGAACAGGTTCTCTTTCCACCACCAGATACTGGGTCCCTCCCTGTGCCAGCTCCTGCCTCCAGGATGGCTCTGGAATACTTGTGTCCTGTGTTGGGGCCAATGGGGGTGCTGTGAGTGCAGCATCCATCAGTCACAGCCTCCTTATGTGGCAATGAGCCCTTTTTAGAGGCATCAATCACAAGGGCATGACAGGACCAGGCACTGGAGCAGCACTGCTCCCGCTTTCCACGATGGGAAAGGCGGGACATTCACCTTCCTCCAAGCCTGCTCTTACAAGGGTTTAATTACTGGCTTCTCTGCAATAAATTAAGCTCCCTACAGAATACTCCCAGCTTCCCAGCCAGGTGCTATCCTCGGCAGGTTGCCTCACCGTCCATGCAATCCACGGAGAGCTGGCTCACGGCCTCCCGGCAGCAGGAATGCTGTGCCGGGGGCTGCTCCGCGCTCTCCCTGCCCTCCTCCTCCAGCCGGGCGCTGCACTCGGGGCTGGCCGAGGCCAGGCACATGGCCACCATCACCTGGGGGCTCAGGGGCTTCATCTCCACACCGTCCTGCTGGAAAGGGGCTCCCAGGGGCACGACGGGCAGCGCGCTGCTGCCGAAAGTGCCGTTGGTTTTGGTGAAACACCTGCGGGAGGGACAGAGGCCAAAGTTACTCAGAGTGGCTTCATCCCCCCTTCCTTCTTCCCCCCACAACTTTTAAGTGTTTTACCACATCAACGATCAGAGCATTTGTCAAATCAGTTTTAAATATATTTGTGGAGCAATTCTGACATTAAGGATTGAGTGGGTTTTTTTTCTCCCAGCAGACAGCTGAAAACATTCAAAACACGCTCAGTTCCTTCCCCCATCAATTGAGACCCAATGACCTGACTTGTGAGTCCATTTCTCCATCAAAGCAACTCCATAAAATGTTTTCACTGCCAAGATAAAGAGCTCAAATTTGAAACCCAAGCAGCACACTTAGGTACCTTGAAAAATAAATACTAAGTGTTATTGGAGTGAATGCAAATTAGAAAAATAGATGCAATTTTAACTCCCCCTGTTCTGCTGTGTAAGTCAAACTGTGGCCCTGCAATACCTGTGTAAAGCTGTGGAACTGAAGTTAAAGTGCTGAATCAATTGTTACAGCTGAGGTATTTAAGCTTTAAACAAAAAGGAGCAGGACTTTGACACACATACCATTGTGGCAGGAGGGAAAACACTTCAGTGTTTGCAGCCCCATGAACAATATGGCCTCAGGGAACATTTATATAAACAATTCCTACATAAGAAAGCCATAACTACCCAAAAAGTAAAAGGTTCACTTGCACAGCTACCACAGTTTTGAGAAACTACACACCAACATGATCCTTGTTATGTGGTGCAGGACAGAGATGGATCCACAGATAAACACGTGCAAATAAGGATGGAAAGTGTTCACACCCTCCAGTGACACCCCAAAATGCTCCTGTGAAAGCTGAACAAGCTCCAGGTCTCTATGTGCTAGTGCAGATCCAACTCTGAGCACCCTTCTTCTCTTTTTTTCCGACCAGATATAAACCCATCCCTCACCTGCTTTGCTCACAGGGGTCAGCCCAGTGCACTTGCTATCTGTCATCCCTGGGGCTGTTTAAGACTGCATTTGGAAAAACAAAAAATGGATCCCTGGGACCTGCCTGCTCAGCTGCTGGCTCAGCAAGCAGCACCGTGTGCTGCTCCAGGCTGATTCTGGCCCAAATCTGAGCAGAGCAGATGAAAAACTGCTGGAAAATGAGGAAAGATGGACTGGGACACCAGCAGTGCCAGGGCAGCAGCCAGCAGAGCTGACCTTGACAGCAGCCCAGCACTGAGCTCAGAAGGGTTTCAAACCAGGACATGTTAAGCTTGGCAGTCTCAGTTAAATCCTGCCCAAGTCTCAGAAACCACTTTTATGCCATTAAAAAAGTCATGGCAATAAGGAAAACCATCACACTGGAGAGACCTGTCCTACAGCCCTGCCTAGAGTCTCAGTTCATACCTGAAACCTGATCAAAACCTGGGATCAATACTGCCAGAACTGAAAGAGCAACAAAACACCCAACAACACAAATAAACTTGTCAGAGGAGGAACTGTAGTGAGCTTTCCCTCTGGCAGATGCTTCACCTGCAAAGCCAGAACAGGACAAAGGGGTTCCCTCTGGAGCCTGCTCCCCTCCCAAAAGCTGTGAGGATGGAGCAGCACTAAGCTTCAACCTTCACTCTCCTATTTTGTCCTCCCACTCCTGTAACTGCCTCCAAAATCATTATTCCAAGTACCAAAATACCACAGAAGCCACTGGAGAATCCACATGAAACACATCTGGTCCTCAAACAAATCCATTTATTAGTTTGCCTTTCTCTCCGCAGAGGTTTTCACTACACTCACTTATTATTGAGAAAAAAAGGCTCAGAGAAACCCATCTAAATGTTTGGGTTTGCATGTTTCTGGGGGTTTCTTCTTAAAGATACAGGGGTCACTGAAGTTCTCTGTATTACTGTAAGAGCTTGAAGGAAGTTTCAACACAGCAGTTCAGCCTTCAAAGCTTCAATAACCACATTTTGATGGAAACTAGCCATGGGGATATCCAGAGCAGAGTGTGGAGGAAGAGTGATGTCAAATCCCTGCTGGGAAAACACAACTTCTATCAATTCTTAATACTGAAACCCTAGTAAAATATAATCTAAAAAATAAATCATAATTTAGATGAAAAGGCTGGAAAAACAAATGGATGTTCCTACATTTGAATCATGTATTTCAGATTTCTGATCAAAATACAGTGAATTTGCAAAGGAGAGAGCTCTAAAAAAGTGTAAATTCCTCTGCAAACGTCAGGTATCTTGAGAGCTTCAGCACAAAGGCACAAGAGAAGAAAAAAGATCAATTCTCAATCCTGTCAACCACAGGCTTTGTCCACAATAGCAAAGCGGGTCTCCAGTTTTCAGCAGCTTCTCCCTCTGGCAATGCTCCACGAGAAGTTATGAGGGATAAAGTGCTAATTTAAACAGAAGACCCAGGGATTTCAGCACTGAAATAATAAAACCTGCTCTGAGATGGCTGCTGCTGAAAACAGCTATGAAATAGTGCTGAACCTTTAGGATTCATTTGCACGTGGTCACAATTCACAAAACTGCTGCATTCACCCCAAATCAGCAACAGCTCCAGGCATTTGGTGGAAATGGGCTGGTGAGGAGTTCATGGCATCAAGGCACTCTTGATCTGGCACACCCTGCCACAGGTGTCCACCTGAACCCCCCTTCCCCTGCTGCCACGGGGGAGCTGCCTGATTTCAGCACATGATTCCAGGCTGGAATGAGGACAGGCAGCTCAGGGGGACAGCCCTCACCTGTGCAGTGAGGTTGAACAGAATGGGGAAAACACTCCAACCTCAAATTCCCACTTGCCAAAACCTACTGAGCTGACTGCCCTAACCCAAGAGGCCTTTCTCCTCCTCCTCCTCCTCCTCCTCCTCCTCCTCCTCCTCCTCCTCCCCCTGGGCATACGCCCAGCTCCCTGGTGTAAAGCTGAGGCACGTTCTGGTCCCCTCCATTCCCCTCTCCCATGTCCTCTTCCCATTCCCCCAGCGGCAGGACAGGAACAGAGCGGTCCCTGCTGTGCAGCTCTCTGCCAAACCGAGGTTAATGATCCCCTCCGGGGCAAGGCAGCTGTAAGGGACAACTTGTTTCTCTATCAAGCAGTCAAATATAGAATGGGGCTGTGAAAACTCAAAGTTCAGGCCCTGCTGATGACCCGCCTGGGAGGAGCAGTGCAGTTGCAGAGGATGGAACTCTTTCCCTCGCTTTCTTAGGGAAAAAAAAAAAAAGAGCAACTAAAACCTAAATGTGTTTAGCACTGGAAGCAAGCTCTTAATTACAGCGTAACACATATGGCGTGCTCTAAATTACCAGGAGTGTCAGACGTCCTGGAGAGAGCTGTGCACTGCCTGCTGGAAATCACAGCATTGATTGTGACAAATTGGTGTGTGAGGGCTTTCCTGAGACCTGCCAGGGACACTGGGCCAGGCAAGGCATTACACTGTCATGCACGTATTTATGGAAAGAAGAAGGATTCAAGGCTCATTATAAGCGGTATTTTAAAAAGTAAAACTATGAAAATAAAGTGAATGTGCTTTCTGCCTTCAACAACAGCTTTGTTGTTCAACAAGGGGTGGACTTGATGATGCTTGTGGGCCCAACTCAGAATATTCAATGATTCAATGATTAATTTCAACTCGGCTTAGCCAGATGCATACCTAAAGGCAGATGAGGATTTTAACAATACTGAAAAATCAAAGTATGAATTGAAAAAAAAGCCCAGAACCTACCAGTCAGAGCAGCCCAGCTTGTCTGACTTCCAGTCCCATTTCTAATCATTAAAATAACCAGAGATTGAGTCAGAAGCCCAAGGAGGATAATAATTCCAAACGTGAAAACTCAGTAATTTTTATTAGGTTTCCAACTCCTAGCTACAATGCAGAAGACAGATTTTCCCTTATTCTACACAAGAATCCTTTTTCCCTTGAAAAAAATGTATCCCACTCTGACAATGGCTGGTCATCTCCTCCTGAAGGCCTCAAGAACTTCAAATCCCATGTTTTACAAAGAACAGCATTGTGAAGGCAAAGGAGTGAGTTGGTTAGTGTTCTTAAGGGAATGTCAGGAAGTGTAAAATATAGAAGACCAATTAAATCCCATTTGACAAGCTCCATATGGAATGATTTTGTTATCTCAGAACTGAAGGAAAACACAGGAAATACACATTTAAAAAAAAAATCCAGCGCCCAACCTGCCTCACTTCCTAGAGAGCATCAGAGGAGCAAATTGAGCAAAGTGAGATCTGGAATTTTAACAACTTGTTTTGTTCTGTCTATGGAAAATCCTCAACTGCTCTCCAGGTCATCCATGGAGCTCCTCTTGCTAGCCAGGACTCCAGCTCTCATCTTTGGTCAGCCCAGCTCCACCCCAGCACACAGAGGGAGGGCTGTTCTCTGGGCAGGTCATGTCTCACCTGTAACTGTCATTTCTCACCTGTTATTGTCATTTCTCACCTGTTATTGTCATTTCTCACCTGTTATTGTCATTTCTCACCGGTTACTGTCATGTCTCACCTGTAACTGTCATTTCTCACCTGTTATTGTAATTTCTCACCTGTAACTGTCATTTCTCACCTGTTATTGTCATTTCTCACCTGTTATTGTCATTTCTCATCTGTTACTGTCATTTCTCACCTGTAACTGTCATTTCTCACCTGTTATTGTCATTTCTCACCTGTTATTGTCATTTCTCACCTGTTACTGTCATTTCTCACCTGTAACTGTCATTTCTCATCTGTTATTGTCATTTCTCACCTGTTATTGTTCCGACAATTCCGGCAGTTGATGCACTCCGAGGGGTCAGCCTGTGGCACTGCCGTGTACATCCCACCACCCTGCAGCAAGAAGGATTAGTAATTAATAACCAGAAATCCAATCACTGTTGGGACATCCAAGAGCTCTCTGACTCAGTTTCCCCACTCTGAGCACGTTATCGATGCCCTGCTCCGGGCTGTACGTGGCATAGCAACACTGAGCGATTGTCCAAAGGCCAGGGGAGGGCTTTGCCAGTGTGTGTGTCAGGGAAAAGTAAATAACTGCAGCTTAGACAAGTATGTGGTCATTTCCCTGGTCTGTTTTCAGCTTAATATGCTGAGGTTTAATTTAATAAACACACTGTAAATATATTTATTTTTAACGCTGATGACAGACACGAAAGCGAATTGCTGTTCATTAGCACGCAAGGCTTGTTTAGGGAGACAGAGGATTAAATTTGCAGGGCTGATGTCACACACAAACCCATCCCACTTTCCTGTAATTACTCCGATTAGATCAGTTTACTTCACTACACTGATTTTTGAACCGTTTGGTATTTGTACAGATGGGGTAATTCCTCAGCCAGCAATGACTCCGGGTGAGAGGGATTTTGTGTTGTTGGTTTTGGCTAACGGGGCCATTACAAGCCAGTTGAAATGCCCAGATTAACACATACCTCATTGTTAGGGACCAGGCAGACAGTGATGTGGGAGCCACTCCAAGGGGGCTGCAGAGCCAGGCTCCTGCACTGGGCTCCAGGAGGGAGCCAGGCTGGGAAGGCTCACCTGGCTTTTGGCAGCTCAAGTGGTAGGCAACTTCTAGCAATCCCGATTTTTGCAAAAACAGAGCTTATCCTGAAGTTTTTGAGGGGTAGGGAGCACTGAGGAAATGCCTAATTAGTCTTGATTGCCATCCTGGCCAGTTTCTCCCTTTCTCATTTAACCCAATCATTGAAACAATAAAGAGCAACCTAACGAGGATCAGAACATCCTGTTCCTCTGCTAGCCTCGCCCACGTGCCAGTCCCAGCCCTCCTCCATGGGCAGAGATCCTGTGACTCAAACTTTCTACAACAGGGAGCGGGGAAAGAAAAGCTCAACCCCATCACCTGTTCCCAGCAAGACAGCAGCATTGGGTGGACACCTCAAGGCACAGAGGAGCTCCAGGCACCAAGACCTGTGTCATCACAAACACATTTCCTTTTTTCCCCCACCAAAAAATAAAAATGGGAGGGACAAAACATAATGCAAACTCCCAGACTTCCTCCCGAGAAAGCTTCTGAGCACTGCAAATGTTCCCTCCCTGAGGGCTCTGAGATTTTTTGAGAGTTTCACCCACTGGGAGGTTGGACAGGTCAAAAAAACCCAGTTTGGGCCTTGGCTGCTCTTGAAAACAACCAAAAGTGGGCACTTCTTGCTCCACGGGTAGGCCAAGGGCAGAATGGGGTGAAGAACTGACTGGTTTGGGCTCAGACTGGAGGGAACTGAAGTGGCAACTACTGTGCAAGTGCTAATTTGTTGTTCAATAAAATGAAGTGCTTGTGCTCAATTACCAACACAAACAATAGGCCCGTTTTTTTTCTCCAGAAACAGCATGGGTTATTCAGACTTTTGAACTTTTTCTTTCAGTTTTCCTGGGCAATGTTCACAGTTTTGAGTAAGTTTAGTAAGTTTGAATGCAAGCCATCTGTTTCCATAGACAATAATGAAATCATTATTCTCTCTTGGAAACAGGACACGTTTCAGCAAATGAAGTATTTTTCCACAGCATACAAAGGCTGGATCGCAGACTGAAATTAGTTTTTAATTTTATTTTCAATTTCAAAACAAAAAACCAGCCTGTCTCAACAGTCACAAACAGGGGACTGAGAAAGAAAAAAAAAAAAAGAAAAAAAAGCAGCGTTATTGCTCTGCTGCAGTTCAAGTTGTATGGGGCACTTCATTCCATGGAACCTCCTGCGCCATTCGTGCTTTGCCATAATTAATAGCATTGCTCAGAGTTACAGATCTGAAACAGGTGGGGGAAAAACGGGTGATCCATAAAGCTGCAGAATAAGCAGCTATAATTAAATGTATTTAACTTGGAGATTGAGAAATACCATATGTACAAGTAAAGTATCTCAGCCCAGCACTGAGGCATTCTCAGAGCTTACATGCTGTTAGGAGGAGGGTAGAGGCAGATTTCCCAGAGTAAGTGGAATTCTTGCTGTCATCTGATATTCTCAAATGAAAACCATGATGTTTGCATCACAAGTATCAGCCCAGTTGCTTCCTCTGGGATAAGGAATTCAGTGGAACTGGCTGTTATCAATGGATGAGTATTCCCCCACCCAAATTAAGCCCGCTTCCACAGCCCCTGAATGAACCCCAAGGTCTGGGCTGAGCCTCCCACCCAGTGCAGGACCTTACATTCACAAGGTGATGGGGATGTTCATAGTCCACGTGTGTTCTGGGCAGGGAGTTGGTGTGCCCCGGGTACAGTCCTGCTCCTCCTCCACTCATGATCCCATTGACACCATTGGCAACTTTGTGGTGGAGGTGGGGGCAGCCGTTGCTGAGGCCGTTGCTGAGGAAGTTCCCGTGGATGCTGCCATTGACTCGGCTGGTCCCGGGCAAGGTCGTGTACTCAATCATCTGCCCGTTGATGTCTGCCCCTTGGTAGAGGTAGCCTGGAGGGTCGTATTCTGCAAAAGACATTGCTATTGAAAGCACTTCTACTGATAAATGAGCAACCCTAAAAAATAACGAAACTTGTTTTTTTCTTTCTCCAGCTTTTGTGAACTAACTCTGATATCCAACTGCTTAGCATATGCATGTAGACATGGAAAACAGCCACATCCTGGAGAGCAGGGCAGAAATGTTGGTCTGGCTGATGTCAATCACTACAAGAGCATCCTAAAACCAGGCCTTTTGTATCACCAACAGCGCTTTCTGCTGTATCTGCTATAAGCTGCTTCCAGAAGGTCTTTCTGGGCTGCAGCTGAAGACACTATCTTCATTATCTCCTACATTTCTCTCTGTAGCAGAGTAAGAGTATTTAAAAATAACCACAGGCCATGGCAAGAGCAAGGCTGATTTATGCACAAGGAGCAGAAAAGGCCCGTGCAGAGATTCTGCTGGCTCTGGGCTGTTGGTGGGTGCAGAGCACCTTGCAAAGCTCCTGCTGGCTAATGAACAGATTTTCCTCATTAACACCTCTCTGGAAGACTTGGCCATTGAATGCCATCTCATTGTGCAGGGACCAAGAGGTAACAAGGGACTTGTCCTAGAGCTGCAAGTTCACTTTCTTTCCAGATGCACTCAAGAAAGGGAGAGATCCAGGGTTTAACTCTCCACAATTTTAACGATTACATACGATTACACACATTCTGCCTCTGCAATCGTCAGAGACATATGCAGGGGCTTAAACACAAAGTGCAGAAACTTTCCCACACCATTCTCTGGGTGAAACTGCATCACAGTCCTCCAGGGACGCAGCAGGACAGGGAGCACCAGTGTGAAGAAATGGAAACGCTGCTGCTCTTAAAACCCAAGTCTGCACCTAAGGAACACCTGGCAGTACAAGTCTCTACAGAAATGCAAGCCGGCTCCTAAGAGGAAACTGCTTCCCATCCATAAAACGCAGCACGGACATTCCTGATTTTACCCTGGTAATATTTTCCTCATGAAACCAACCCCACTCACTCTGCATGGCGCTCTGCTGCCGGTTCTTCCAGAGGCACATGGCGATGAAGACGATGAGGATGAGGACCATGACGCCCAGGACGCAGCCCACGATCAGGTACAGCATGTCACTGCTGCGCACGGGGCCGCTGGCAGCCACAGCCCCGCTGCCCCCGGCCCGCTCGGGGGGGCTGGGGGGCGTGCTCAGGTCTCTCACTGGATATTCAGACGCTCCCGGCGTGCGTTTCACTGGGTGAGTAGAGACAAGCATGTGTACATCCACTAAATGCATTTTCTGAATGTGTTTTTTTTCGTCATGAAATGAAAATAATTACTGCCAAGCCTGAGTCCTCGCAAAGAAAGCTTCCAAGTCAACATTAAATCCTGCCATGAGAATGCCAGCTCCTATTGGGTAATAACTGCTTGCCTTGGAAAATGGTGATTATCCCGCCTGCTCACCCACTCTTTGAGGTCACTGGAACTTTAACGAGCCGCTCGAGGTACCCGTGGCTGCAACTGCTCTAACTCTCATCTTGAAAGAGCACAAATCTTTCCACTTCTGAGGTCAGGAAAAACCACAACACTCATTTCTCTCGCCCAGGCTCTGCCAGATGACCTGCTCTTATCTGATGTGAACCCTGCTAACCCCCTTTCCAAACCACACAGTTGAAGATCAACCAAGAGATGTACAGAAAATCACTGAAAATGAGATGCTGGTTTAACCCAGGAATTGCATTTACATTAGTTTCCAGTACACCACAGTTCAGATTTATTTCATTTGACACTAAAACCCTAAAAGAGGTGCCTGGCTTAGGAGTGAAGCTGGTCAGAGAGAGACAAGCATCTCCATGCAGGTATGCTGGATAAGCTGGATCACCCTTATAAGCCTGGGGGAGATCAATTTTAAGGAAGAGGCAGTGTGAATGACAGATTACATCTTGCCCATTTTAAAATTAGAGAAGAAAGTTATATTCCTTGCAGGAGGGAGACCAACTGTGTGCGCAGCCTTGAGGCCCTGCAGCTCCTACTCCTTCCTTCAAAGGTTTCACTACTCACTTCACTGAATTTTGATGCTTCCGCTCCCAGAGGGCTTTTTTCTTTTTTTTTCTCAAACATTTTTTCATAGCACTGCATTTGAAGTTTACTGTCTGCATTTTCCCTTTACAGCCTTACTTGGTTTTAGAGATTAAAGGAGACAGGAATTCTTCGCAAAATAAATGTGACTGCCATATCTGACACTTCCCGAGAACAGTACAAACTTTGTGCCAGAGGCATGCAGGATTAGGGATGGAGGCAGCCAACACAGCCATCAATTGCTGTGGTCTGCACTTATACAACGTGTCACAGAGCCCTGAAGACATAAAACAGATGTACAAATCAATTCTGTCATCTTCAGGCGCATGGTTGTCTCCTAAGGAGAGGCCATCAGCGGAGCAGAGGCAGCAGTGCTATCTCTGAGAGCAGGCAAAGCTGCAGAGCTCTGCTGAGAGCCTCAGGAGTGCAACGGATCACTTTCCATATGTTCAAAACAATCCCAGCTTCGGAAGACAAAACAATCCTCCGAAACATTCCAGAAAATTATGGTCATCATCGCAGCTGACTTTTGTGCTGCACAAAAATTCCCCCAGTGGATCTTTCCAGTCCCAAAGGCCACCTCGGCTCAGCCCCGCAGCCTCACCTTTGGTCTCGCAGATCATCACGTTGCTGTACTCACTCTCCCCCCCCTCGTTGTAGCACTGCATCTTAATGTCATAAGAAGTTTCAGGCTGCAGGTGATTTATCAGGTGCCACTGCTTTGTACCTGTAGGGGAGACAAGGAGTAAATTGCAGTTCAATTACCCACAGGAGCCAGGATTATGGTCCAGTGCAGTGCAGGGACCTTTTCTACCAAATCTAGGGGCACCGCAGCTTGTCTTGTTAGCACAACAGTAGCAGTTTACGGACTTAGCTGAAACCACGGTCCACGAGTGGCATCCCTGCTCAGGACAGAGGACTGGAACTAGACGATCCTGAAGGTCCCTTTCAACCCAAATTATTCCATGACTCTCTAAGACTTGCATTATCTAGTGAAACTGATTATTAGAAGGACCTTTTGATGAATTGACGTGAGGGTTTTTTCACTGTTTTCTTTTAAAGAAAGTCATGCTCTGCAAAAGCCAAAACTCACTAAACTCAAAACCCAGATATCCAAGTGCCCACACCTGTGCATTTAAGTTCAACAGCAGCCCTGAGCACCCTGAACATGGAACCACCAAAGGGATGTGTTTAGGGTGGATTATGATAACTATTTACAGTACACTGGTCAAATAACAAGGAAAACTGGCACAGAGAGTTTGGGACAAGGACGAACTTGGTTGTGAGCAGACTTTCTAGAGGTGCAAGGTACTGCTGCAGCCATTGGTGTCACATGGAAAGGACACATCCGGACTGCTCAGTTCGGGCGAAACCCCAAATAATTGAACGTGCATTTTATGAACCATCCTGGGAACGCAGCAGGGCTGTCCTGGTGCCACAGACCCGGCAGAGCCCAAGCCCCAGCCCCAGCCGAGCAATCTTCTCTAACAGGACGGTTTTGTCATCTCTGGCCCCTGGCCAGCTTTTCATTTAGACACCCTCCTGAAGTACTGAGCACTTCAGGATAAATCACTCCCAGTTTTTACTTTCACGGGCTTGTGACAAATTTTACTAAACAGCGACCCTTTTTTTTTTTTTTTTTTTCTAGGGAGTTTAATTAACTGTTTGAGTGCTCTTAATCCCTCTTGGAAAATACCACCTTGAACTGTTTCCACTGTTTCTAAGGAACTGTCTACCACCTACTGATTTAAGCATTAATAAAAAGGCTCGGGCGTGCTCGGCGAGCAGGGGCTGTCACCGTGATGCTGCTCGAACTCCTCCGGGACCCCAGCCCAGGTGCAGACCCCCTGCCCAGGGCCCCTCTGGACCAGGGGCTGCCCAGCACGGTCCGTGCCCACATCCCAGTGAAGGCGGACAAGCCCTGGCTGAGGCTGGAGCTGCCTTTCCCTAAATCGCACGTTTTCCCAAGATTCAGCCTCGGTTTTCCCGGCGCCCCCACCCCCAAGCATTCCTTTCGGTAATTACTACACCAGGTTTTAGGTTTCCGCTTCAAACCATTAGTGGAACTGGAATCAGTACAGGCACTTTAACTGTCCTCTTCGTGCACCATTAGCAAGGGAAAACATTTAAACAACTGACATCAGACTGCATTTACATTTAAAATTCAATCTCCAGGATTCTCGAAACAGAGAAATTCAGACCAGAAACGGAGAAATGCAGACCATCGTTGCAGGACAGGGGTGATTTTTTTTGCTTTTGCTGAGAGATACCGAGGAGCCATCAGAACTTTTTGCTTGTTGTTTTTTCCTTCAAATAAAATCTGATTTTGCCTGCAGCGGCATTTATAAGGAGAAAAAAAAAAGGTTTCTGCAGAGTTTTGAATGTCTCGAAAGACAAGACTTAACAGGAAGCAGTGAGGAAAGCCTGCGGCAAGCACTTAGCTAGCACAGGCATCACAACACTTTTTCCACAACTCATGCAGTCATTTCAAGATAAAATTCCCTGTCATAAAGCAGATTAATTCAAAGGTAACAGAGAGGAAAAAAGCAAAGAACAAGTGATTTATGGCAAAAATACCTTAAGTCACATGTTCCTCTACATATTTCACATCAAGTGCTTCCAAACACAACTTAATTGAAAATAGTTCTCTCCCTTTTTTTTTTTTTTTTTTTTTTTTTTTTTTTTTTTTTTTTTTCCTCCTGAAAAGCTAATTTAGGGGAGCACAGCAAAGAAATGTTGAAGTTTAAATCTTTCCACCAAGTGATTTCTGTTGCAGGCTCTGGCAGAGCGGAGCAGCTGCTAATGGTTTCAGACTGCCACAAAGAGTTCAATACACACACGCTCGGAAAAAAACCCGAAACAAGCTAATTTCACAGCACAGTGGAGCCCACTTAAACAACTAACTGCTCAGTGTATAAGATTTATAAACACACAAGTTCTGTCTAGCAAAGGCTAAAATACATTTGCAGATGAAGGTGAAGCCTGCATAAGGTTCTTTAAAGCCTCTGAGCTCAAACTCTGGATCTTTAATAGCTTTATAGTGTGCAAAAGCTTATGTCATGCATCAAAGTACTATGTGCAGTATTGTCTGGCAGGGGAAAATTTTCAAAATAAAGGTCCATTCCTCTTGTAACTGAATAAATGAGGGGGAAAAAAATAATTAACGTCATTGGGCCAGAATGAGATCACTGCGTTTGCTTAGGCCGAGCAATAAGGACATTAAATAAAACATTTTTAAAAGGGTTTTCCACTTCTCGACTAATATAGACATTATCTAATAACTTCTTCCAGGAAAATGATGATCTAATATGCACAGGGGAAAAAAATAACTTGATTAAAAGGCAAAATGAAGCACAAACATAGCTGCATTTGCAGAGTGCTACAGCACTTGAGGCTAAAAGCAACTTCCTTATAGCAGGAGAAGTGATTAGGAGAGGCAGGAGGAGAGAAGGGCAATTACACACAAGATACTACCAGATTAGAAAGTCCACGCTGGGATAAATAATTTTAAAAGCCAGCTAGTTGTTAGTACAGTCTGTAACCCAGATGTTTTTATCCTGGGTTAAACCTCATTTACATTGCTTTCTCTTTATACAACTCGAAGGTACACCAGTTTAAATAGACCTTCATTAAGGATTTGCAGCTGTATAACAAGCCACACTTAAACCCAGTATTTAGCTCTCAAGCTTCCATGTCAAAGAGGCTTCAGAAGGAAGAAACCAGCTCACGTGTGGGCAAAACCCGTTAGGGAGTTGAGATAGCTCCTTCTGTGAGATATATTATAAAGACTGCTTGGGAAGAGCAGTTTAGATTTCATATAAACACAGCCAACATGGCTACAGGGTGTCCTTCCCCTTCTCCCAGCAGGCGTGCCCGGCACCGTACCGTCCACGACGTCGCGCTTGTAGTCGCTGTCGTTGTCGCTGTCCGTGGGCCGGTAATAGATGTAAAATCCTTGGATGGGCGTGTTGTTGTTGCTCGATGTGATGTACTGCAAAAGAATTTTAAGAGACTGCATGAGAGAAGAAAAGTTTTAACTGAGTCCTGCTGAGTTGCCGTCACCGAGTAGCTCATGCTCTGCAAGTATGAGTATTTTTAATAAGCAAAGGGGAGTTTTGTGTAAGCAAATTTGTGTAAGCAAAGGTGACTGAACTCCCCTGAGTGGACAGAGAGTAGGATGGGTACAAGAGACTGAGCTTGGGCTGACACTTTCCTCCCGTATCACTTCCCAAACCCGCAGTTAGGGTTTGACCATGCACAGCCTGAAAATCTACATGATTAATGGAAATGGAAAAGTTAAAACCATAAAACTCTTCAGAAAGAGTTAAGGTCACTCTAAAAATCAGCTCAAGAATCTTTAAGTTATGCAGCCTCCTGAGGAACCAGAGGTTATTTTAAGTTTATTATCCTTAACATCTCTTAAGGCTGAGCTAGCAGAGCAAACTAACACTGGGAACTCTACACATTAAATCCTCCAAAGTATACCAGGGGGTTAGATTTCAAAACAAGAGCAAAGAATTTCTGTGGGTTTCAATAAGGACTTTAAAGTACTTGTTTACAATAGACGAGGTAACAGGGGAAAGGAAAATGTTTCTCTAACATGAAACCTCCACTGGATGTGAGGGAAGACGGCGGGTTTGAAACACTCTCCCAGCCACCCCAGCCTGGATTGACAAAAGCAGCAGGAATTGCAGGAAACGGAGCCAACTCACTCACAACTCATGGCATGAACAGGGCTTGGGACAGAGTTAAGCCCACTGGTGCCTCTGAGATGTCTGTGCCAGAGCAGGTGGACTGGGGCGGCTGCAGCCTCTCACTGGAGCTGCCAGTTGGGCACATCTGGCGTAACCCGAGGAGGGGTGTGCGGGGTCCCCGCGGAGCTGGAAGGGGAGCGGGGTGGAGGGAAGCTGGGAAATGGTGCAAAAGGCAACAGACAACTGACAGGGCTGCCTCTGAGTGGGAAAGTGTCTGGAAATGGGGGCAAAGAGCTCCAGAGGCACAAGTCCCATTAAGTCCCCCAGTTCTACCATACTGACACGAACTGCCTCAGCCCCATCCTGGGAACACAGTCATCATCCAGGTCTCGTGGGGAGGAAAACCCCCGCTGACCACTCCGCCAACACCTCTCAATCATTGACTTTGCAGTACAAACTGTGGTGAGAGCAGGCAGAAGCGCACCCACCGTCCATTTCAGCATGATCTGGGTGTCGCTGATGGCCTCGGTGTAGGCGATGTGCGGGCCGGCGATGGGCCGGCTGGAGAAGCGGCCGCTGAATCCGGCCACCTGGTAGGGGCGCGACGCCGCGCTCCGCGGGCTCTCCCCGTAGTTGTTCACTGCGATCACTCGGAACCTGTACATTTCTCCTTTTAAGGCAAAGAGGGAAAAGAAAGAAGCCCTTGTAGCAAAACAAGTGCTGGAAAGAGGATTCAAGGAGAGACTAAACAGATTAGGAAGTACTCTTTGCACAGCATCCAGTTAGAAAAGGAGAGGAATCCTTGCCACAGGCTGATGTAGGGATATAAACAGCTTCTAGAAGTGACTCAAGGAAAGTCCAAAGGCTGTTGGAGATACCTCCATCAGCCCACGAAATCCCTAAACTGGTGGGCACTGAGAAGATGCTTCAAAGGATCCCTATCACCATCCACTCCGTCTTCTCTTGTGTTTTTTTGCCTAAGTTTTCAGGGTTAGACACTGGAAGAAGTCAGGATAGACATTTTTCCATTAATGCACTTTTCTCTACATTCTGAGTGTTCACTAGAAGGACAATTAAGTTAAAAATAGCAGTGATACACAACCCTCCTCTCCACACGAACAAGTATTAAATTATGGTGGGGTTTTTTTCCACTTGGAAAGCCAGAAATCAACTTGAATTCACGTAACAAGCTCCTAGGCCATACACAAAACACAAACCTAATCGAGCAGAAACGGGGTCATCCAAGCAGAAGTTAAAACGAAAAAAACCCGAAGAGCTGCAGTAATGAAAGATCGTTTCCGATACCTGGCTCCAAGTTCCTAACTTCCACAGACAGCTTGGAGGGAGAGATGTTGCCAGCTGCGACGAGCCAGTCGCTGTTGCGACCCAGACGTTTGTACTCCACCTTGAAGGCGGTGATGGGGGAGCCCCCGTTGGCGCGGGGGATCCACGTGACGTAGACAGACGATTCCGAGGCCGTGGATATCGTGGGTCGGTCAGGAGCTTCTGGAACTGCACGGGGAAATTCAGTTACAAGAGGATTAGAGTCAGCTGAAAGTTCATTTTCACTAACAACTGATTAGGCTCATTGCTGATGAGTGCGCTGGATTTTGTGTATTAACAAGGAGAACCTTTAATCCTCCTGAAATCACCACTGCCCTTACTCTGCTGAAAAGGATGGATGATGAGCAGACAATTCAAAAGGAATTTATTATCTTACCAATATAATATTAAAAAATTATAGGGTATTGCACTACTCCAACCATTTCTACATGAAAACAGACACATACACTAAGTGAACAAGAAAAACATGGTTATTATTTTCAAGCCCCCAAAATCCCCCCAATGAGACTTCAACTCATCTGCATTAACGAGTGCTGGAGAAATGAGAAGGAAGAGAGAACAAAGCATGCACCAGGATGTACTTACGGGACTCACTGAAGTAACAGGCAGCAGTGGGACAGAGAGAAGGGAAAAAGGGGTGTTAGTAAATCTGGTTGTAAGAGCTGTGAGGCTTTACTAAACCAGCCTGGATTCATGAACATGGAGCTGGTGCTGAGGTGTGGAGCAAGGAGCAGGAGGCTGGCAGCTCTGGGCCATGAAGCAGCTGAGCTTTTGCAGCCCGGCACAAGTAAGGCCCTTGCGTGGCTCCTCTGACATTCAGTGCTGCCACAAACTCAGCTCCTTGCCTGTGGTATTAAATCCTTTCCACTCACCTTTGGCTTTACCCCAGATTTTAGATACCTTTGAGATCTCAGCCCCTGAGTAAATCTGCCTGAACCAGGCCAAGGAGTTCAAACGCTGGGGGAAGGGGGGGCGGTGAGAAAAAGGACTATAAACGTGCTCTTTTCACTGGAAACCAGGCCAATGTCACATCTACTGGGAAGTGCTTATATCTCCCCTCCATCAGAAATAAGCCTGTCCCTGGGAAGCCACAGGAAAACATTCAGAACAGATATCACACACTTTTGAGAATTTAAAGCTCTGACACAGCCATTTCCCATTTCCTCTTCCTCTGGATCTTTCTCAGTGGAAGGAAAGAGAAATCTAGAGTATTTAGCAAAAAGAAATCACAGGTTTAAAAATGAGCAGTAAGAATATGGGTTGTAAGTGAAAATTCTTGTTTTTTGAGAGCCACACATGCAGGCAGCAGCATCCTAGGAAATATCCTATGTAACAGAGTAACAGAATAAACAGGAAATAGAGGAGGCAACACAAGCACCTGGAGCAGTAATAAACACAGGTTAACTCAGATACAGCTCTTTGCAACACAGCTTTTAGTGCCCAAATCACAAACCATCCACACTCCTACCTCCACTGTGGCGAGACAGGTCCGGAAGGATGACACCAAAGTTATTTGTGCCTTCATGAACAATGGGATGTTTGGGGATTCCTATGGGTGGAGATGGAGCCTGCGTGTTTTTTGAGGATGATGTTCTTTCTAAGAAGATTTGACAGACAGTACATCAGTGCAGGGCCTGCACAAGGCAATGCTGTTTGTCAATGCTCACTCTACAAGGTCACTTGCTACCATGCTGCCCTGGCTTCAAATCCCAAGCTGGACAGTCAGGATAGCAATCAGGGAGTTTCTCTGGGAGAGCAAGAGAGATTTCCTACCCAGGCACTTGGCTGTGGGTGAGTGACTGTCCATCTGCAGTACTGACATCCACAGTGCTTAGTGGTGATGCTGCCAGCTCCTGCCTGTGCTGCCAAGCCCACTCATCACAACACCACCAGATGGGGAAAATTACACACTGAAATCTATGTCTAGAGAAGGAGTAAAAATGCTAAGGAAGCAGCTGGAGCCAGTACACCAGGCTTAGAGGGATTTTGACCTGTGGCAGAAGGGGTGGCAGGACAGTATGGAGCAGAGTAGGGGTGGCAGTACTGACTCCCTCGAGCTTGCCAGGGACTGACCACAGGACAGTGATGAGGAAGCATCACCTGGGTTTAATATGATGGGCTGTGACAAGTGGCTTTGCTGGTGTGAAGCTTCCTCGGCTCCCCAGTAAGCTGGGAGGGTTAGTAGGAGGAGGAATGTGAGTATGAACACTAGGATTTTTTACAGAAAAGTATGGGTGGAATGGGATTTTGCTACAGTTTGGTACAATACCCTGGGGGTTGTTTGAACCTGACTCGTGGAGGAAGGTGGGGTGGAGGAATGTGCACCTGTGATGATAAAGGGAGGAGGTGCAGCACAAAAAATCAGGTAAGTGTGGGGGGTTCTACAGAGAATCCTCCTCAGACTCATCCTCTGAGGGTCTGTGCAAGGAAGGGTGTCAAAATGGTGTTTGGCCTCATGGTAGCACACAGCCTATGAAGGGGGAGCAGAGAAGGACTCCTGTGTTAGAGGTTTCTTTGTGTAAGTAGGAGCCATAGAATCCTCATCTAGCATGCTGATGGATGCAGATGAAGAATGAGGCTCCCTTTGGAGCAGGTGAGGGACCAGTCAGCCATGCTGAACATTCCTGTGTGTCTGGCCAAGGGTGGTGCAGGCTGGGGCTGTGTCTGCTGGGCTGTGGAGGGCGAGTAGTAGGTCAGCCAGGACTGGAGTTGTTAGGCAGGTGCCTGGGAGGGACCCGAAGTTTCATCAGGCAGAGATGTCCTGGAGGGTGGGTAGGTCACAATTAGGGAGTTGTTGACTGTTTTTAGTGGGGGAGAGATTTTCAGAGGTTGAGGGCCAACAGTTTTGTATCTGTTCATTGACAGAATGATGATAAGGATGAATAGGGCAAAGGATCTAAGTATGTTTCACAAATTTCATGGAGACATTAAATTCTTTTAAAAATTTAAGCTATCCTGTCCATCATAGCATCCCAGAAGGGTTTGAGTCAGAAGGAACCTTTAAGCTCATCTTAGTCTACACCCTCCCCTGGGCAGGGACACCTTCCACTATCCCAGGTTGTTCCAAGCCCCATCCTACCTAGCCTTGAACACTTCCAGGGAGGGGGCAGCCACAGCTTCTCTGGGCAACTTGTACCAGGGCCTCACCAGCCTCCCAGGGAAGAATTTATTCCAAATATCCCATCTAACCCTACCCTCTGCCACTTACAAGCCATTCTTGGACAGTAGTACAAAAAATATCTACTTGTTTGTGTGCTAAAGAGCACAGGCACCAGTGTCCAAGCCTGAAAGAAAAAATGCTCTGATTAAGAATGTTGTGCTTGTTGCTGTCTGCACACAACTATCAGAACAGCTGGCTTGTGGTCAGCAGAGATTGTCACTGAGGTGTCTGCAAAGCAAACCAGGAACAGCTTTGTTGATAAATTAAAACTCAGTGGTGCAGAGTTTCTTCTGTGATTAAAAACCTCAACAAGGACAGGCTGCTCCCAACTTTGCTCCTTAAAGCAAGAGAAACCTCACAGTACAAATCTTAACAATCACCCCAAAAATAATATTATCAAGCTTTTAATAGCTTCTACTTACCAACAGCCTCACACTAAAGGAAGTCTGCCCTACAGCAATTTTAGCTATTAGAGGCTGTTCTTTAGCAAATAAATTGCGGAATATTTCACATATGGCTTAGCAGATGCCATTAAGTGACTGATGTCATTAAATAAATGTCTCTGGAAGGCCAGGACACAGGGCACATTGTGCTGCACCTACCCTTGCTGGTGCGGAACGTCAGCATGGCCGGCTGGCCCTCGCCTGCGGCGCTCCTGGCCACCATCAGCACCTCGTAGAGGCTGGAGGGCTCCAGCTCGGTGAGGCGCAGCTCGTTCTCGCTGCCCGGCACCCGCACCGTGTGCCAGCCGCCCGCCGCGCTCACGCCGTCCTCCAGCTGCACACAAGAGAAGCTGTCAGCAGGGCATGGAACTGGGGACTGCTCACATCCTGCACTGCACCCCAAAGCACTTCTGCCCCTTCTGCTGTTCTACATTCACCTACAGTTTGTCTCCAGCTGCACGCACACAAGGGAGAAACTGTCAGCATGGCATGGTTGGAACTGGGGACTGCTCACATCCTGCACTGCACCCCAAAGCACTTCTGCCCCTTCTGCTGTTCTACATTCACCTACAGTTTGTCTCCAGCTGCACGCACACAAGGGAGAAACTGTCAGCAGGGCATGGAACTGGGGACTGCTCACACCCTGCACTGCGCCCCAAAGCACCTCTGCCCCTTCTGCTGTTCTACATTCACCTACATTCACCTACAGCTGGTTTGTCTCCAGCTGCTCACAAGGGAGAAACTGCCAGCACAGCATGCTTGGAACTGGGGACTGCTCGCACCCTGCATCACTCCACACACAGGCACCAAAGGACCTCTGCTCCTCACCAAAACTGCTTTCCTGCGTTCACCTATGGTTTGTCTCCAGCTGCTTACAAGGGAGAAACCATCAGCATGGCATGGTCGGAACAGGGGACTGCTCACACCCTGCACTGCACCCCAAAGCACCTCTGCTCCTCACCAAAACTGCTCTCCTACCTTCACCTATGGTTTGTCTCCAGCTGCTCACAAGGGAGAAACCATCAGCATGGCATGGTCGGAACAGGGGACTGCTCACACCCTGCACTGCACCCCAAATCACCTCTGCTCCTCACCAAAACTGCTGCTGTTCTATACTCACCTATGGTTTGTCTCCAGCTGCACACAAGAGAAACCATCAGCACGGCACACTTGGAACTGGGGACTGCTCACAGCCTGAATCATGCCCCAAAGGGCTCTGCCCCTCCTCAGCCAAAACTCCTGCTGTTCTACATTTACCTACGGTTTGTCTCCAAGTGCTTCTACTACAAATCAGCAGCTCTGCACCCACTGTCGCTCCTTGGAATAAGCACCACTGCACTCCTTGGAGAAACTTATTTTCCCTCTCCACGCACATACACACAGTTGGTTTTTACTGGGTTTTTCATTTTCACTTGCAGCTAAATCTACAAAAGCCCAAATGATTTTCAAGCCTTCAGTCAGCCTTCAGCTGTGTGCTACTACAGGGCTGGACCCAATACCCTAATGAGAAGGACAGTTTCCCTGTACTGCCCAGCTTCCCCTGTACTTGAGCATTTAAGAACATTTATTGGCTAAAATGTGTAACAAAAAGTATGTCTTAGTTACTCCTTAAGGATGACAAAAAAGTCAGCAGGGAGACCAAAGATTTGGGTTTACCAATATACGTTTCCTTTTTTTAAAAACAAAACCAATTTTTAACTTAGCAGTGAAATAACCAGCTCCATTAAAGAAAAGAAAGACATTCTGGGTAGTCTCCTAATACTTGACCTTTGCAGGAAAACATTACCCCAAATCCCAAAGGAAAAGACAAAGATTCCACCAAAAACAAACTACTAAACAATATAAGACTTTAATAAAACATTGGAGGCAGATCTAAATGCTGTGGATTATCAAAGGTTATGCCAGAGGTCTTTGTTCAACTATTTTCTTCTACAGCAGCCACTCCAGGGCTTTTATTCCCCCAACTTTTTTTTTTTCTCTATTAAAAGAGGGAAATCAATAAAATAATTTAATGACACAAAGAGAGCACCACCCTAAAAACCAGGATAAATTCAGTGCCGAGAAATGCATGAGTGAGCATATTTAATGTGGAAATGATTGGTTTGAGAGACGAGAGAGCGTCAAAAAGGTCAAAAAAGCATTCAGAGCTTCCAGGCTTCCAAAGGCTTATGTGAACCAACCGCCTCTGGATGAGAAATTATCACCAACAAACTCTGGCACTTGGTTTTCAGGAACCAACAGGTCAAAAATCTAAGCATTCCCTCCAGGCTAAGACAAGAACAGGATGTAGAGGATTAAAAAGCTTATGAAAAATAAATCAAACAGCTTTGCCATGCAGAAAACTGGTTTGCTTGGAAGAACAGATGCAGGCATTGCTTGGTTCTGATTTTAGAATCACAGGACTCCTAAACTGAAAGTTCAGAACCCACAAGTATCACGGAGTCCAACTCCTGGCTCTGCACAAGAGACCCCAGGAATCCCACCATGTGGTGTTAAGCAAAAGAGCTCGGTGTTGTCACACCATTTTTAATGCCATAGTAGGTACTGTCCCACAAATTTCAGTTCACTTTCATATTTGGTAACTTCAGTTTACTTGAGTCCCTTTGGGACCCACAGCAGCAAACTCAGTGATGCACAAAGGTAAAACTCAGCTTCCCTTCTGCTCTCACACACAGATTCAAGCTGGCTCACGTTTAAATGCATTTTTAACCGCACTGACTGCACACAACATGCCCTGGAGCCCCATTCTCCATAATGACACTGTAAAGGACAGAAAAGCCTGGATGAATCTCACTTAAAACTAGACAGAGCAGTGTATTGGTGACAATGTCAGCCATCCCTCAAACAAGCTGTGTGGGCACAGGAACATTGTGCTTCAGCCACACGCTATGCTCTGCCTGGCCTGAGCCCATGTCCTGGTTCACACCAGTGTGGAGACAGAAGTGTGTCAAACCTCCCTCTTGGAGAGATATCCCTTGAATGGGCTGTGATAAGATCATCTCAACCCTCCTGGATTGAGAAATCCTCCGTGGTCATGGCGAGTTCCAGCTTGGGCTCCCATGCAGATTTTTTGGGCTGTGATAAGATCATCTCAACCCTCCTGGATTGAGAAACCCTCCGTGGTCATGGCGAGTTCCCAGCTTGGGCTCCCATGTCGATTCTGTGTAACCCATTGGTTTTTCCCTCTTTGTACCATCCTCGCTTTTCCCCATAAAAACCCCTGCTTCTGCCCTGCTCAGGAGGGAGCTGTCATGCCATGCCTCCTTCTCAGGGTGCTGGAATAAAGGAACTCTGTGGAACTGCTACACGGAGCTGCTGTCTCTTTGTCCCTGCGTCAGCCTGGGGACACCTCACAGGGCAGAGCTGAAATCACTGCTCAGAGCTGAAATCCCTGCTAGGAGCTGAAATGCCTGCTAAGAGCTGAAATCCCTGCTAAGAGCTGAAATCACTGCTAGGAGCTGAAATCACTGCTCAGACTGAAATCACTGCTCAGAGCTGAAATCACTGCTAAGAGCTGAAATCACTGCTCAGACTGAAATCACTGCTCAGACTGAAATCACTGCTCAGACTGAAATCACTGCTCAGACTGAAATCACTGCTCAGACTGAAATCACTGCTCAGACTGAAATCACTGCTCAGACTGAAATCACTGCTCAGACTGAAATCACTGCTCAGAGCTGAAATCCCTGCTCAGAGCTGAAATCCCTGCTCAGAGCTGAAATCCCTGCTCAGAGCTGAAATCATTGCTCAGAGCTGAAATCACTGCTCGGAGCTGAAATCCCTGCTCGGAGCTGAAATCACTGCTAAGAGCTGAAATCACTACTAGGAGCTGAAGAGGTGCCTGCCCCTTGCTGAGGTTACCCTGTGCCTGAAGGACTGCCTGAGACCCCCAGAAAGCCGTCTCCTGCAGGACCTCTCTCTGGGAAGGTTGTGGCGTGCGGGTCGAGCCATCAGACCCCGACCAGCCGTCACAACACACCAGCACTGCTGGTTCCTTGTGAAACCCCCAGAACTGCGGCGCGTCGGCGCGGGGCCGGGCACGGCCGGGCGCTGGGGACGGTACCTTGCGGTATTTGACAAAGTAGGCGTTGATGGGCAGGCCCCCGGCGCGGCCCGGCCGCCACACCAGGCTGTACGTGTCCGGCCTGGGCGTCTGCGGGGGGCTCAGGATGATGGGGGCCTCGGGCGGGGCGGCGGCGCTCGACGCTTTTTCCATCGCAGCCGCGTCCAGAGGAGATTTTGTTGGAGGCGAGCTTGAAAATGCCATTTCTGCACCAAAATCACCGCCGCTCTCGTCGCTCTGGGCAAGCTCCAGAGGAGCTGTTTCTCCTGCTCTCGTGCCAGTTGCTGAAGGAACTGCAAAGGGAGGGTCTGGTTACATCCCCACCATGACGTACGTTCGCCCCGCGCCGAGGGGACGTTAAATCATTTCAGAGTGACATTTCCAAACAAGCCCCGCTGCAAAACACCAGGTCCAGAGGTGCCCACACAGATCTGAGCCTGGTGCCAAGCTGCGGCCTGGGTGTTTTTTCAGGGCACAGCAGTGGGGTTCGGTTTGTTTTATTTGGTTTGGTGTTTTTTTCACAGTAGCAAAGAGAGAAAACCTGAAACTCAAGGTCTACAGGCACAGTTTGACCGTATCTCCACTAAATTAAGTCATGGCAATGCACGTTAAAAGAAATAAATAAGTATATAGCTAAATTTGTGAGACAAACCGAGTAATTTGTACGTCGTTGTACAAGGAACTTTTCATGGCCTGCACTGGCATGCACACAAGAGGACATTCTCCTACCCCAGTTTCTGAGGTTTAGCTGTAATTTAGAGAAGCTTTGAAAGCTGCACAACTCAACTACTTCATTTGAAAATTTATGCTGAGAATATACTCAGTTTACAGGAAGATCTACATGCAATTTAATACCAACGCATTTCTAGAAATCCTTCTCCAGACTCCTCCATCCTATTTACTTTTGCTGGTATGAAAAAGAAATCTATATAGTATCAGTACTCTAAAAGAGGCCAGAAGACAAAAAAAAAAAGCCCTATTCGGCTGATGCAGGGCTCATCAGAATTCCAGGCAGGAAAAGGGTGGCAGGTTGGACATCTGAGATTATCCAGGACAAGAAACCATCAGTACTTAAAGCAAGAAGGTTTGGGAAGCAGCGCAGCTCCTCAAGGCTGCGCACGGCAGCAGTGGGACAGCCAGATGTTCGGAGCCCTGTCCGTCCTGTCAGATTTGTGTAGGTTTATGTTACGTGCTGGGGTCTGGAAGGGGAAGGGAATGAAGGGAACTTGGTTTACAAAACAAACAAATTCCTTGGTAATGTAAAGCCTAGGCAGTGTTAGCCCGGCTGACTCAGATTCCTTCAAACCTCCATTAAAATACCAGCAGCAAGTGTGGCTGCTATTTTTGGCCACTTTTTACAAAGCTGGGAAGGAAAGTTCTCTTTTCAAATTGAAGACATGCTCTCGGCAAGCATTCCTTGTTTGTTTCTTCTCATTTATTTAGCAATGCCACAAAATTCAGAGACAGGAAGAAGGCAACAACATGGGGAGGATGTCCCCAAAGCCCAGATGGTTCTAAAATGCCAGACACTCCCAAAACAATCCCTGAGCGAAAGGGTATCTCTGCTGTCAGTGGAGCAGCGGGAAGGGCGTGATATTGGAAACAAATGGGAGGAGGTGGAAGGCGCTCAGCTCCGTGGTGGACCCCGAGGATGTGGGTGGGCATGGTTTGGTGCCTGCTGGCACTGGGGACACGGACTCTTGAGTGGAGGATGAGTTGTGGTTTCAGCTGGTGACAGCAGACCCACAGCCAGCGCTGTGTTTATTGCTGCAGGAGGGGAGTCATCAACAACTGCTGGGTTGTTGTATTTTTGCTTTGGAAAACAAGCCCCGGGTAACAATTCCCATTGAGTAATTCAGATCAAAGCTCTTTTTGCAAAGTTTCTGGTATAATTACTACCCATATAACCCAGCACATCAGCCCTCTCTCTGCTGCTGTGTCATTATGCAACTTTTTTTGGCTGTTGCTCTCAGCGCCATCCCTTTCCCCTTAGCCATGAAGATTTTTCTTCCTCAGCTTCCCAATCCCACCAGGAACACCAGCAGCACTGAGCTGAGTCAGGCCAAAGGCTGCATGCACCCAAAATCCTGATCCCACCAGCAACCAGAGAAGGACAGAATGACCCAAATTTGGGCTTTAAAAGAATTGTGTTCATAGAATCTTAGAATGATTTGGGTTGGAAGGGACCTTAAAGGTCATTCAGTTCCACCCCCTGCCATGGGCCAGTTACACCTTCCACTATCCCAGGCTGCTCCAAGCCCTGTCCAACCTGGCCTTGAAACCTCCCAGGGATGAGGCAACCACAGCTGCTCTGTGGCCTCACCACCCTCACAGGGAGGAATTTCTTCCCACTATCCCATCTAACCCTGCCCTCTGGCAGTGGGAAGCCATTCCCCCTTGTCCTGTCACTCCAGGCCCTTGTACAAAAACCCTCTCCAGCTCTCTTAGGCATGGGAAGGGGGTCTAAGATCTCCCCAGATCCTTCTCTTCTCCAGGATGAACCATCCCAACTCTCCCAGGCTGGTTCCAACTCACACATTCCATAATACCCAGTGCTCTACTGCCTGCTGTCGTTTCTCCCCTTCAGATGCCTCATTTCGAAGAAGAGCCCTCACTTTTTCAGCCTCTCCTCCTGCAGAAACCCTTCCCCACCTGCTGTGTTTCCAGCACCTTTGCTTGTTCTCCTGCTCCCCTGCTGACCAGGGTACAGCCCAGGCAGAGCCAGCAGCTCTGGGTTTCACCTCTGCTGTGCAAACAGGTCACATTCACTTCTTCCCCTCTCCTTTAACAGCCAGAGGATCCTCCCTCTTTCCGAGCTCTCCAAATACCTCAGCAGAGGCTGGAGAAGCCCTCTGAAAACCTGAACACAGTACATCAGTGAGGTCACCCACACCTGGCACGTGTTTCCAATCACTTTAGGACTTCTCAGAGCTTCTCTAAGGTGTCTGTAGGAGCAACTTCAGCCTGAAACACCCACCCGCGTAGACTAAATGCTCCTTGTGTTTTTCACTCCCTCTCCTGCTACTCAGACTGCCTGCAGTGTATTTTCCTCCTTCATCTCCATTAGATGAAGTTATTTTGGAGATTTAACCTTGTGTTCAGTAGCTCTGGGAAGCCCCTGCAACTGTCTAAAAAAGACCCAAAAAAGGGAGGCCGTGGGTACAGGATCCTGAGGCATCATTTTACATTTTGGTGGTTTCTCACTATGATGGCAGCTGAAGTTGTCCTGCCTGCTGTAAGACCATGCAATGAATCACAGTCTGGAACAGATCCAGCAGAAAAAAAAAAAAAAAACCAGATATATTTTTCAGCCAAATGGGCTCTCTTACTGTGTGCTGGGACAAGGCAAATTACAGAAGCAGGTACTGAAGCTGAGAGGTGTTTAAGGTGATCCTTCTACTGAAGAAATGGAATCCCAGCTGAAGTCACTCAGGTGCTTCGGAAGTGTTACCTGGCAGGAATTCTTCATTAAACAGCTGAGTGTCTGAGCATGTCTTTGGCATGGCTGGGAGCTGCTCTAAACCCGTAACAGCTCCCAGAAAGTCCTCAGAGACTTTTATATCAAAACCAAATGCCTTAACCACCCTCTGCACCATAATCAGCAGCCAGTACAACGTATTAGAAACCGATAAAAGTTAATAAACAAAGCATTAAAATTGAACTCACTGCCATAAAATTCTGAGGCAAAGCACTGGGATTTTTCTCTTTAACACAGGCTGAATTCTGGGATGATATTTAGTTTCGTTTTTCCACTCAGCAAGGTCCAAAAATAACTGATTTATAAAACTACATGATGGGATCACTTTCTTGAGGTTTCTTCTTTCTTTTTTTCCTCTAAGTGAACCTTTAAGCATCTTTTTATGTTATTTACAGGAGTTTTAAACTCTAACCAAAGAACTTTAAATATGGGGCCACATATTAAATCCCACTAACCTGAAATCTCCCTGGCATTCAGCTAAATTAACTGAGGCAAGGTGCTGAAAGAGCTGAGAAACTTAAGTAACTTCATGTAACTAAAAATCTGTATCTTGGTTCTTGTGAAGGGAACTTGGGGGAGCTCAAACCTGTTATTAATGTCACATAATATTCCAGTGTGAGGAAAGGCTCTTTCCTGTCTTGCTTTAGTGTAAGTACTGTCTTTTCCTAGTAGCAATTTCAAGAAATAAATAAAAAATGCCTCCCTTGTGGGAAATGGATTTGTAGAAAATTCTCAAAACCTGACAGAAGGATCACATAGTATGTATTTGTATGTAAACACTGAGACAAGAAATGCTGACTTAGAAATGCTATGGAATAGGACAGATATTGCTGAGAGAGAAATGGAAATATAAACAAGTTTTAAATGATGGTTTTGTAAAAAAGACCAGATACTTTGGAGAAATAGAACTAGGAATGATGTATTGCATTAGGACCTACGGGGGGTAGTTTTAGATGATTGACTTTTAAGACATGAAAGGCATTTTGTCATCTCAGTTGCCCCATCTGTGAGTCAGAAAAGAGCTTAGTCTGACACATCCTCAGATAGTTTTTTTCACACAGAAAATGCTGAGCCCATGCAATGCACACAGCATTCCTCCTTTGCCTAAGGTGGGATGCAGGAACTGCTCCATGAAGACAACCAGGACTCCTCTGCTTCCTTCCCCTGAGACTCCGCCGCACCCACCTGCCACGCATTTCTTATTTTGAGGCATTTCTCACCTAAATCAGGGAGCCAAGAGGGGAGTTTGGGGCTTCAGCTTACCGACGGTGAGGAAGGCTGTGGACAGGGCAGAGCCGTGCTCGTTGCTGGCCTCGCAGCGGAACGGCCCGGCACGCTCGGGGCTGACGTTCCGCAGGCGCAGGGAGCCCCAGCCCGCCCGGGGCACCGAGGGGCACCGGGGCTCTGGCCCTGCTGCGGGAGGGCTCTGTGGTCCGGGGGGAAGCCCCTGCGTGGGGTGGCCGATCACGAGGCCTCTGCTGTCGTACCAGCGGATCAGAGGAGCGGGCAGGCCGGTGGCATTGCAGGACAGGGTCACGTCCCCACCTGCCACCACGGTGGTGTTGGCTGGGGAAGAGGTGATGATGGGGACAGAGTCTTTGCCTGGGGGGAAATGCAACCGAAGAATGAATTCAACTAAGGGATACGACACTTAACGCCAGAACAAGTCAATTTAAAAAATCACACGTGATTCTTTCTAACCATTTTAACAATTATTTCTTCTCTACACAGCATCTCTAGACTTCCCTTCCAGACTGAAGAGATCAGCACAGACTTCACCTTAGGCTGATAAAAACCTACACTCAAACTGCACTTTAACTTCTCTAAATGACAAAGACTTGACTGTCAGTGAGGAACACAGCACAGGCAAAACTGGTTTAGTCCATTCCACACACACAGAGGCCAGGAAATCTCTGCTCAGCCAGGCTGTGCACATCTCACACCAACTATAACTGGTCCAGAGAAGGTTCAAAGCTTCAGCTATGCACGACAGGGAGAGAACAGGGACAGCAACAGTCTTGCCAGCAGAAATATGCCAGCAGAAATCAACTTCTCTGGGTAGTAGAAGGTATCTTAGAGAGAAAAGAGATCAAAAAGACTACTGGTACCTGATCCTGCAAATCTGATAGAGGGGAAGTATGCATTAACCCCAAGCCTGATGATTTTTGTGTAAACTTGATTATGGAACAGGCTTAACTACTCAGCAGCCAATAGTACTAGGAGTACCAGCTCACCGAGCACAACAGGATCCTGATTCCATTTAAGAATAAATCGCATCAAGTCCAATCATAAGCTGATTTGATTGAAGCTGATAATCCAGGTTTTAAGTATCAAGCAGCCACACTACCCCTGAAATCCTTGCATCTCTTAAAATCCAGCTGAAAGCACCTTCTTTGTAAGACTAGAGGTCAGAAACAAATTAATACATCATCTAGAGGAAAAAAAATACCACAACAGAATAAAGCTTAAAGTATAAATGCTCAGTGTGAGTTCTCAAGGCTGCAAGTGCTCCTACCTGGCTGGACACGGAGTCTCCCCGTGGACTGCACAAAGCCAATTCCATTGTTTCCCACACACTGGTACAAGCCAGAGTCCTGCAGGGTGACCCCACAGATCCGCAGGTGGTTTCCCGTGGGGAAATGCCGTGGGGAGGGCCGGAGAGGAGCCGCGTTGTGGAGCCAGCTGAGGGTGGGAGCAGGGCTGCCGCCGACCTCGCACCAGAAATGGACGCTCGCTCCCGCGGCCACGGTTTCGTCCTGCAGTCCCCTGGAGAGTGAGGCAGGCTCTGGAAAGGGAAATGATTCTACATAAATGCCTTAGACTAAGTCCTGAAAAAACCGCTGTGAAACATTACACAGGCTTATCACATCCAAAGGCTGAACAAGTGCCACGAGCTGCACAGCCCGAAGCTGCTTTTCCCACGCATGGGCTTATTTGAACGGTTTCTCCCTTTTATTTCAACAGCCACACGTTTGCATTAATCTTGTAAATAAAAGACTTCTATTTTCAAAACAATTAATTAGTGACATCCTCCAAAAAGAGGTGTGTTGTGCATCAACACCCTGTTTTCTGAGAAACTCAAACACACACATTTTAAAACGCAAATAAAATCTGTCACGAATGCAGAAAAACTCAAATACCAGGAAAATCTTCTACAATGGAAAGGGGAGGTGAGGAACAACTAGCAGCCAAACAAAAAAGGCCAAATATAGGATTATGTTTCTTTTGCTTTTGTTGATGTTCTCATCCAAACATATCACCTTCCCTCACCAGTTTTTGTTCACATACAACCTCAAAAGAAGTAAATCTGGTCCCTGGCACATTACTGACACTGGCACTCTGTAGGAAAATAAATGGATCAGTTCTTCTCTTGGAGTTTGTTATCCTTCACTGTTTCATTATTTCAGACTGTAAATGGTTTGAAGAAATAAATAATTATGGATTTTAACTTGGGAGAAATGATGGGATATGGTCATTATAAACAGATTTGCGTTCTTTATTTTAGTATGCTTAAGGTTGAGAAAGAATGCAAGGCTCTTTGGAAGCAGATGCCAAAACTAGCAGGTATATGAAGGGTGTGTTTGTTGCCTGGATGTGAAAACGTCTTTAATTCTTACCAAGTACAGTAAGCGAATAGTTAACATATTTCACTGCTCCGGAGTCACTTCCCACCACGCAGGAATAATTCCCAGCATCCGAAGGCTCCAGCCGGTCGGTGACCAGGTGGGAGTGCAGCAGCTTCCACCTGCCCCTCCTCAGCGCATCCCGGCCGTCTTTCACCCAGCGGACGGGGCCCGGAGCTGACCCGCTGACCACACACTCCAGGGTCAGGGCGCTGTGCCGGGGCACTGCCAGGCTCTGCGGAGCCGGCGGGTGAAGGATGTGGGAGCCACCTGAAGAAGGGCCTGCAGGAAAGGAGATGAATCGTGGAATAGAATCACAGAATGGTCTGGGCTTCTGGTCACCTTGCACTAGACTGGGCTGTGCCAAGCCCTGTCCATCCTGGCCTTGAACACTTCCAGGGATGGGACAGCTACAGTTTCTCTTGGCAGAGACACTCACAGGGTCTCACCACTCTCACAGGGACCCAATATCTAATCTAAACCTGCTATCTATCAGTGCCATTCCCCTCTGTCCTGTCACTCCAGGCCCTCTCTCTCCATCTATCTTGTAGGCTTCCTTCAGGTACTGGAAGGTCACAATTAGGTCACAATGTCCTAAACCTTCTATTTTACAGGCTGAACAATCCCAATTCTCTTAGTTCTTCCATGCAGGAGAAACCAACCAAGCTTTTAAACCACACCCTCCCATCCCATTCTCTGTCCTCCTCCATGTCTTTCAAACACTGCATTGGGACTGAGCACAATGTTGTAACACTGCCTCCCAAAAGTCCTGCTCCAAAAGAGATTTGGGGACAGAAGTATTAGCAGCATTCCCTTTCCAAAGGTGACTATCTGGGATTTGAAAAGCAGTCACGCTGCTCCTCCACAGTGAGGGGAAATAAGAACTGAATGTGCAAAGAATGCAGTAGAGGTCTTACACACCATGGTGCTGGAGGCACTGACAGGCCTTGCTAAAAAAGGGATGTTATTTATTCTGTTTGAGCTGTATTAATTCTGGAAAGCTGAACTGAATACTCACGTGTGACTGTGAGCTTCCGTGCAGTGAGTTCTACTCTGAGGTCATGAGTAACTGGGTTGTATGCTGCACACTTGTAGGATCCTTTGTCTTCTAAAGATACATTCAAAATTTGCAGGTTTCCAGATGGAAGAATTAGGTAGTTGTCTAAACAAGTGGGGAAGGTGAAAAGAGGATTAAATTTAATTTAGTTTCAGAAGAGGTCTTCCTTTTCTGTAATTTTTTAAATTATTTTGTCAGCTATACCTATTTATTCTAAATACAGAATCAAAAAGAAATCACCATGCAAAGGAGACTCATTTTCAAGGGTAGGTTTAAACAAAGTAATTTGTACAGGAAGTTCTGCACGTTTCCAGAGGAGTTTTTTCCTTTAGGTTCAAAGAAAAAACTCCAGGCAAGCTTTTGCTGGATACTTATATTGCACAAAACACCTCACCTGTTGATTGTTCCAGCCATTTCCCCCGCACCTGGAAGCGAACCTGTGCTTTGGGGTGACTTTCTGGCACCTTGCACCCAATGAGAGCTGTGCCTCCTTCCTCTGCTGCAACAGCAGCCGTCCCCAAGGCATCAAAGTCAGCTAAACCTGGAGAGAGTTGGGACAGGGTAAGAGCAGTCACGGCTTGGGAGAGGGGAAGGGCAGCAAGCTCAGTATTTGTGTTCAGAATACAGTTGGTTTCATGCTGGTTATCTTCCCTGGTGCAGCTTTTGGATGTTCACATCAACAGATCTGGTCTATCCTGCAGCCCATAACAGCATAAACCCTCCTTATCCACTTCCTTGCTACAAAAAGCTTTTACCTGGGAACAGTGAGGAGAAAAAAAAAATTCCTACATTCCCTCAACTGCTCCCAGAAAAGCCAGCAGAGACACTGGAAAGCCTGCAAGACTCACACACGCTCTGAGGGCACCACAGAAGACAATTCACACTGACAGCAGGAAGCCTGTCCATAAAAACATGGAATTGTCTTTCTGGGATGATAATGAGGCAGGCAGAGAGCTCCCAGCACCTTCTTGTGTGCTGCCAAAACTCCAAGGGAGGAGGGAAGTGTAAAAGCTGCTCTCCTACTCCCTCCATGTTCAAACTTCTTTCAGGCTGTGAAGTTTTCTTATGTTGGCCACCCTTGGAGCTCTCTTGAGAGGGACTGGCCATGGGTCAGTACTTTACCAAAACACTTATAAGAGATTTTCCTCCCAAGGGGATTTTGGACATGCTCCATAGATGAGGTACCCTTCCAGAGAAATCACTCAAACCCTGCTTGACAAAGACCTGATTCAGAGAGCCCACAGATCCCAATCAGACAAACCACGCTCGTGCAGGAATATTGTACTCGCATCCTCAGCACTGCACTGTCCTTTCCATGTGGAAGACATTGTCCTTCCTCTTCCAAATCCCTTGAGGCCACACAATTTACAGATCAAGAATCAAGGCAAAGACTGATCAGAAGAACCAGTGCAACTAAGAGATGGGAAACTGTCCCTAAGAGGTGAGAAGACTGTCCCCACCTGAAGAACATCAACACCGGTTTGATCAAATCAAATGAAAATCTGCAGCTCCCACTTATTTCCCAGGCAACAATTCCCAGAGATTTCTCCTCAACTCTCAAGCACACTTCTGCAATGGTGTGGCAGCTCAGCTGTTCTTTCAACATCCTTTGTGAAGGGAAGCATTTGGGAATCTTGTATTTTCAGGCCAATTCATGGAAATTAATATTATTTCCTTGAATAACATTTGTGTTTGCTGAAGGAGACCCCTAAGGTCCTCCAACTTGAAACGAGGCTGACACCAGCACTAAATCTATCAGGTATAGTTTGATGTAGCTGAGGTTTTAAAAGCCTCCAAGGATGGGGACCCACAAGCTTTCTGGGGAATCTGTTCCACGGCTGCATCACCTGACCGGTCTCAGATGATGTAATTAAAAAAAAAGGCAAGAAGCGTACAATCCATCACATTGTACATACTGGCTGTGGAAAAAAACACCCCAGAACATTCTGATCTGGGCATTTTCTAAAAGTCAAAGAACAAACCATGCAAGCCAGCTGAGAACTGGCAAGGAGCAAAGAACAGAAATGCAGATGAACTTACTGCCCATGGACACCGTGGCCGGCCGGCTCAGCACGGCGCCCACGCCGCTGCTCGCCACGCACTGATAGCGCCCACACGTCGCCGGGCTCAGGGACACGACTGTCAGAGATCCTGACTGGATTTCCACCTCTCCCACCCTGCTGCTCAGAGGCTCCCCATTAAACAGCCAGGAAATGCGAGCTGTGGAGGGCTCGGCAGAGCAGCGCAGTTGGACGGGCTCACCAGACTTCTGGACAGTAGATGAGGGCTCAGAAATGAAACGGGGAGTTATATCTAAAAGGAAAAAAATATATATATTGAGTTAGAGACCAGAATTTTGCATAGACACAGGTGATAAGGTTAACAATGTGTTGACTGGTAGGAAAGACCATATAAAGCGTCTCTAAACTCTGAGTTGCAAGTGATACTCAAGCAAGTCTTTTCCGTGGCAAGAGGAACTCAGGAGAGATTCCTGCTCGCTCTCAAACACAGGGAAAACATCAAGATTCAAACCCCACAAAGGGGGTAACAACAATTAAATGGGAGGTAGGTGCAGTAAGGGGGAGGTACATCCCCAAGTGTGCACAAGGCAGAGACGTCACGCTTGCCAGGGCCAGCAAAAATTGCAATCCCACTGGATTTATCCAGAGGAAAACAGCACCCGTCACCTGAGGAGATGGAGCACAGGAACACGCAGCTGTAGCTGATCTGTCCCATATGAAGCAGGCCTGGACGTGACTTGTAAAATGCTAGAAATGGCAGGAGCCTGCCAGGTATTTACACAGAACCGTCTCCGAGTCTGCAGAACTAATTAAAAATAGCCGGATAAAAAAAAGCTGGACGAACAGCAAAGGCTCTTGCTAATTCCAAATACATGGACTTCATCAGGACAAGGATGATGAATTGGGCATCCATTATCTTTACTCACTAAAGATGAACAGAAACAGGAAGAGCTGCTAATAAATAAAAGGTTCAATTCCACAGAACTTGGTTATGAGAATCCATTTATTTGCCAGAAGAAAATTCCTGCTTGTTGGAAGAGATTTTTTCCTATCCTGGCCAATGAAACACTGGGAAGTATTTCCATTTGTTTTCTATTGAATTCTCCACTAAAGATTTTGCATGAAGGAAGCAAGCAAAAGGCAATTAACACCAGTAATATTTAATTGGTTAGTAATATAAATTAGGAGAAAAAACTAAATTAAAAATAGACACATTGGCAGGGAAAAACAACTTCTAGTTTGTAAAGGATCTAAGGAATTCCAGATAGTACGGGTCAAGATGATATTAAATGACATCCAAGTCAGAGACAGTTTTCTTATAGGTGGGGCCCTGGGTTCATGCTTTTCTTCTCAAGTCAGTCCATCCCAGCTCTGGTTATGAGTTTCAGATGAGAAACTGCACATTTTTAACTGAACCATAAACTATCTGCATAAACATAAAATAAAACTGGAAATTAAAGTGTGGCTTCACTTAACAAAAAAAGATGAAATCCATAAAAATGGTATCCAAGCATTTCGCAGGACTCCAGATGTCCATTTTTAGCTTTTAATTAGAAAACTGTTTTTCCTATTAGTTCAGTTTGAATTTCCAGGGATAAGAGGGAAGCACTGACCTTTCAGTTTGCTTGCCACCAATTGCTATGAAATCATACTGCTACTTTCATCTTCGCCCCTGCCCTCACTTCTGACACCAACCTTGCACTTCGCGTAAAAGGCAAAATTGGTAGCAGTGACCCTGCAGCTGGAATTTATCTCCTATGACTGCTTGAAAAATAAAATTTATCCCATTTGCTCATAACGATTGGCTATGAAGTGCTAAAAGTAGTAAAAGCTTCTTTTTTGTGTGGTTACGTTAAGACAAGCTGACTACACAGAGCAGATGTGTCAATTAAAACCATCCCTCTTCTTTTTTTTAACACCAGAGCTGTTCCAACTGCAGCCACGCATCAGCTTTCGGATTTCAAAGGGCTGATTCCCCTCTCCCCCTGAAAATCCAAACCCCTCCCAACCCCTGGGAACACAAGATGCACTGCATGCAGCAGAACCGGCGTCCAGCTGAATCCATGGAGATCCCAAGGAACAAGCCCACATAACCCAGAGTCTTCCATGTTCTGGAGCTTGCCTTGAGCCAAGTTTTCACAAGCAAAGTCATATATTGAGTGTAAGGCTGTGTTTCAGTGCTCCATGCTTCCTTAAAAGCAGCTTATTGACAATATCCATTAAAGTTGGCCACTTTGAAATGCACTCCCAAGCGTTGTTTGTTCCAAAGTTTGAGCTCAACCCCAAAACCTCCAAGTCCCCAGCACTTACCTGTGCTGGTGACAGTGACAAGGCTGGTGGCAGCAATGAGGAGCAGTGCCTGGAAGCGCCCAGGGGCTGGATGCATAGCGCCAGATTATCCAAATTGAAAGCCCAAAGCTCCAGACTAAGATGAGGCACGGAAACAGCTACAAAACAAACAGGCACATGTCTACCGTGAGCTTCAGGAGTCCGTCTTTTAACTCTCTTACAACAAAGTGTTTGGGGTTTAAAAAAAAAAAAAAAAAAAGCACAACCAGGAAGCAGCTAATATTCTTTGCAATATAGAAACCATCTGTAAAAGTGAGTTAGAGCTGAACTTCACTGTGGTTCCAAGTACTATTCTTAATGTAAGAGTTTTTCCACAGCTGGGGCATGAGGCATCCGCATTGAACCGCTCTGCCTTGATAAATTAGACTCCGTTCCACCCAGAGGAGCTGGAGTCCAAAGTAAACAGCTTATCTATTGGAGATAATATTGTTTGCAAACAATAATCATTTGACCATCTATCATCAGGCCGCACTTGTTTTACAAGTTTCTATGAATCTACTGCCGCGATGCCGCTACCGCTCTCAATTGCTCTAAACCTGCTCACTGAGACCTGTCATCTGCTGGCTCCTTCTGCTGGGCTTTACAGGCAAACCATAGCAATGAGAAAACACCAATGTTGGTCTTGTTCTCATTTATATTCCCAAAAATTGGTGCTTTCTCCTATATCCTTTTGTGGCATGCATTATATCCACTTTTATCTCCATGGCTGCTTCTAGAGCGGGCAGTCCTTTCCTTGGCCATATCACACATGGCCATTCAGCTATGTGAGATCTCACGTTCATCATCAAAAATAAAAATTACATCACTAAACCAGCAAAACACAAGCGAAATATTATCCCAGAGGCTGTTTCCAACCTAAATGACTCCACGATAAATTGTTATACCAGCAAAATACAAACTAAATCATGGAATCAGCAACAGAACTTGCCCGAGGTGAGTCTCAGGAACGGTGTTTCTGACACACTGAGTCTCAATCAAACGCTGGTTTCTCCAAGAAAACAATAAATCCACAGCTGTCATTCATGTAAATGTCCAACTGGCCTTGCGTAATGCCATGATGGATAAGATCTGAGCTCATTTAGCACAGTTACTTCATTTATCAGCCCAGCCATACAATTCCACTGCTGATAACACTCAACATAGACTTTAAACATCTCATCTATCAGCTGCATATATAAACATGTATCCAACACACACACAATAACTGGGAGTTTTACTTCAGCACAGAAACAAGTGCAGAAATACACATGCTTGGTAGGAGTAAGTCCCAGTTTACTGAGTGTTCACAGAGCCATTTGCTTTCCAAGAAGCTGGATCCAGATATCAACAACAAAATTATTCCTGTGGTTTATTTAAAAATAACCATATTTTACCATCAGAGCATCACTGTGAATTATATATGCAAATGAAGCATCAGGAAAAGCCTCCAATCATAATTAAATAATCACTCTGGATTTCACGGAGCTGTTTGCTCACTGCCACTTCTGCCCACAAACTGCACTCTGGGTTACACTGACAGCTTGAGAGGGCAGCAAAAAACGCTGTCGAGTTCTGCTCCCATTTCTAGGCAGTTTTATCTGATCCAGCAAATTTATTTCAGCTGTTGGGAAGACCCGGCGATCCTGTGGCCCAGGCTGGCTCCCAAGGCAAGCCGGAGCTGTTCTGGGAAGCCACAGATGGCAGAAGAGCCCAGCTGTGCCGAAGGGGTTGGTTTATTTGAATTCTCCCTCGGTTCAAGGGCAGGAGCGCCGCTCCACCAGCGCACGCAGAGGACAAAGTAAACACCCAGAGAACTTGTTAACATCAAACACTTTGCTGAAGAGGGCTGGGGGCAATGTTGCTTTTTGCCAAATCTTCCCTCCACTATTTATTTATCAAAAGCAATGAAACGTATATTCTGGGTCAACTTTAACCCCAGCACATGGAGCTACTGGGTTATTTTGCAGCTGTCTTTTTAAACAAGGCCAGCTCATTATCTTTAACTAAACTTTATCTTTGGAGATCTACTTTATCCAGGCTCTGATTTCCCTCTGTTTATCTTTCTCCTTACATGTTCCTCGCTGCCAGTGTCAACAGCTACTCCTCTTTTGACCTACCAGTTTGGCTTTTGCAGGCTTGTGGAGTGGTAAGATCAACTGCAAAGCAGTGAGTACACAGAGCGAGCCACAAAGACCAAAGTTCTCTGACAGGGGGGAAAAAAAGGAAAAATATTGTCTTTAACTGGAGTAGAGTTGTTCAGCACTGACACTTGGGCATCTGAATGAAGCTTCTCAACATCTGCAGAAACATCTTGCTCACCAGTAGATCTGGGAACACAGGGGAAGATAAGACCCAGCAACCCAACATAACCCAAAAATGCTTCTTTCTCTTTATTCTGCAGATGGTGACACTCCAGAAGCCCCTTGTTAAATACAGAGAAGAAGACAAGACCACAGCTCATAGTTTCTTAGTCTTTAGAAATCCCATGGAGAAACTCTGCCTCTTCAATATTGTATCAAAAAAGCCCTAGGGATGGAAAAACATGACTCTTCCCCTCTGCCATTTTTTCAATAACCCTAAGGCGTTATTTTGACAGCAAACTGGGACATTCTGACAGCAAATACCAGTCACTGGGGTCCCGTTGGGATCTGAAAGAGGAGCATCTTGGTGAGGTGTGACTCCATTTTAGTGTCCTGGACTCCAAGATGAGCTCTGCTCAGAACAAACTCTGCCCACTGCTCACTGTTCCTAGATTGGAAGGATGTACCTCCATCACTTGCGGATCAAACAGTCAAAATTATTTTGAAGTAAGAGGTGCCACTGTCTGAGCATTTTAAACTAAAAGAGGAGTTACTAATATAAACAATATTCAAGGTTAAATAGAGACAGACATGGTTTTTGTGGATCAGGAAAATGTACGTTTCACTTTCACTGGCCATTTCTCCAGCCCAGCAGAAAGGCACAGCATGGCAAAGGCCACATTTCTCCTACTTCCACCCAGACCTCTTCACCTAAAGTCATCCTCCAGTTATCTTCATGCAGCACTTGACCTCCTTGTCAGCTCTGAAGTAGGTTATTGCTCATGGATCAAGGGAAACAAGGAAGATAACAGACTTGTGTCAGGGGGAGGGGTCATCCTGACCATTCCAATGGCTGCCTGTCCCTGGGAAGCATGCTGCACACACAGGGGCACCCAGAAATGTGTGCCTGCTACTTCTGGACATAATTAGTAAGATGAAGTATTTCTGCACATGACACAACTCTAGCTGTGTGCCTCGTTTGTCACAGACCCTTTACAAAAGGAACCCCTCAGCACAGAGCTGTGGGGACAGGCATCCAGCAGCTCCCAGTTTCAGCCCCACAACCTTGGAATGCCGTGCACAGGCAAGAAAATAAACCATCACCTCTAACTGCAAACAGAGGGGAAGGCACAGTTCAACAGTGAACAGCACAGGAGCACAGGAGCAGGGCTGTCCCCAACACCAGAATGGCACATCAGCCTGGCACACAGGATGCTGCAGGGCAGCTGGCACACAGCCAGCGTGGCCTGGAGACCTCCCCACATGGACATGGATAATCCCAGACCAGAGAGCAGCCTGCGGGCTCACTGAGCACCCTACTGAGCCAAGATGGGGAGGCACAGGCTCCAGAGCAGCCAGGATTTCTGCAGCCCTGGCAGCAATCCTCCTGTCCTTCCCAAAGCTTCATGTTTGTCTCTGCTCCTCCACAAACCAGTGGTCTTCAATGCACAGCTCACAGGTCTGGTCCCAGCACCGTAACTTAAAGCTCACCTCCAAATTAACTCACTCCTACCCATGTTTGCCCCCAAGTAAGGTTTCACACTCTAAAAGATGATAAAATGCTGTTTGCCATGCATTCCCACGGTGCCAAGCTCCAGTGTCCTTCCAAACACAGCTGAGATCCTGCCCCACTTATTTACTGGACCGTGAACTTCTCCTCTCCACCCTTGCAGCTGAGGGCAGAGTCACTATGAAAAGAGCATTATCTCATCCCCGTTTTGGTTTAGGTCCCTGAATCATCTTCCTGCCATCTCAGACCAGCTGGCAGGACACCACCAGGACCTCCCTTCCCAACAGCCGCCACCCCACCTCGATCTGTTGGTGCTCCATCACTCCCCGCTCCAACACTCTCCCAACCTTCAGTAAGCTGTTCCACGAGCTGCTAAATGAGGAAGGGTTTCTGCACTACCCAAATGTTCCAGGTCCTATAAACCTTGGGTAGAAGCAGAAGGAGAAGGAGGAGGAAGGAAACAGCACGCTTGGGAACAGAGGGAGTTATTCAGGTTGCCCACTCCACCGCCAGGAGCTGACAGCCTTTGCTAAGAAGCCCAAGGAAAAAGTGACTGAGCCTCAGGGACGGCACTGCCCACCAGCTGCACTCTGGAGTGACAGCCCTCTGGAGTGTACCAGCTTTGGATACACAGATTTCCCATTTTTTCTAAACAGCACCAACTCAAAATTGATTTATCCCACCTCACTTTATAATGCCATATGTGATTTAACACCCAATGCTCAGCAAATTGGTTTTTTTCCCCTAGGTCATTTATTAGAATTACCAAGAAAAATTTCATTTTAACTTGCTATCAGTATAACAAAACCCACAAATTTTCAAACCACCTAAATTTAGAGCAAATGAATCCCCTTGAATTAAGTAAAATACTCTGGCTTCAGCGTGAGCAAGCTGAGTTAGATCATTAAATCTCACACCAAGACACCTTAAAAAAAAAAAAAAAAAAACAAAAAAGAAAAAAAGGAGGTATTGAAGCCTGTGGCATTCCAAGAGAAAGCAATCAGACATTCCTGCCGCTCGGCTCCTCAGTGATCTCCAGAGCCTTTGATCACTGACTGTCTTCATGCTGTCCTCCTGGGGTCTGGCAAAATGAGTGTAACAGCTGGCACATAGACTTCATTAGCTTTCGGGGCTGGGAGGAGCGGGCTCCAGCCCGGCAGCCACCGGCAGCCTGCCCGCGGCTTCACGGGCGAACCTGCCCGGTTTATTCCCGGCGCTGCGGGGCCGGGACAGCCCGGCGGGGCCGCACGGGTGACAGCGGAGCGCTCCGGGGATGGGACAGCCCGGCGGTACCGCGCAGGTGACAGCTCGGTGGTGCCGTACATGTGACAGCGGAGCTCTCCGGGGCCGGGACAGCTCGGTGGTGCTCCGGAGCCGGGACAGCGCAGGGGACAGCGGAGCTCTCCGGAGCCGGGACAGCGCAGGGGACAGCGGAGCTCTCCGGGGCCGGGACAGCGCAGGGGACAGCGGAGCTCTCCGGAGCCGGGACAGCGCAGCCCGCGGGATGCGACAGCCAGCTCCTAATGCCAACCCGCGCGGCTCGGAGTGCCAAAAGGCAACGGAGCCGGCCGAAGCGTCATTTTTATGAATGCCTAATGACCACTCAATCATTAACATCAACCTTTAAAAAGCAAATGCAGCACCTACAGTGTTCATTACCCTCCCCCTCCCCCCCTTTCAGGGTCTCAATCGAGTCAGTCAAGCGTGCAAACCGATCCTGTCGCCAGCAAAAGCATTTCCTTTCACTGTGGTCAGCCAAAAGCAGGGGAAAAAAATGGAAGTGACTTGGAGTTATGGCACCAAAAAGGCCAGACAAGCAAGGAAATAATCAACTCCACATGAGCCACTTCGAGCCCATCACAATGAAAAGGGCCTACGACTAACCCCAGGAAAGGTCAGCGGGACTATGGGGGTCAGAAGCTGAAAAAGGCAATAGCGAGCAGCTGCCAGCTGCAATAAGAATCAATGTGTTCCTAATTACACTCCGAAGAGAAGGCTCGAGCGCCGGGAAACGCCGGGCTGTAATCACAGCTTGGGCAGAAAACATTCAAGTGCTCCCGTTTTACCCTTCTCCACCTCGAGCACTGGAGCTGCAGTCTGTGTGCTACTAAATCACAGGAAGCCGAGGGCTGGAGATAAGGAGCCAGGCAGCTACAGAAGGGTTGGGGATTTTATAAAAAAACACGGTAATTAAGCATTCGTGTTGGAATTATGGCATCACCAAAGAGAGGATTTTGTGAGTGTAAGCAATAAAATTACATTCTTCAAAGGGATTTTGCGTGTGCTTTTAGGAAACACACAGAACTCTGCAGAACAGTCCCATACGCCTGGGATTTTCTTAATGCCCAAAAAAACCAAAACATGTGAAAGGGAAAACCCCAGAAAAATCAGTTTGCTGACAGTAACCCTATAAACCAAGCGTGAGAGACACAAACGGGTCAGAACACAATGAAACGGACGCCAAGGGATCCGCAGAAACACTGAGGAGAGAGGCAGTCAAAAATTACAAGAAAAAGCATCCTTTGATGTTCTGTTCATATTTATTTATTGCATTTTAAACAAATGAAAGTGCACCCTCCAGATCCTTATCAGAAGGATAAGGATCTCCTGAATAAAGGAGAGAAATTACAGTTGCTCAAACTTTGCAATCCTCAGCCTGGATTTCAGTAATGCCTCCACATTCCTGCCCATACCCATGCCTGGCACTCACACCCACCAGGGCTAAGCCAGATCCAAGTGCTACCTATGCCAATTCCCACCTAAGGATTCAACTGGTATTTTTACCTCTTTTTAGGTAACATATCTTTTTATAAGCAGCCTTGCGTGGAGCTTTTTTCTTGCTTCATACCATTGAACCCCCCATGAATCAGTGATGAATCCAAAGAGAAATATTTTGGGGACTAAAATCCCTTATCAATTGTGCAGCAATTTCTAATGGCACATCACTTCATAGAATGGCTTGCATTGGAAGGGACCTTAAAGACCTGAAAGTTGATATTTTTGTCAAAATACAGAGCAAGTGTTTGCTCGGGTGGCAGATGGCAGGAAAAACAAACAGTGCTGAGCAAACAAGACAGTGACTGAGCCCCAGAGAGGACAGGGGATCCCACAGCCTGACGGTCTTTCTCAATAATCAGGCAGATGTGTTTTCTACAAAGCTATAAAACACCCTAAATATTGTCATTAATTTACTCAAACTGCTCTAGGTAAGGTCCAGTGCACAGGACAAAGGTGACACAAGAAGAGGTTAAGCAACTGAGGAAAAAATAGCAGTAATAGCCCAAACCATGGCCAAGAGGCTGTATGCCTCAAAGATGGAGAAGGATGTATTTTTTATTGGATTTTTCTATTTTGATTTCAGGCCTGGAAAGTCTCATGGTTGGTATCAGCTGTTGGACTGGGATCAAAGTTTAGCCTTCCATTAATCTTTTGAGTTATATGTGAGGCTGATAGAGAATTATTTTTTTTTTTAGAAGACAGTTAAGATTACTCAGATACTTAATTTGCACTCCAATATTTCAAAAACACCTTGACTTTAGAACCTTGGTCTTGGTGTACATATGGTCTTGATAGAAGAACGCATGCTTTGGCATGGGTTGGAGGAATGGATTTGGGAGCTGAGGGAAGGAAATTTAACAGTTTGTGTACTGTGCCTCGGCACACACAGATGAAAACACTCCCAAGTCACGACTCTGCTCCCGAGACACATCTGTGCCCCCGGGGGGGAGTGCTGGGGATCCCATCCTGCCATTCCAACACCGGTCACAGCAAGACGGGCATCAGGAGGAAGATAAATAAATCATCCCAGAAGCCACACTTTCCTCTCCACAAACAGGCGTAACAATTAGTTTAATTTTATTATTAACTTCAGCAAAGGAGCTGAGACAGTGCCCCTGCTGCCACACTAATGAAGTGGGAATGGCTCCTGCCTCCTCTGGCCTCGGGGAAGCCAGAGAGCAGAGCATTAGCCTGATACATAGTTCTGCTGGGCTGCAATTATGCTTAAATGCCTAAATCAGGGCTTCCAGCCCCCAAGGGAGCAAAGGGTGTCATTAGTTGAACGGTTCCATCACAGTAGGCCAAATACATACAAAATTCTCACCCTTTGCTCTTCGAGGCCCCCTCAGACCTCCCCGTCTTGATCTCTCCTGCTTTGGCACTACTTTGCCTCATATTTCCATTTTCTTCCCCACATTTAGCTCAACACCTGTGCCACACCACTGAAGGGACACCTGTGACAGCTCTGCTGCCTTCAGTCATGTCTCTCCGAGGGTCCTCGGGCCAACACCCCCTCCCCTCCTTCCTCAGGGCTGGCCTCAGCCTCGGAGAGAGGCGCCTGCTTTACTTCTCCAGCTCCGGTTTTTAGCAAGAATGAGATTTCGCAACCAGTTTTTCAGCCAATTTAAAGATGGGCTGCTGCCGAGGAGGGCAGCAACACCTTCCTTCAGGACCTGGCTTGCATTCTCCTATCTGCACCAGGGATCCTGTGGCCAGCAAGTGAGTCAGATCTGCTGGCAGATGCAGCTGAAAACTCAGCCAGGGAAAAAATGAGGTTCAGTTTTCACCTGGATGAGGGAGCAGTATAGCTCCCCATGCAGTCCTGGAGCACCAGCCCAAAGGAGGGGCTGGGAAGGGACATCCAAGAACAGGAACTTAGCACTTGAACAGCGTGAGGCCTCAGCCCAACTCATGAAGCACCACCCTGCTATGCTGAATAAACCCTGGACTGCAAGAATGTGTGCAAAACTGAAGAAAAATATACAAAACCAAAATCCAAGTGAGCCATGCCCCTTTTCTCAAGGGAGCTAGGGAACTCACCATCCTAATTATCCACGCTACAGGTGCACACACCACAAGCAAGCTGGAGTAACTGCCTCAGGGAGTGGTTTTTTCCCCTCGAAAAAGCTTTCATTGTGCATGTCAAGGACCATCACCCATGATTATAATTTGTCTATGGCTTCTAAAACCAGAATCCAGCATGAATAAAAAATAAAAAGGACTAGAAGAATCACAGTCTTGTTCTGGTCATCAGAAAAAGCTGTCATACTCTCAGACAAAGGTGCTTGTCTCCACACAGGCTGCCTAAAGGTTCCCTTCCAGTGGCACTCTCTCACCTGTGTGGTTTAGCCCTGAGAGAACATTGATGGAAAGAACTGGAACCATGGCTGAGCTCTGCTAGAGGACAGCGAGCTCATTCCCCAGGCAATTCCAAATGAACACTGACACCTCGTCCTTTGGTAGCCTCCAGCAAGAACCAGCTCTAAAAAACGCAGACAAATGGGTTCTTTTAGCTGTGCTAGCCCGAGTCCAACTCGGTCTGTTGTAACTTGCAGGGATCCATGCTATCCGTGAGCCCTTAAAGGGAAGCACAGCCATTAAATCCACACCTGCAGCCAGAATTTATAGCAACCTCATCTACTGCTGTCTTACATCATAGGCAATTAGGAGCCTGTGAACTCATGGCTGCAGGATATGGGAGGTGCACTGGAACCAGAGAGCCAAGCCTGTGTTACAGCACAGTCGTTAGGCACCTCAGAATTCACCGTGCTGGAACTGTGCTCAGACTGGAGCAACAGACCCATCTGGACTCTGCTTTCTAAACAAAAGTGCTGCCCTGCACTCCAAGTCACTGCTTCCCCCCCTTGTTACAGCTGTCCACAGGCTGTCACAGGCAATGCCAACACTCCCTGCTGCTGGACCCAGGCTCCAGGCAGAACAATGCTTATTAAAAAGCAAACCAGCTAACCAGGGACAGCTGAGGGAGAGAGCAGGAAAGACCCCGGCCTTTCCTCCCCCGATTAAAACAAGCCTTCACACAATCCATCCTCCAGCCTTACAGTAATTCAGTTTTACTGCTCTCCTCCCCTCCCTTCCCCCACGCTCAAAAGACCAAACCTGGTTTCAAAATTGAAGTCCGAGCTCTCTGGCAAATGCACACTTCTGCACTTCTTCACCTCGAGGGAAGGAATCCTGACACAACTGACAATATTGCTTAGCAAAAGGAGCCCCTTTGCCTCAGGCCCAGATAAAAGCAGTAGCTCAGCAGAAAAAGAAATGAAAAAATTGTGTTGGTCAGGCCAGGTTTGCTACAACAAACCAACCTGGCTCCCAGGCAAGGAGAAGGGTAATGGAGCATGGGGGAAAGAGAGGGAGGCTTTGGGTTGGCTTTGCTCAGTGGTGTTGCACAACCCAGCACCGGTGCAGCTTCCCGCCTCCTTCCTCATGCCAGCAGAGCCAAGGAGAGCGCTGATCCAAGGGAGGGAGGCAGCAGTCATCATGGAGCTCTGGCCTGAGGGTTTGGCTCCTCCAGCCCTCCTGCTTCACTCACTGCAGCCAAGCCCAGGCTGCCAGCTCAGCCCTGCCAGCAGCAGGGACCCCTGCCCAGGGCTGGGGGCACTTGGGGCAGCACCCTCACGGTGGCAGGTCATGAGTCACAGCCCAAACCTCCTGCAAATCGGGGCCATGGCAGCTGTTCCCAGCAGAACCAGTTCAAACACGAGCAACTGATAGGAAAGGAGTTAAGTTTCATCACAGGGACCAGGGAGAACTTTCTGCCAGGTTCACCTGACTGTGCCCTGCTCTCACTCGCTCAGACATATCCTGCTCTGCCGAACAGGATTTCTCTTTGCACGTCCAACAGCAGACTGGCAATTCCTGGAGACACCTTCCCAAAGAAAGATGGATGCCACAGCCACAGCTTCACCACATAGGACGAAAGTTCCAGACTCTTCATAGCAGATCAACTCCCCCACGAGACTTTAATGCCGAGCTCAGCAACACGGGGGCCCTGCAAAGATAACCGGCTGCCGGGATTGATTCCATCCCACGTTAGCATCCATCAGATAGCAAGAAAAACAAGATTAAGCAGCACCACGGCATTAGTCTTCATTTAAACTTGGCAAAGAAAGCAAATGTTTCTTTTTTGTTGGCTTCTCTCTGTGTGTTTTTTAAAGCAGTCCCAGGCTCAGCCAGGGAAAGGTGCCTGGACTGTTTAATGTTGGGGGATTAGAAGGGACAACACTTGTACACTCGCCAGAGCCCAGATAAGCAGGGAGTGCTTGGTTAAGCAGGCAAGCATCTGCCTCCTGTAATATATACATTGTCCCAGTGAAAATAAACAGCTTCACACCTTTGGCTCAGAGAAGGACTTGAGCTGCTTCTGCATCCTCAACCTGCAGCCTCTCCACTCAAGGCTGAAGGGTCAGGAGGGTGAAGGTTACTCACAGTTCCCTTATTCCAAGCCTAAGGCTGGAAACTTTCTGTCTCCTCTTGCACTGAGTAGAGTCTCTGCTGCTGCACATCAGATCTGGTGTGCTTCCTTGTGTTCACTGTGCCCAGAGCTGTTTCAGACAAACTCTGAACACGTACACTTTCTACACGTGCTGGTTACGTACAAGCCACGGCAAACGCACTAATTAGGAAAAATGCTAACTTGGAAACTGGACCCTTTTTTAAGTGCTCAGCCACAAAGTCCTTAATGTAGAAAACCACACCTCAATTTAATGCTGCCACCCGTCACTGGAAATCACAGGGCTGAAGACTCCAGCCATACCACTGCAGTACCCACCACCTACAGTCTGCTCCAAACTCCTCTCTGGTCCATCTCTATGCACAATTTGGAAGTGCAATCTGCACCCCAAAACCATGCCTCAGCCTGAATAGCTGAATTTAAAATTATATCATTAAGTTTGAAATTTCAACATACTTAGAGAGTTTTGATAATAACATTTTTGATTACATCCGTTGCCAGCTTCCTTCTACACCCTGACAGAGATTTAAAGTATACATTCCTATTTCATTCTGCAACAGAGATTAGTGGCAGGAACAGAAAACATCTTCTGTTCCAAAAAACCCTCGGGGTTTTCCTCCTTCTCTTGCATTTTATTAGAGGAGTCTCAAATCTCCATCAAGCTGCAATATACTGTCACTGCAAAGCATTTAAGGCAACGAGTACCTGAGTGCTACATTGAAATCCACCTTCGGAAAAAGCTCCTGAGAAACAAAGAGATTTCCAAAGCTATCCCAAAGGAGAAAGTGCTCCCCAGCAGTAACAGCCCTCAGCAAGCTTTATGAAAATTTGAGCCTACGCTTGAGCGTATGGCACGCAGAGCCCTAATTCAAGAACTTTTGTGAACTCTTATTGTGGGGAAGGGGGGGGAACAAAGGAAAACCACATGCTATTGTTTATTTTGACTCCGCAATACATTTAATCTACATGGAGTTGGAACATTACACAGCAAAACTCCTCAGCTCCCAGAAATTATGTACAGCCAACAGCAGCAAAGCCCGTTTTCCAAAGGGAGAATGCCATTTTAAGTATGTTATCTTCACCCCACAGAGCACAGAACTCTCCAAAACGCAGCTGAAAGCTGCCACCAATGCTTCCAATCCCACACCCCAAGAGCATGGGATCAAGGCAAGGCTACTGGCACTCATGACACAAGGAAAGCTCGTGGGGAAAAGCAAGGAAAGCTTTGGGGGAAAGTCCCCAAAGCTGGGGACTTCCACCAACTTGACCTTGAGCTATGGAAGCTTTTCTCAGTAAGACTGTGACTGCCTGGGGGGGTCCCCGAGCAAGAGGAGCCCCAGGCATCTCACACCTTCTTTGAGCCTATCAACAGGAGCAGACCTTGATGCATTCCAAGATGTTAAAGCAACAAGACCCAGCATATGAGCTGCCAAAGAATTATTCCAGTGTATCCACAGGGATGATAACAGATCTCTCTACATGAATTCCTCTGCTATAGCTGCACAACTCCCTTCCAGCCTTGTCTCCTATACTGGAGGTGTGCTAACAAGGAGTGCCCACATGTCACAGAAGCCTTTGGTGTCCAGCTCACGGACACCCCCAAGCAGCTCCAGAAGCCGTGGCTCTGCTGATGAGTTACAGATCTGCCCTAGCACAACTGAAGAACCATCTTCCTAAATAAAGCACCCACTGCCATCCCCCCTTGTGCCCAGTGAGTTCACTCCCCCAGCCCCAACATTCCAGCTCCTTTACACAACTTCTGGATGCAGAGCCCGCTGCCTCATGTTGGGGTACAGTCACTGCCAGCGAGGGACCGGAGCCGTGCAAGCGCAGCCCGGGCAGGTGCCAGCACCAACTCTCTCACCTACAGCCAGAACGTGCAGACAGGTGATGTCATGGCCAGAGCAGACAGGTGACATCACAGCCCAGCAGCCCACAGGCACCTTCTCTCCATGCTGGTTTATCTTCTCCTGCACCTGGGAGCAGAGGCCTTTGGCACAGCCCCATCCTGGCCCTCGCCGGGCCGGGGGCTGGTGCAGACACAGGTTGCTGTGAGGTTTCAACAGGCTGAATGAAACGGTGAAGAAAGATGCTTTTCAGAGGGGGAGGGGAGGCACACACGTACTGAACAAATCATCTGTTTGGAGCGCTGGCTCCTACTTGTTCTCAGTTATATTATTCACTCAAGGGTGGATTAATCCATCACTGCAAAGGAATCTCCTGATCTCAGAGATAAAGGCAACAAGTCATGCACCGACTGTCTGTGGATCCTCCTGGAAATGGCCAGGCTTTCTCATGGCCTTATTTGGGCCGATCTATCAGCTCTCAACTAACAACAAGCAAGAAAAAAAAAAAGAAAAAAGAAATTAAAAACTGAAAACATACCACCTGTCTACAGTAACTTCAAGTGGATTGATCTGGAAGCAAGCAGGGCATTTCGACTCCGAACAATCACTGTTTGTTCCAGAAGGGGCCACTTGAACTGTCCCCTCCCTTGTTTTTGTTCCCCAGGAGAAGAACAGTCACCTGGGTCCTTACCATCCAAACTAACATGGAAAAAACATTCATTTCTTGCAAGATTTTTTTAAAGTGAGGCCTTTTACCTCGAGAAATGGTTTCTTTTACTCACTGGGGACTGGGAAACAAAACCCCCTGGTGCCATCCCATCCCCCTGCAGGAGCATCTCCAGCCAGAGCAGGCTGCACTTGGACAGAAGGTGTCTACACAGAATAACACAGCAATTCCAGGAGGTTGGACATCACCAGCATGTCTGTACTTTGGTCCTTCAGCAGATGCCACAGAGCGATCACAGAGACATTCAGGATCTGTCTGTTCTTCATCTAAGATTAAAGGGGGCCGAGCAGCTCCCCACAGCTCCCCTCTGGCTGGAGCTGGCAGCCCACGATGCCCAGGGCTCACCAGCACACAGAAGGTGAGCTGGCAGGGAATACTTGACAGGCAACACAACCCTCATACACCTCTCCAGAGACAAAACACTTGTGAACCCCTCCAAAAATGTGAATTTGTGGTGCTCAGCCTCTTTGCCAAGACTTTTCCAATGACAAGCTGCTCACAGCTCGAGCCTTTTAGTCCTTGTCTTGGCATTTTATAGGTTCACTGCAAAGAAAACCACAGGCTGCAAGGCAGAACCTCCGTACATTGCAAGGAAGGAAGCATTAAACTATTAAACTTCTTTTTGAATTAAACAAATAAGACTCAACCACTTGGTTCATTATCAGATTCAATGGTTGGAGTCTGTGGGGAAAGCTAAACAGCAGAAGCCAGGGTATAAATCAAGGATGTGATCAGAGAGACAGGTGAGGCCGAGGGTGTGGTTTCACCTCTCAGCTCAGCCACTGCCAAGGGGATGGTCTCCTTCTCCTTCCCTGGCACGCTCAGCTCCCCTGCCCCAGCTCCCTCCTGCTGCCAACCTGATGGCAATACCCCAGCCAAGCTGGTCTTGCTCACCCTGGGCTTTAGGGAATTATTTTATCCTTTTCCCATGCTGTTTCTGTGAGCTGGACTGGTTCAAATGGGCATTCCCAGAGGCAGGAGATGGAGGGAGTTGGCCACAACCCCTCCCTCTCTGCAAGGCACCCACCCTTGGCTCAGCAGCAGAGCAAGCACACAGGATCAGGAGACAGCAAAGCCAATTTAGAAGCCAGTGCTGCCAAAAGGGGCCATCCCCCCACCAGCCCCTCAGGGCCTTCCCAGTCATCCAAGTGGAAGATTTAGCAACTCTAACTGCAGGGCAAGATCCAGGAAAGTTTGGGGCTTGGGTATTTTTTTTTTTTTTGAAGGGTTAGCTGGAGTCACTCCCCTGCGGCTGCTCCAGTGCTGGATTCCCGCAGCAGGGAAGAGGCAGGAATGTACCTGCCACCTCCTGCAGCAGCGAGTCCTCAGATGGAGCTGTAATGTGAAACTGCGCCCAAGGAGCTGGGGAGGGGGAAAAAAGGGGGGAAAAATAAAAAAAATAGAGTCCCACCTGGCTAGAAGAGCTCCAAGACATCTCATAGGTATGGAAAATGGGAAAACAACCCACCTTACATGATTGTTTTCCCTCCTGTTGAAAGACAGCAGATATTTCTCACACAGAAGGAATGAGTATGGGCTTAATGGAAATGGCAGGTGGTCTGGATGTACGAGGCTCAATCCCTTACTGGGCTGAACAAGCATTTCCCTAAAGTGGTGGCTGTCACTGGAGAATCATCATCCCCAGCAGAAAGGGAGAAGTGAGCTAGGGAACACAAGTGAAAAACTCTGACACAGTCAGCACTGGAAGCTGTACTGAGCCATCTACCAAGGAAATTACTGGAAGAACACTCAACTGAAAAAAAGGTGAACATACACACAGAGGAAACTATCTAGTCTAGAAATTCTTGGGCCAGCATACTTGGAGACCTTGCACTAGCCAAAGTAACACAGCAAAGAGGCTTTTGCTGATTTTGCCAAAGACAAACACCATCCCAGAGCAAATGATGCAGGATAAGGAGACACACAATAGCAGGATTTGCTCAGGGAGGCCTCCAGGAGAGCAGAAAGTGAGTAGGAAAAGGAAAACACCTGGAAAACCAACCAAATACCAGCCCAAACAACAAAATAGGTCCAAATTAACAAAATATGTTGAACTAACAAAATAGTGCACAGAGAACACAGTTTGGTGCCCAAGTATCAGCTCTGAGAGTCAGGATTGCAAGGCAAGCTGCAAATTCCCATTTAAGAAGGAAATTTGACTAGTTTCACTTGAAACAAGGTTTTCAGCTCAGTCTCACCTCAGCTGCAGATAGCAACTGGCTCTGAAGCTCCCCAGCCCAATGAAATGCCAAAAACCAGAGAACTGACAGCAGACCACTGCAGTGAGGAGGCAGGGGCAGGACTCGGCTCAAGGGAGCCACTCGCTAGTCAGCAGCTCATCAGCAAGGCAGGAGACAAAAACCTGACCCTACATACAAAGGGCAAGTTTACAGTATCAATTAATTTATACAAATGAGATGTTGTCTAACAAAAGACGTTCCATTTCCAAGTCACCAATTAAAGCGATTCCACAAAAAACGTCACCTGAGATACCCAATCCCAGCAGGTTTGTGGGTGAAAACCCCCTCAGTCTCAGGGCTTCTGGTACTAAACCAAAGGTTTCAAAGCTCCACGGAAGCTCACCAACAGGTTCACCACATTCCCATGTCATTTTGTACAGGATTGTGTGCCAAGAGCACAGCACTGCAATGAAACCTCTCAAGAGTCACATCTGTGGACATGGGAATGAGGAAGATGCAGAGTAGGAGGTTTTCCACCACAGGCTCAAAGGCCTGGCAGAAACACAGGAGGTAAAGGTGCTCTTGGAGAAGGTGTGAAGAGTGGGTTTGGTGGGTGATACGGGAAATCCAGGTGAAGCTCAATGCCTTTTTACACACAGAACTAGAAACAGCTCACACGGCCTGCAGGGAACCTTCTCAATATATCTCATTCTATGTGCACATAGAAACACCCAGAGATCACCCCCTGACCCACAGCTCCTCACACCCAGCCCTGCAAACAACCTGAAATCACAGCAGCTGGTCCTGTACACACCCAGTCACACCAACACCCCTACAGGAGAAAGTGTTGCTGACTGTACCATCGCATCAGAAAACAGCTTTATTCCCAAAATGATTTAACCATCACAGGTTACCCCATTAGTTTTTTTGGCACTGAGACTTTATTGGTCTTGCAGTTCATGGCAGTGCCTCATCTTGAGCACCCACCAATTAATGCCCTGGTCATGGCACACCTGAGGCCTCGTCAGGCAGAGCAGATCCGCTGTGGGACAGGCAGAGGGGGATTTATGAGATGCTGGACCCTGACGTGGCTGTGCACTCACAATCCATTGCTTTGCTTCCCCATTTCCACATCTGCAGAAGCAGTCTTTAAACAAGCCAGGGTATTTTTAAGCTCTGACAGTTAAAATCCTCAAGTGACATCACCTGAAGTCAGAGCACAGCTGCCTTATTCCTCTGGCACACCAGCAAGCCAAAGTAAGCAGGAGCCTCGTTTATGAGCTTACAGCACACCTTGAGATAATGAAAGCACTGGTGGGACTTGCCCCGCAGTCAGGCCTCTCTTTGCAAGGCTTTTTTCCACCCCCTCCTCAGTTTTGGGGGAAAACCCAAGAATTTTAGCACCAGAGCAGCCCAATGATCCAGCAGAGGGGGCACACAGGGGGGCCAGCCCAAACCCCACTGCCACTATGCCGGGGTTTGGGGGCAAAGAATGCAGAGCTTGGGGGCAAAAAAAGCAGAGAAAAAGGATTACCGAGACTGCATGAAGGACGGTAAAAACCAACCCCTCAAGATACTTCCCATGGTGTACCCGAGCTTGCCCGCCCACACTTCACCTTGCACACACGGCACGGCTGTTTACGAGCACTCGGAGCAGCTTAAGGGTGTAAATCACATTAATCCAGGCGACAAAGCCACATCCCGCTCATCCTCGGGTGAGTTACTAATCCCTCCACACCGCAGCAGTTCCCATCTCACTTCCTACCCCTTGAGGAGGAAAAAAATACCTTTTAACATGATAGGTAACTCAGTGGATCCCACCTTCTATCAGAGTCCAGCTTTCAGCAACTTTGAGCAACAGTCACGCGTCTCCCCACAAACCTGAGGATTTTCTGGGATGCAGACCAAGCCAGTCAGAGGCTTCCCTCTTCTTGTGGAAAGGGGAATACAGGTCAAAAATATTTATTTCTTTTTAATCACTTCATTACCAAGTCCTCCCCACAAGATAGGCTTGCAGCTGCTTCGAAAAAGCAGGGCTTGGTTTCAATGTGTTTGACTCATGCTCTCGACACCTATTTTAATTTGGTGGAACAAAAGCATGCTGGCTGTAATTAAGGCAAATAATATCAAGTTCAACAGAAGAGCGTTAAGAAGCTGTGCCGGGAAACGTTCACTGCGAATTTTTGGAATATAGAAGGAGCTGGCCGTCGCCCGCAGCAACCGCTACCACAAAAGCACTTTTTCTCCTTAAAGCAGCTACGGGCAGGCTGTACATCCCATAAATCGCAACTGTCAAAACACCCGAGTCGGGGGAGATGAAGAGAAAAGCAAACGGGCTCCACACGGCTCGGCTGGGAGCGCCAGCACCCCAGGATTACCTGCTTTGTTCAAGGAAAACGCCGGGCCACGAAGGAGAAAACCCCAGAGAACCAAAGCTTCCACGCTGCCCGTAACCTCGGCGACCGGGCTGGTGTTTGGGTTGGTAAATTGCATTTCTGGTGCATGTGTGAAAGATACAACTCGCTGAGTAAACAGCCCTTCAGAGCTGACAGCTTTACAGCCACAGCCTCGGCGCGACTACTCCTTCCCAGAGGCAGCAAGGCAGTAGGGGAAAGCAGTAAAATAATAATTAAAAAGAAAAAGCTACATAAAGCCATCACATTTACCCTTTCACCAAGCCTTTACACAGTTACGAGGCGGGAGCAAAATAAACATTGCCTGTTTTCTGCCCGACAGTGTGTCACGGCTGAAAAACACATCCCTTTCGGTTTAAAAACATCAGTATTGGAAGCATGGGACAGACGGCTGGAAAGTTCTTCCATTAGAAGTCAGGAGCTATATAATTTATATTTGTTTTTGGCAAAGAGACAGATAAAGCAAGGGAAAGTAATTTAAAATTCAAGAATCGCGTGGCTTTAAGAAGGTAGGCAGCTTAATGCAATAAAAATAATAATAACAGAGATAAGATGTCAGGATGCTTTACAGCCAGAGACCTCAGGCATCACACACCACCTCCTGCCTTAGGGACTGACTTTCCACCGCTCTAATTGCAGAGAAAAGTGACCTTACAGGTTAAAAACATTGAGATTAACCATTTTAAGGCGGTTAAGAGGCTGGACGCGACCCCAAACCCATCCCCTACGGCACCTCCTTCAAGCGGAGCTGCGTTTAAATGACAAATAGAGTGGAGTGGAGGCGCGTTCCCTGCGAAACGAGCCCATAAATCAGAGCCGGGCAGCGCCGAGGGCTCGTCCCGCTCCCCGCAGCGCTGCGCACCGGCTCAGCCCCGCGCACCGAGGGCACGGAGCGGAGCCGGACGGCGCGGGCGAGCCCTGTGGGGTGACAGCAGCCGCCACCTGCGGCCGCCCCGGGCCGCGCTCGCCCCTCACGGAGGAGCCGCGCTTGTGCCCTCAGCGCGCGCCGGCGGCGGGAAGCGCGCGCGTTACCTCTCCGCCGCGCCCCCTCCCTGGTCCCGGTCCTGGTGCCGGTGCCGCTCGGCGGCGGCTCGCCAGGACATTCCAGGCTGGGGCTGGCGTCCCGGCGGGCGGGAGCCTCCATCCAGCGCCGCCCGGCCGCTCGGCGCCGCTTATCTCCCCCCGCGCTGCGCTCCCCGCCCCGCTCCCACCGGCGCCCCGTGTCGGGGGAGGCGCCGCCGCCCCGCCCCGCCCCGCGGAGCGAACCAACGCCGGCCGGGGGGGGGAGCACGGGTGGCCCGCGGGCGGACCCACCGCCCGAGGAGGGGAGGGAGCAGGCGGCAGTGAGCGCGGCCCGAGCATGCGGCGAGCGCGGCGCTGCGGGCCCTTTAAGGGGAACGGGCGGGGTGCAGGGGATGCACGTGCGCGCGGGGCGCCGCGGGGTCCGTGCGCTGCCGGGCACAGCACGGCGAGAGACCGCGGCCCGAACCGCCGGGACCGAGCACCCGTGCGAGCCGGGACCCGCGGCCCGAACCGCCGGGACCGGGCATCCGTGCGAGCCGGGACCCGCGGCACCGCGGCCCGAACCGCCGGGACCGGGCACCCGTGCGAGCCGGGACCAGCGGCACCGGCCCCGAACCGCCGGGACCAGGCACCCGTGCGAGCCGGGACCAGCGGCACCAACCGCTGGGACCGGGCACCCGTGCGAGCCGGGACCCGCGGTACCGCGGCCCGAACCGCTGGGACCGGGCACCCGTGCGAGCCGGGACCAGCGGCACCGCGGCCCCGAGCAGCAGGTGCACTGGGCACCCACGGACCGGGTCAGGCCGGCACCGGGCACCCACCCGGCCGGAGTGCCGCCGTGTGCGCGACCGGGCACCGAGCAGCCGCGCTGCCCCGGGACCGGGCGCTTGTGCGGCCGCACACCCGCGCTCCGTGCGCTCCCCACCCCCGCGAGCCCGCCGCCTGTCACCTGTGCGTGACAGTCCCCGCAGAGCCGGCCCGTGCGTGCCCGCTCCGAGCGCCGCAGCGCCGCTCACCTGTGCGGCCTCCCGGGAGCCTCCACCCCTGCGGGTGCAGAGGTCAGCCCGGCCCGGCCCGCGGAGAGCCCACGGCTCCCGGTCCGGCTCTCCTGCGAGCAGCTGTATGTCCTGAGTGCCGCTGGAGTGAGGGAGTGGCTCTGGCTTTTTCCAAAGGGCTCGGAAGTGCCCCCACACATGCTCCACGCATCATCGTTCTCCAGATGATGCCACCAAGAACTCCGTACTCGGGCTAAAAATAGCAAAAAGGGGCTTTATCAAGGGCTCATACTGTGCACAAACCATTGACCCCTTCCAAAAGAACCCAAATACGCCTAACATGCCTTGTTTTTTGGGAATTCGCTGTATTTTGGTCACATCCACAAGTGGTAGCTGGAAAGGGATTTATCCCAAAGTGAGTTTCACCGGGAAAGGTTTCAGCAGCACAAGGGCTGCAAAGAAACACAGTTGCTGTGTTTAAAAATAAAGAAAAAATAAGCTTAAACCCCCCCTAAAAAAACTGAGTTGAAATAAAATCTCATGGTTTTCAGACAAACCTGTGAGACCAAAACGCTGCACTACCCTGTGTTTACCAGCCCTAATTTTATCCCTCGGGAGGTTTCCTGTAGGACGTCATTATTTCCACAAGTGTGAAAGGGGAAAAAAGAGAAAGAAAGTGAAGAGTAGAAAAATCCTCAAGAGATTAAAAATCCCATAATCTGAAGAAAACACCCCAAAATAAAACAAAATCGGGGTTGGCACAGCTGAGGAGTTAAGTGACTTGATTTATGGGAGCTACTGGAAAATATGAGGGCTTCAGGATTGTTCTCAGCACAGAAGAGACAGCCAAGTCTGGTTTTTTGGGATAAAAATACTCTAAATGAGGATCATAATGAAGGTGTTTTGCAGACCAGGGGTGGTGCCAAATTGCAATTTCTCCCTGTACAATTTTTGGGGCGATGTTTTCCCCTCCTTGAGCCCATTTGCATGAGAATACCCTCTTGGGCAGGAGAATTGCTGCTTAATTAGCGAACAGCAATCACTTTAATTAGCATGTCTCCATGCTCCCTGCTATTTTGCATAGATTCAAATGAGATGCTCATTAGGGAGCAGGCGCCCGGACAAGCTATGCCCTTTAGCCGCTCACTAACCCAATTAACTTCAGCCAAACCGTGCCGGGCCCTGTGCCAGGAGGGATCGGGCTGCTCCCAGAAGGGAGGTGCAGAACCTCTCCTTCAACCTCCTCACTTCCTCCAAACCTCTGAGGTTTCCTTCCTTGCGAGGTTTTTCTCCTTCAAGGTTTTCCTTCTTGCAAGATTTCCTTCCTTGTCAAAGGTTTTCTATCTTGGAAAATTTTCCTCCACACAAGGATTTTCCTACATTGAAAGTTTTTCCTTCCTTGAAATGATTTCCTCCTTCAAGTATTTCCTTCCTTGCCTAAGGGTTTCCTCATTGCAAGGTTTTATTTCCTTGTGAGATTTTCCTCCTTTGCGATATTTTCCCCCACCCAAAGTTTATCCTCCATGTGAAGTTTTCCTCCTTGCAAGGTTTTCCTCCTTGGAGGTTTCCTTCCTTTCAAGGCTTTACTACCTTGCAAGTTTTCCTCCTTGTGAAGTTTCCTTCCTCACAAACTTTTCCTCCATGCAAGGTTTCCCCTCCTCATAAGGTTTGCTTCCTTGCAAGTTTTTCCTCCTTTTCCTTGCTTGCTCAGTGCTGGGGTTTGGGAGCAGAAATGGGGGGGGACACCCCCAAAAACCACCCTCCCTCCTTGGGGATCTCTGTGCCCCTTCCCCCCGCCCAGGTGGGGCCATCATTCCCGGCAGGAGCACGAGGGAATTTGAGGGTCCCCTTTGTTTTTCCGCCCAGCCAGCGTGGTCCCAGCGAGGTTGGGTTTTATTTGATTTCATTTCTCCTGCCCCGTAATCCCATCGTCTTGTCACGGTCCCCGGGAAGCGGGGCTGCTCCGAACAAAGCCCCCGGAGCATCCCGGGCTCCCGGAGGGGGTTTTGCAGCTGCGCCTCGGAGCGTGACCGATCGGGAATGAGCCTTCGCAGCGCGTCTAATGCCGCTCGGACAGGGAGCCTTTCATCCGCTCGTGGGAGCGGGGCCCGGCGCTGCCGGCCCTCCGCGCTCCCGGCCCCGCGGAGCGCAGCGCCTCGGGGGGAGCGGGCCGGGCGCGGAGGGGCTGGGCTGGGAGATGCTCCCCATCGCCGCGATCTGGGCTCCTTCTTGTGTCCCCTGGCCTCTGTCCCTGGCGGTAGCTGATCCCAGTTCCCACCTCCACATCCTCAGCAGATTCCTTGTCCTGGTTCTCATCATCCCGTCCCTGGCAGGCACCTCCTTACTGTTCCCATTCTCCTGACCCCAGCAAGCGCCTTGTCCAGGTCCCATCATCCCAGCCCTGTCCCCTGGGATCACTCATCCCAGTCCCCGTCATCCCAGCCCTGTCATCACATCCCAGTCCCCATCACCTTGTCCTTGTCCCATCACACTGGCCCAGATCCCAGCAGGTGCCATGTCCCAGTCCCATGTCCCTTGTGCCAGTCCCATGTCCCTTGTCCCAGAGACATGGCCCTGTGTCCCTGCTATCTCTCCACAGGGCCAGCCCAACACCCCAATGCCCTTTGGCATCCAGTGATCTCCATCGAGGGAAGGTTTGGGTCCCTTTTGGGAAGGGTACAGCTGGTGTCAGCCTGGTGCCCCCCAACCTTGGCAGTGCAGGTGGCATTGGGTGGCATCAGCTGCTGAATGTGCCCTGCAGAGTGGCAGGCAATGTGTGTGAGTGGGGAATCCCGGGATTTCCACTCCAAGGGAATGGATCAGGAAAGGCTGGAGGGGTGTTGGGATGGAGCATGCGTGGAAACACTTCACCTGGGAAGAGAAGATGAATATGAGAAGAGACGAGATGAAAATGATGAGATAGAAGAGACAGGATGAAACACCAGGAGAGGGAAAGAGGAGGAGGAGAAGGACTGAAGGATGGAGAGGAGATGTTCCCTCTAAAGAAGCTGTATGTCCCCCTGAGATTTGCCAACCCATCACATCATGCATTGGTCAGGGGGGTTTTGTTGGTTTATTTTCCCCTCAGTCAAAAGTGGCTTTTTGACCCAAACACACGTTTTCATAGCAAAGGGTTTTTTTGGCTGAAAGGCTTTTTATTCCTTATTAAAAAGAAAATGAGGAGAGGAGAGGAGAGGAGAGGAGAGGAGAGGAGAGGAGAGGAGAGATGTTCCCTCTAAAGAAGCTGTATGTCCCCCTGAGATTTGCCAACCCATCACATCATGCATTGGTCAGGGGGGTTTTGTTGGTTTATTTTCCCCTCAGTCAAAAGTGGCTTTTTGACCCAAACACACGTTTTCATAGCAAAGGGTTTTCTTGGCTGAAAGGCTTTTTATTCCTTATTAAAAAGAAAATTGGTGAGGTTGGTGGGAAGGGTCACTTCTGTAAAACCTCTATTTTTCTTTTAAAAAGCCCCAACTAATCTATTTTGGCTTTTTTTTCCTTTTTTTTTTTCATCAGAAATACCTCTGCGGGAGGCTTTGGGAGTGAATCATTCCCAAAATCCCCTGTCCCACGCCGTGCCTGGTCCTGCCCAGCTTTATCATCTCCCCTGCAGCAAATACCCAGTGGCAACAAAAGAAAATAAGAATTATTAGGAAATACTTTTCTTTTTACTTTAGTTTTTTCCCCCCCAGCAGACTAGAGGGTGATTTTGCCTCATTTTCCTGTATTTTGGCCATTTAACTCCATGGAGCTGCTTTGGCACCAAAAATTGCCCCAGCCTTTAGGAAGGAGCAAAGAACCTCCCCATGCAGTGACTGTTGGGTTTCCCTGGGCACTGGGTTTTCTCTGGGAAGAACCCAGACTGCTGGGGTGGGACAGAGCTCCCTGCACCCCTCTAGAGGGTTCTGTGGGTGATAAAATGTTCCAGGGCCCGTGAGCTCTCCAGCCCCTGCCTGCCCCAGGCCAAGCTGGAATGAGCCTTGCTGGAGGCTCTCTCCAGCCTGGTCTCCTGGGCAGACCTTGGGCCCACAATTCTGGCAGCTTGTCCTCAACCTTCTCTCTGGATGGACCTCAGTGTTGCAGGGAGGCTGTCTCCATCCTTATCATCCTGGCAGATCCCAGGTCAGCGCTGCGGGTCTCGTGTGATGGACCTCAGTGTTGCAGGGAGGCTGTCTCCATCCTTATCATCCTGGCAGATCCCAGGTCAGCGCTGTGGGTCTCGTGTCTCCATCCCTGAGTCCTAAGGGATCTCAGGAGGTGCTGCAGGTGCCTTCACTCCATCCCTGTCTCCTGAGGGATCTCAGGGGGTGCTGCAGGTACCTTCACTCCATCCCTGTCTCCTGAGGGATCCCAGGTCACTGCTGCAGCCAATCTCCACCTTCTCTGAGCTCCCCAAAACCCAACCGACCACCTCACCTCGCTGATGGTGCCCATTCCCATCCCCAGCTGGACCTTGCTCATGGTGGATGCCTCTCGAGGGGCCAAGACCGTGGTGGAGGGAGAACTGGAGACGGGCGGAGGGGATGGAGCGCCTTCAAAATTGACACCATATGGCTGCTCCTTATCCCCAGGCCCAGTAAATAGGTCTTTCATGCTGGGCCAGTTGCCATAGGAGCAAACACGCAGGAAATATCCCAGATAACTCGAATAGTGGTGAAAACATATGTTTTGGATAAAACCCGGCAGAAAATCGCCCAGTTTAACCCCTCCAAGGCAGTTTTAACCCCTTTGCCACACCTCAGTGCGTGCATGCAGTGGGGAAACTGAGGCACGCCGGGTCTGGGCCCCTCCTCAGCTGGCAGTGGGAAATCTGGCAGGTTTTTTGCCATGAAGTGGGATTGCTGTCAGGTTTCCAGTGTCAGCTTGCCTCCTTCTCCTTCTCCTCCACCTCCTCCTCCTCCCCAGAGCCCCTTATCAAGACGGATGGCTGGATGCAAGGCCGTGTGCAAGCATTTTGCTTTGATTTGCCAAGGAATTTGCTTTGCTTTTGCTTTTTTTATTTTCCCCCTTTTTTTTCCCCCCCTCCTCTTTTTGTCTCTTTTTTCCAGCCTGGGCCAAACCTTTCCTTATCGCATCTGGCGAGCAGCGGGCCCCAGCGCTGCCCTGGCCGCCGGCCAAGCGCGGAGCCGACGGCCAGGCAGCCACACGGCCAGGTCCCCCTGCTCCTCAGCATCCCGTGGGGCTGAGCCCGGAGAAACCAACAGCCCTGGCTCCCAGGAAGGGGAAACTGAGGCATGGAAGGCCTGGAAAGCTGCTGCAGGTGTTCCTGCAAAGTGGCTTTGTGCATCCCTCCATGCTGCAAGTATCGCAGCGTGCCACAAATGTCCCTGTGCACAGCCAATGTCCCTGTGTGCTGCTGACATCACACACACCCTGAACATCCCTGTGTTCTGCCAGCATCCCTGCACACTGCTGCAGACAGCCCTGGATGCTGCAAACATCCCTGTGCATGGCCAGCATCCCTGTGAGCTGCATCCCTGCATTCCATAACCGTCCCTGGGCACAGCCAGCATCCCTGTGTCCTGGATCCCTGCATTCCATAACCGTCCCTGGGCACAGCCAGCATCCCTGTGTCCTGGATCCCTGCATTCCATAACCGTCCCTGGGCACAGCCAGCATCCCTGTGTCCTGGATCCCTGCATTCCATAACCGTCCCTGGGCACAGCCAGCATCCCTGTGTCCTGGATCCCTGCATTCCATAACCGTCCCTGGGCACAGCCAGCATCCCTGTGTCCTGGATCCCTGCATTCCATAACCGTCCCTGGGCACAGCCAGCATCCCTGTGAGCTGCATCCCTGTATCCCACAAACCTCTCTGCATTCCCTGTGTGCTGCATCCCTGCATTCCATAACCATCCCTGGGCACAGCCAGCATCCCTGTGAGCTGCATCCTTGCATCCCACAAACCTCTCTGCACCCTGCAACACTTCCAGGCCTTTTCCCAGGAGAGAACATTGCTGCTGGGTCTTCCAGCACTGCCTGAAGCTGGAGCAACCCCTTGGAGTCCCCCTCAAAACTTGCACCCGAGGGCAGCCTGGCAGCAGCCCTGTCCCTATAAAAGGCTGAAGGGGAAGCTATGGGTGCTGGGATGGGGAAAATCTTGGGAAGGGCTGCTCTGGAATGTCACGAGCACGACTTTAGCACAGGAGGGATTGCAGCTGTGGGGTGCAGATAGCGCAGCCCCAAGGGATCAGGGAGAAAGCCCCGAGGTGAAGGAGCACGGGGCTGTGGGGCCACACCCGGCGGGAGGAGATCCGGCCGACCTGGGATTTCTCCTGGTGCCGTCTTGTAAATACTGCTGATGGGAGGAATGTGCAAGCATGGAGGAAAATCCCCTTCCACGCCAGAGCATCGCCTCACAGCCTCCCTCCCAGTGGGATCAGAGCCCTCCTGAGGCTTCTTATCCTCCCAGTTCTCCTGGGGAATTTGTTTCCCATCTTGATTTTTGTGGGATGCATGTCCCCAGCAAGGTGCAGCATCCCTGCCACCCACACATCCCTGCTTCCCACAGCATCCCTGCCAGTGCCACATCCCTGCTCTGCTGCAACCCCAAACTCATATCCCCACTTCGACTCCTGTTTTTTGTTTTGCCCCTATTTTTTAATAACCTTTCCCTGCATCTCCCACCTTCTCCTCCTCCCTCCGAGCTCTGGTTTGGGTTTTGGTGAGGTTTAACAAAACAAACACGGTCAAACCACCCCCTCCTAATGTGTAAAATCCCTGGAAAAGCCACAACAGCTCCGCAGGGCGGCCGAGGGCTCGCACAAGGCACTGGCAGGCCCCTGAGCTTCTCAGGCAGCCCTGAGAGCAGAGCACAGCAGATGAAATCCATTTAATTTTCCCCCTCCTTTTTGATGTATTTTCCAGCAGGATATTCCTCGCACGCAGGTCCCTCTGCCCCAGGGGGTTGTTGCTGGGTGCTGAGCCCGCCAAGATGATGCTAAATCAAGGAGGGGATCGAAGTGATGATAAAACTCTCCAGGACAACAGGAAAAATGGCATTTTCCCTGCCAGGCCCCCTCACTTTCCTCCTCTCCACATCCCAAAAATCCCAGCAGTGGCCAAATGATGCTCAAAATCCACTTTAAAGATTCAGTTGTCTGCTCCCAGGGGGGATTTTCCCCTCCTCCATGAGCTGTTTTCGCACCTCTCCCACCCCAATACTCAATTACTCCACACCTAGAGGTTCCAAAGAAGCAGTCTGGGGGTTGGGGAACTGATTTTGGGGCTTTTAGAATGTTTGGGGTTTTTTTCCTAGGGCATTTGGGGGTTTGAGGGTTCTGCTTTCGATGGTGAGAGCAGCACTTTCTCCCCACCCTGCCCAAGAATGTTTCTGCTGATATTAAACCCGACCCGGAGGCATTTGGAAGGAGCCGACTTCCTCGCCAAGAAAATGACCTCAGCCTTCTGCTTTGGAGCTTTTTTTTTTTTACCTTTTTAAAGCATTTTTCTCCCTCTCCTGCCTGCCAGGCAAGAGGCACTGCTGGGGCCTCACCCGTGTCCCTGGCACCGCTGCCAGGCTGCATCCACAGTGCCAATCCTCCAGTTCAGGGGGATGGCTGTAGGTTTTAACCTGAAAATTCCAATTTTGAGCTGTAAATTCCAGGTTTTTCCCCACAAAGCCCCTCACTGATAGTGGCAGGAGGATTTAGGGACCAAACCTGCTGCAAAAACCCACCTTGCACCATCCTCTGGGCACGTGATGACCTCCAAAACTCATTTTCCCAATGAAATAAAATGGGAAAAAAGCTCAAACCAAGAGCTAATGTTGCCCACGATGTTTCTGGAAGGGATTTTTGCAGGAGTTTCCTTAACAGACTCCTCTGCATTTTTGCTTTTATTAATGTGGCGGCATTCCCGAGGCTGCTGCAATGCTTTTGCAAGAGCTAAAACATCTCCTGAGTTAAAAATCCAACAAATCCAGCCCCTCAGGCACCTCCACAGTGGGAAATGCTAAGGAGAGAGGAGGGAACTGCTGGATTTGGGTGTCTTCAGATGGAATTGCTCCAGCTTTAGGGTTTTTTCTCTAAATAAATGTTTTCTGTCCTGGAGACAGTGAGCTGATGGGGGCAGTTCAGAAAATAAAAATGCTTCTGGAATCCTATTGGATTTCTAATCCCCAAAAGGTGATGTTATTGGGAGATTCTCTCATTTGCCCCTAATAATCAGATGGGAAATGCTTCCACCATTCTTCTGTGCTTGAGGTGGTGCATCACCATCCTGGAGCTTCACTGGTACCCCACGTCCATCCAGCATCTACATCCTGCACCCTGGATTCTGCATTCCATGCCTTCCCTCCTAGAGCTGCACCCTCCAGCTACATCCTGCTTTTGCATGCCACACCCATTCCCTGGATCAGCATCCTGTGGCTGCCTCCTGCATCCCAAATCCTTCATCTGCACCATCAGCACACCATGGCCTGCATCTGCATCTTCATCCCTCACCCTGCACCATGCATCCCACTTCTCACACCCTGCAGCTGCATCCTGCATGCCAAATCCTGTATCTGTACCCTGTGCCCTGCATTCCACACCTTGCATCTGAACCTCTCATCCCACACCCTGCCCTATGCATCCCACTTCTTGCATCCAGCATCTGCATCCCGATTCTTGCATGCCAAATCTACATCCCAGATCCTGCATCTGCACCGTGTCCTGCATGTGCAGCCTTCATCCCACGTCCTCCATCTGCACCTGCATCCAGCCCCCCCTCCTGCCCCTGCACCTTGCACCATCCCTTGTCCTGCACCTCCACCCCAAACTCTGTGTTTGCATTCCTCATGCTCCCACATCTCCATCCCACCCCCCACATCCCCATCCCCATCCCACTGCCTGGATCCCAAGAGCACCAACCCCTGTTGGTCCAGTTGGCCTCACCAGGAGCTCCCACCCCACCCAGGGCCCTGGGTAAGTTCAGCCCAGGGTCCTTACTGGGCCATACTGGGCCGTGTCCCCCACAGCTGTGCCCTGGCTGTGTCTCACTGCCACCTCCCCCAGCCACAGGACAAAAGCTTAATGGCAATGAAAACCATTTGTGAGGCTGGATTGGTCCCACCCAGTCCTTCCTTCCCACTGCTCCCTGGTCCCATCCAGGCGTTTCTCCAGAGCAGGTGTGATATGCTGGAGCTGCATTCCCAACCTGGCCTGCCCACAGGGAAGTGGGGAGCTTTCCCATCCACAGGGGCTCTGTTCCCCTCCCCAGCACATCTGGCAGGCAGATGTGGCCAAAGGGCCGGGATCTGCCTCCCAGATGGGGGACGAGCTGCAAAATGTCTGTACGGGCTTGGAAAGCGATAATTTTTTCCTTGGAAGTTTGCATTTCCCGGCTCGTTGCACGCACTCCCCAGCTCCAGGGGTGCTGCAAAATCCCTGTGCAGAGCTGGGGCTGTGCTGTGGTGCTCCGTGCTGGAGCATCCCATGTCCTGCACCTCCATCCTCTATCTGCATCCTAAATCCCACTCCTGCATTCCATGTCCTGCATCCTGTGTCCTGTATCCCAACTCCACATCCCAAATTCCTTCCTCAACTCATGCCCTGTACATCCTTCATCTGTATTTTATATTCCATGTCCCTCACCACCTGTCCTATATCCCACCTCTGCATCCTAAATTCTACTTCTGTACTCCATGTTCTGTGTATCTGCATCCCATATTCTGCATCTGCCCTTTCATCCCATGTCTGCATCCCACATCTGCAGCCCCTCTCCTGTGTCCTGCATCCATGTCACAGTTCTGTATCTGGAAAACTGCATCTGCCTCCTAAATCCTCCATCCTGCATCTGGGGACCTGTGTCTACATCCTAAATTCTTTATCTGTTTCTCTGCAGCCCCTCTCCTGTGTCCTGCATCCATGTCACAGTTCTGTATCTGGAAAACTGCATCTGCCTCCTAGATCCTCCATCCTGCATCTGGGAACCTGTGTCTACATCCTAAATTCTCTGTTTCCTAAATTCCTTGTTTGTTCCTAAATCCTGTGTCTGCATCCTGAATCCTGCATCCCACATCCTAAATGGTTCCACAGTCTCTCTTCTGTGCCCTACATCTGGCACCCTGTATGTGCATCCCAAATCCTGTGTCTCCCATCTGCATCCTGAATCCTCCATCCTGTGTTCTGCATCTACATTCTAAATCCTTGATCCCCCATCCTGCATCTATGTCCTGAATCTTGTGTCCTACACCTGCATCCTAAATCCTTAATCCTATGTTTAGATCCTAAATCCCATATCCCCATTTACTTTCCAAATATTCCATTCCAGACCTGCATGCTATGTACCCCACCTGCATCCTCAGTCCTCTATCCTGCATTTTCAACCCCAGTTCTATGTCCCACATCTGCATTCTAAGTTCTCCTTCCTGCATTCTGTACCAATATACTAAATCCTCTGTCCCCATCTAAATCCTAAATCATCCATCCCCCATCCTGCATCTCTGTCCTAAATCCTGTGTCTCGTATCTGCATCCTAAATCCTCCACATCTACATCTGAAATCCCAAGTCTCCATGTACCTCCTAAAAGCTCTATCCCACATCTACATCCTCAGTCTTCTATCCCGCAATTGCATCCTGGATTCTCCATCCTGTGTCTTGCATCTTCATCCTAAATCCTATGTCCCATATCTGCATCCCAGGTTCTCTTGGGATCTGTCCCAGATCCTGTATCTATGTCCCAATCCTATGTCCCACATCTACATCCTAAATCTCATGTTCCATATCTGAATCCTGAAACCTGCACCTGTGTCCTGAATCCTATGGCACCATCTACCTCCTAAATCCTCTGCTGCATCCCTAAATACTCTATCCTGAATCTACATCCTAAATCCTGCATCCACAGCCTAAATCCTGTCCCATATCTGCATCACGAATTCCGTTTCACATCCTGTATCTACATCCTAAACCCTCCATCCTGTGCCTACATCCCAAATCCTGTGTCCCACATTTACATCCCAAACTCTGTTCCACAACCAACATCTAGATCATAAATCCTCCATCCCCCGTTCTCCATCTGTGTCCTAAATCCCAAATCCCATGACTAAATCCTAAATACTCTATCCTGCATCCTGAATCTACATCCTAAATCCTGCATCCACAGCCTAAATCCTAAGTCCCATATCCGCATCACAAATTCTGTTTCACATCCTGCATCTACACCCTAAACCTCCATCCCCAATCCTATGTCCCACATTTGCATCCCAAATTCTGTCTCACAACCAACACCTAGATCCCAAATCCTCCATCCTCCGTGTCCTAAATCCTGCATCCCATCCCTGAATCCTCCATCCTGCATCCAGCGCCGCATCCCTAACTCCGCATCCCAAACTCGGCTCCCGGGATGCTGCCAGGAGCTGGGGGCTGGCAGAACCCCCTGTGCCCGCTGGAGAGCCATGAATTTGGGATGAGGTGGGGCAGAAGCCCCCGGCCCGGCCGTGCTGTTGGTTTTAGGATTTGCCACGCTCCGGTGCCTCCGAGCGCGCCGGGTCCCCGGCGGGGCCGCACAAAGGGCGCTTTCAGGGCCCGCTCAGCACACCCCCCCCACCCGGCCACATAGGAACACAAACCTTTTATCCCCTCGAGTTTCCCCTACAGACCCCAAAAGTGGAAAATAATCCTCTCCACGGAGTTAAAAAAACCAAAAGGACCCTAAAAATTAGGGTTGAAAATGATTCCCATGGGAATGGAGCCTGATTAACGCACGAGACCGTGGTGGAGCAGAAGCAGTGTCCAGCCTGCCCTGAAGCATCCTGGGGAGGAGGGGATGTGTCCAGACCCCCCAAAATATCCCATTTACAGCAGGTAACAGGTGAAAAATTAATTTGTTTTGACAACGAGACCCACTCATGCAACGAGTTGTGTCCAGCCTCACACCCCTCCACAACCCTCCCTTCCCGAGGCATTCCCAAAGATTTTCTTTTTTATGCCCTCAGAAATATAAATTCCTGGGGGGAATGAACCAGAAAACCCTGTATTCAGCCTAATTATCCCCCCTGGCCGCAATCTGTGATCTCTGGGACAATTAAAAGTGCTTAATCCCAGCTGAAAAGCAAACAAGGTCGGAGCGCGGCGTCTTCCTGCTTTCCCCTCGCCCGCTGCCGGGGTCTCGCTCCCCAGCTGCAATATAAATATGCAATTAAAAAATCGCTGCTAATTGCTTCGCCCAAGGGGGGTTCCCACCAGGGAAACAAAAAGGCTGGGGAAAGGGATACTAAAAAAAAAAATAATTTAAGAAGGGGTAAAAAAGTAAAAAATGCAATTTTTTTAGCTCAATAATTAAACAGTGATGCAGCTTTAGGGAGGAATTGTGGTGATATCTCAGGGTTTGCACACTGGGGGGGGTTTTTTTTTGGGGATGCTCTTTTTTGGGGGGGATGGGGTTAATCCCTGGCTCTCCTCTCTCGCTCCAGCGCTAACAACCCCTGGCAGCTCTCGGGCTCGTTAGTCCTTCCGAAAAGCAATTAGAGAGGTTGGAAAATGAGGGCAGCCACTGCCCTGAGACAGGGCAGGAATGGGGGGCGGGGGGTCAGCCCCCAGCCCCTGGGGCGGGTTTAGGGCTCGGCAGAGATCCCACACGGGATTTACCCCGGCTGAGCAAAGCTGCGCCATCAGCAGGTTTCAGAGGGAACAACCCAGCGCAACCCGTGCAGCAACCAGCCTTGCCTTGCGTCTCCCAGGGCTTTATTGAACCTTCAAAACCTAAAACCGGTGACCAGACACCTTCACAGTATTTGGGTGCTGCTGCTGCCAGAGCCCAGCCAGGAGGAAGAGGAGGAGGAGATGGAGGAAGAGAAGGAAGAGGCAGAGAAGGGGTGTGAGGGCTCAGGTGCCGGGCAGCCAGACCTTCTGGGTGCTGACAATGTCGCTGAGCTTGGCCTTGATCTTCAGGAAATGCCTCTTGAACTCCAGGCCGTCGCCCTGCGTGGGGAGACAGGGGCTGGCATCCCCCTGCACCCCTCCTCCCCTGGCACCCCCCTCCCGTGGTCACCCCCCACCCTGCACCCACTTAACGTGCTCCTTCCCCACCCTGCACCTGCCATGCAACCCCCACCACCCACCCTGACCCCCCACACACCTTGGAGAGGCGGAAATCCACCAAAATCTTGCTCTCCATCTCCACCAGGTTCACCTTGAAGATCAGTTTGTTGTTCCTCCTGTCTGTGGTTGAGATGGTGACCTGCAAAGGGGGGGGGAATGCCTCCAATTACTCCCTGGTGACCCAGCACAGGGGGTCCCAGCCCCAGTTCCACCCCCTGACCCCCACCTGGTTGGTGCAGCTCATCTTCCAGCCGTACCCCATCTTCTCACACACCTCCTTCAGCGCGCGGTAAGAGCCGTCGGCGTCCAGCTTGGTGAAGAACCGCGTCATCCGCTTCACCAGCCGCTGCCACGGGCTCTGCCGCCCCGAAAAAATGTTCCAAGGGTCATAAATCCCGCCAAAAGGTCACAAATCCCACCAGGTTCCAGCCCCAGCTCCGACACATCCTGGCTTTCGGTGAGGAAATGTTGGAAAGCTGCACCCCCTGATGGCACAAGCCAACAACCGCATCCCAAACGGCAGAAATGCTGCACAGCACATCCCAAACAGCTGAAATGCTGCACAGCACATCCCAAACAGCAGAAATGCTGCACAGCACACCCCAAACAGCTGAAATGCTGCACAGCACATCCCAAACAGCTGAAACGCTGCACTGCACACCCCAAACACTGCAAAGTTGGCCCCTAGTACCATAAAAATGCTCTTTAGTGACACATATAGGATGCAAAGTTGCACCCCAAAGGTGCAATGAAGGACCCTGATATTGTAAATTGGATGTGAAGTTGCCTCCCAAATGCTGCAGAGCTGTACCCTGGAACTGGAAAGTTGCATTTTATTACACAAAATACTGCAAAATTGTGCTCCAAATACCACCAGGTGCACCCTGAGAAGACAAACCTTGCCCAGCAGCACCTCAGTGCTGCCAAGCTGCTCCCTGGTATTGTAAATCAGATGAGAAGTTGCTCCCCAAACACCACAGAGCAGCCCCAAACCACTGCACAAAGTGCACTCTGATGCCATAAATGATGCACATTTGCACCCCAAATCTTGGGAGGTGGCACCTAGAGATAAAACTCACAGCTGCACCCCAAAATTGTGCTCCAAATACCACCAGGTGCACCCTGAGAAGACAAACCTTGCCCAGCAGCACCTCAGTGCTGCCAAGCTGCTCCCTGGTATTGTAAATCAGATGAGAAGTTGCTCCCCAAACACCACAGAGCAGCCCCAAACCACTGCACAAAGTGCACTCTGATGCCATAAATGATGCACATTTGCACCCCAAATCTTGGGAGGTGGCACCTCGAGATGATAAAACTCACAGCTGCATCCCTGCCTTGTCAAGCTGCTCCCTGATATTCCATATACAGCAAAGTTGCTCTTTAATGTGGTATTCATGATGCAAAGTTGCACCTCAATATTTTACACAGCAGTGTTGCACCCCAATGCTGTAAATCAGATGTGAAACTGCCCCTCAAGTCCCTGGCAAAGTGACAAACTGACACTAAAAGTACTGCGAATTTGCACCCCAAATCCTTCACCTGACACCCTCAGATGGTAAATACTCAACAGCCACAGCCCCAACAGTTGCTCCCTGATATTGTAAATACAACACAAGTTGCTTCTTAATCTTACATGTCTAAGGCAAAGCTGCACCCCAGTAGCACTTGATCCTGATGTAAACTGGATGAGACTCTGCCCCCCAAATGCTGCAGAGCTGCACCCCAAGATGATAAACCTCACCCAACCACACCCCAAACATTGCCAAGCTGCTCCCTGATGTTATAAACGTGGCAAAGTTGCTCCTCATTGTCATATGCATGATGCAAAGCTTCACCCCAATTTATACAATGCAACGCTGAACCCCAGTGTTTAAAACTGGACGTGAGGCTGCCCTCAAACACTCCAAGGCCATGGCAGTGTCACCCTGATACTGAAAATACTGAAAAGCTGCGCCCCAAATCCTGCAAATCCACACCCAAGGTGGTAAGTAGCAAAAATTTACGCATCCAATATTGCCAAGCTGCTCCTTGATATTCCCCACCAGGCAAAGCTGCACCCCAAGCACGACAGAGCAGCCCCCAACCATGGCAGGGTGCACCCTGACACCATCGCCGATGCCGAGCTGCGCCCCAAGTGCCGCCAGGTGAAATCCCAAGAGGATCAACCTCGCCCAGCTGCATCCCAAGCACTGCGAGGCAGCATCCCGAAACGCCACGTGGTGCCAGGTGTCCCTGCAGCCCCTGACCTGGGAGGAGCCTGGGGTGCCCAGGAGTTGGCTGTTGACCAGCATGTGCTCGGGGCAGGCGGGCTGCGAGAAGCTGAAGCCCTGCACCAGCTGGTCGATGCTTCCCGTGCCACTCTCCCAGGGCATCCCGCCCGTGCCGGGCTCCGGCTGTGACGTGGAATAGCTTGCCTTGTCCTCACTGCAAGGCAAGGGGGGACACAAGGGTTAGGAGCGCTGGAGAAAGCGGGATGTGGGAATTGCACGGGATTTTGCAGGATCTGGGTCGATCACAGGGGTTGTGCGGGGTTTCCACCCGACCACCTCCTGGAGAAAGTGCCGGGAAAGCCCCGAGGCGTGCAAGGAATTGCAAACCCGTGTGGAGGGAAGCAGAGGCTCACCCCAGCGCTCCCTTCACGGGTGAGAAGTCTGTATCGGATCGGATGTGCTTGGAGAAGCCTCCAGGGGACTCGGTGACTCCCCCCGAGGAGAGCCGAGCCCGCTTGACATCTGCAAAGGGACAGGACACCACATAACCCCCAAATCCGGGGGCAGCAGCGCGCTCCCCCGCAGCCCCTTACCCTTTTTGAGGGGTCTGCTGTACCACCGGTCCTTCTGGATGTCAGGAATGGTGATCCTCGCTGTCGGGCTCTCCGTGAGGATCTTGTGCAGCAGTGCTGGGGGAGACGAGGGGGTGGAACACAACATGGTGTGTGTGTGGGTATGTATATGTTTGTGTGTATGTGTTTGTGTGTATATTTATGAATGGATTTAGGGAGCTGCTGGGTGCCGGGTGCTTACCCAAGGGAGCAGAATCAATCTTCTTCCAAGGTGGGAGGTAGGTTTTCTTCTCCTTCCAGTCACTGTATTCCTGGCAGCTGTCACTAGGCTGGTCCCAAGGCAGCTCTGCCAGGAGATCCCACTGCTGTCACCCCCCAGTGCCACAACCCCCATGGCACACACGTGGCACTGTGGGGACGTGGTGTGCCAGGTGACCCTGCCCTGCCACGGATCCTGTGTGCTCCCCATGTATCCCAAACCTCCCTGTGCATCCCCAGTTTCTCACACACATCCCATACCTCTCTATGCATCCCAAACTCCTCCTACGCATCCCACACCTCCCCTCTGCCTCTCATACACCCCCCACTAAACATCACACACATTCCCCTTCATTCCCTCCATGCATCCCTACAGATATTCCAGACATCACCCTCCATGCATTTCCCATCTCCCTTATGTATCCCACAATTTCCATCTCTGTTTCACACATCCCTCCCACCTCATGTGCACCTTTCCCCATCCCATACATCCCCTGGTGCACTCCAGGCACTTCCCCTCACACATTCCACCCGTGCACCCCCTCTGCATTCCACACGTACATCCCTGCACATTCCACAAACACTCCCCCATGTCCTCTGCACCACTCCTGCATCTCCCCCACACCCCCTGAACACGTCACATGCATTCCATCCATTCCTGGAGGCATTCCCGTGTTCCAGCCTCCATAGGCCATATATCACTCCCTGTGAATTCTGTACATCCCAGCATTCCCACCTCTGGCCAGCATGGCCATCAGCACATCACCCTCTGGGAATTCCATCCATCCATCCCAGCATTCCCACCTCCAGCCAGCATGGCCATCAACACCAGGTCATTCCCTGTGAATTCTGTACATCCCAGCATTCCCACCTCTGGCCAGCATGGTTATCACTCTCTGGCAGCATTCCCACCTCCGGCCAGCATGGCAGTCAGCACATCACCCCCTGTGAATTCCATCCATCCATCCCACCATTCCCACCTCTGGCCAGCATGGCCATCACTCTCTGGGAATTCCATCCCTCCCTCCCAGCATTCCCACCTCCGGCCAGCATGGCAGTCAGCACCACGCCGCAGGCCCAGACGTCGACGGGCTCGGCGCGGAACTCGGAGCGCCGCAGCAGCTCGGGGGCCACGTAGGGCAGGGTCCCACACATCTTGTTCAGCAGCCGCTCCCGCCCGTTGTGCCGGAACACCGTGGCCAGGCCGAAATCCGAGATCTTCAGGTTGTCTGGGCCCAAACAGAAGCAAAGCCAAGTTAAAACTTTAAATCAAAAGTCAAAATTAACTCACTCCCCTCCAACAAAATTAATTTAAAATGTAAGTTCAATTTTAAATAGAAATCAAAACGTAAGTAAAAATGTTATTTATTAATTCAAACTCAAGAATTGTTTAAAAATTTGAATTGAAATAATTTAAAATAAAAATTCAAGTTAAGATTCTAAAGTTTTAAGTTTAAAAGTTGAACTTAAAATTTGAATTAAAATACAAATAAAGTTGAAAGAAGAAATTCAAACTAGAATTTAAATTTAAGATTCTAAAGTTCTAGGTTTAAAAGTTGAACTGAAAATTTGAATTAAAATACAAATAAAATTAAAAGAAAAAATTCAAATCAGAATGCAAATTCAAATAAAAGCTTAAATTAAGAAATTAATCTAAAAAATTGTAAAAATTTTAAGCTAAAAATGCACAGTAAAATTTCAATTCAGAATAAAATTAGACCCTTACATTAGAAATTGAAATGCAAAATCTAAACATTCAAATTAAAGCTTTAAATGAAACACTCAAATAAAAAACCACAAATTAAGAAATGAAAACTTAATGGAGGTCGGAGAGGGACACGCCTGCCCCTGCCGCCCCACCTCGCTCGTCCAGCAGCAGGTTCTCCGGCTTCAGGTCCCGGTGGGTGATGCCGATGCTGTGCAGGTACACCTGCGGAGGGGAAGGGTCAGCACCGTGTGGGAATCATGGCAAAGGCCAGGGGGTCAGCATGGAGTGGGAATCATGGCAAGGGTCAGCGGGTCAGCATGGTGAGGGAATCATGGCAAGGGCCAGGAGGTTAGCATGGTGTGGGAATCATGGCAAAGGCCAGGGGGTCAGCATGGAGTGGGAATCATGGCAAGGGTCAGCGGGTCAGCATGGTGAGGGAATCATGGCAAGGGCCAGGAGGTTAGCATGGTGTGGGAATCATGGCAAAGGCCAGGGGGTCAGCATGGAGTGGGAATCATGGCAAGGGTCAGCGGGTCAGCATGGTGAGGGAATCATGGCAAGGGCCAGGAGGTTAGCATGGTGTGGGAATCATGGCAAAGGCCAGGGGGTCAGCATGGAGTGGGAATCATGGCAAGGGTCAGCGGGTCAGCATGGTGAGGGAATCATGGCAAGGGCCAGGAGGTTAGCATGGTGTGGGAATCATGGCAAAGGCCAGGGGGTCAGCATGGAGTGGGAATCATGGCAAGGGTCAGCGGGTCAGCATGGTGAGGGAATCATGGCAAGGGCCAGGAGGTTAGCATGGTGTGGGAATCATGGCAAAGGCCAGGGGGTCAGCATGGAGTGGGAATCATGGCAAGGGTCAGCGGGTCAGCATGGTGAGGGAATCATGGCAAGGGCCAGGAGGTTAGCATGGTGTGGGAATCATGGCAAAGGCCAGGGGGTCAGCATGGAGTGGGAATCATGGCAAGGGTCAGCGGGTCAGCATGGTGAGGGAATCATGGCAAGGGCCAGGAGGTTAGCATGGTGTGGGAATCATGGCAAAGGCCAGGGGGTCAGCATGGAGTGGGAATCATGGCAAGGGTCAGCGGGTCAGCATGGTGAGGGAATCATGGCAAGGGCCAGGAGGTTAGCATGGTGTGGGAATCATGGCAAAGGCCAGGGGGTCAGCATGGAGTGGGAATCATGGCAAGGGTCAGCGGGTCAGCATGGTGAGGGAATCATGGCAAGGGCCAGGAGGTTAGCATGGTGTGGGAATCATGGCAAAGGCCAGGGGGTCAGCATGGAGTGGGAATCATGGCAAGGGTCAGCGGGTCAGCATGGTGAGGGAATCATGGCAAGGGCCAGGAGGTTAGCATGGTGTGGGAATCATGGCAAGGGCCAGGGGGTCAGCATGGTGTGGGAATCATGGCAAAGGTCAGGGGGGTCAGCACCACGTGGGAATCACGGCAAGGGTCAGAGGGTCAGCATGGTGTGGGAATCATGGCAAAGGTCAGGGGGGTCAGCACCACGTGGGAATCACGGCAAGGGTCAGAGGGTCAGCATGGTGTGGGAATCATGGCAAAGGTCAGGGGGGTCAGCACCACGTGGGAATCACGGCAAGGGTCAGAGGGTCAGCATGGTGTGGGAATCATGGCAAAGGTCAGGGGGGTCAGCACCACGTGGGAATCACGGCAACATGGCAAGGGTCAGCATGGTGTGGGAATCATGGCAAAGGTCAGGGGGGTCAGCACCACGTGGGAATCACGGCAAGGGTCAGAGGGTCAGCATGGGGTGGGAATCATGGCAAGGGTTGGCACCAAGAGGGAATCATGGCAAAGGTCAGCACCATGTGGGAATCATGGCAAAGGTCATGGGGTCAGGATGGTGTGGGAATCATGGCAAGGGTCAGAGGGTCAGCATGGTGTGGGAACCACGGCAAGAATCAGACGGTCAACACCATGTAGGAATCACGGCAAGGGTCAGCACCGTGTGGGAATCACGGCAAGGGTCAGCAATGTGCGGGAATCACGGCAAGGGTCAGTGCCATGTAGGAATAACAGCAAGGGTCAGGGGCTCAGCGCCGTGTGGGAATCAAGGCAAGGGTCAAAGGGCCAGCACCGGGTAGGAATCACAGCAAGGGTCAGCGCCGTGCGGGAATCGTCACCGGCACCGGCGGCACGGCCGCCCCAGCGCTGCCCGTGAGCACTCACCACGCCGGCGATCAGCTGCTGGAAGAACCGCTGCGCCTCCGGCTCTGGCATCCCGACATCCGGCTCTGCACGTGGGGAAGAAGAGGAAGAGCAGTCCTCAGCCGTGTGGGGATGACAATTTAGGATGCCCCAGTGCCCCCAAATCCCCGGGTACCGCCGTGCCGCACCGATGCGGTCGAAGAGCTCTCCGCCGCGGCAGTACTCCAGGAACAGGTACTGCGTGGCCCCCTCCCGCCGGTGTCCGTAGAACCGGACGACGTTCTCGTGGTTCAGCATCTTGTTGATGCAGATTTCCTTCTTGATGTTCTCCGGGCACTCGGCCGCGCGCTTCATGTCCACGATTTTCACGGCCACGGCCTCCTCAGTGCGGCGGTTCACGGCCAGCTGCACCCTGCGGTGGGCAGGGAACGGGCAGGGAATGGGCATGGGAATGCTTCCCCCAGAGACAGGGAGCAGGCAGGGAATGCTGCCTCTGGAGACGGGAGCAGGCAGGGAATACTGCCACTGGAGGCAAGGACCGGGCAGGGAATGGGCAGCAAATGGTGCCCCTGGAGCCAGGGAGCGGGCAGGAACAGGCAGGTGCACGATGGGCACACAGGGGTGCAGTGGGCACACGGAGCACATGCAACGACCGGAGAGTGGGCAAACAGCGGGCATGCGATGGGCGAGCGGTGCGGACTGGGCAAGCCGTGGGCACGCACACGGCGTGTGATGGCGAGCGAACAGGGGGCATGCAGTGGCCGCGCAGAACCACGCAGGGCCAAGCAGCGGGTGTGCAAATAGCACACGATGGGGTCAGAGGGGGCAGCGGCGGCGCAGGGGGCAGGGCGGGGCAGGGCAGGGCAGGGCCTGGGCCGCGCAAGGGGCAGGGCAAGGGCGTGCAAGGGGCGGACCCGGCCGGCAACAACCCCGCGCCCCCCGGCCCCGCCGCACTCACTCCCCGTAGGCGCCTTCGCCCAGCGTCTGCACCAGGTCCCAGTCCTCCACGAAGGGCACCGCCATCCCCGACCCCGGGCCCGCTCCGGGCCGCGATCCCGGTCCCGGTCCCGGCAGCGGCCCGGCCACGCCGCCCTTTCCCGCCAGAGCCGCGAGCCCCGCCCCGCCCTGCGCGCGCACGTCCCAAGCCACGCCCACACACTGCACAGGCCCCGCCCTCACCTGGATCCCACAGCCACTACAGGCCACGCCCCCGCCACGCCCCCCGCCTCGATTTCCATTCAACTCGATTAAAAGCAGCTAAACGGCCCCAACGCCCCTCCGACAGAACTCGGGGAGAAACCCACCAAATTTATTTTTATTTATTTGTATTCTTCACAATTCCTGGTCAATCAGCCCCGGTGAGAGCCGCAATTCCTGATTTGGCGACGGCTCCGTGTGTATATAAAAATCACTCCCGGCAGGACGGGGCGGGCAGGGTCCTCCCGCCGCTGCCTGCGCTTACAAACGGTATAAAACAAACCCGAAACAGCCCCCCTCAAAATCCCAGCAAACCCCCAAATCTCTGCTGCACAGGCAAGGCTGGGTCAGTGCGGTGTCTGGCGCGGCCGGCGCCGGCTCCTCTACGTCCTCGACAACCCGCGGTTGTCCAAATCTTTCACCTGGGCAGTAAAAGAAGGTTCATGAGGTAGAATTCCGTGGTTTTTTCCCCAGCCGGGTGGGTTTGGGCTCGCTCTGGTGCCATACCTTGTATATTCGGACCAGCCAGTGCTCTGTGGTGTACGCCTCCTCCAGCACGTCCAGCTCAAAGTCCTTGTTGCCGATTTCGGCGTTCCTCACCCGGTCGTAGCCTGGGGGTCGCTCTAGGAGAGGACAAAGCACGGGCAGTGCTGCTGCATCGCGCCCCAGAGATGTCATGGAGCAGTGGGGCTCCCCAAAAGCAGTGCCACGCCCCGGGGGCGGCTCAGGGACTCACTGGCCTCAGTGTAGACCTGGCCGAAGCGGTAGTAGCACATCTTGTACATGAGGCAGTTGAGCAGCACCGGGGAGCCCTCGCGGTCCACCCGGAACTCCCTGGTGGGGGTGTAATAGTCGTGCTCCTTGATGTGCCGCCCCGTGTCCGTGCTGCCCCCGATCCGCACCATCCACAGGAACTTGTTGATGTCTGGAAGGCAGAGAGTTGGGGGGCAAAGGAATGAGGGCTTGAGCTGATTTGGGGGCCCAAGAGCAAGGGGTTGAACTGGGGTGAAAGAACAAGAAGTTGGGATGAGGTAAAAGAATGAGAAGCCAAATTGAGCTGGGGGCCAGGAGAGAGGGTTGAGGTCATGTGGGGGGGCAAAAGCAAGGCTGAGTCGAGGGAGGGCTCCAAAGAGGAGCATTCTGGCCCCGTTTTCACTCCACAGCCCCAGCTGGAGATGGGATTCTGCCACCAGCACCCCCAGCTGGATCTGACGGGCTCACAGCAGGATCTTACCATCCGATGAGTACCCGGTGAGGCCGCCAAAGATGACCAGCACGTAGCTGACGTCCAGCTCCCTCATGATCTCGTAGGCTTTCTCCTCCGTCGATGCCATGGCCTGGGGCAGATGTGGTGTCAGCCAGTGCTGACGTGGTGCCCAGAAAGGCTGGCCAAGGCAGCGGGGGAGGGAGGGACCCACCTGGCCGACGCGGGAGATGTGTGTGTTGTTCCAGGTGTTGTTGTCCACCAGGATGGTCCGGTTGGCCATGGCAGTGATCTGGTAGCCGTAGTCCCACCAGGACATCACCTTGGCATCCTGCACCGAACAGCGGCCGGGCATCAGTGCCTCAGTGGGCAAGGTGGGGTGCCCAGGGCACAGCCCCCCGTACCTCCGGCGTGTTGTGCCGCAGCCAGTAATAAGCTTCTCGGAAGTCATCGAAGATGATCCTGCTGCCATCGCCGCCACGGGCAGAGAGAACGATGGAGGGGGAGGAATAGGCCTCGCTGGTCACCCAGGTGGAGTGGAAGGTGTAGGTGATCAGGAAGAACGCCATGACCAGGATCATGCCACTGGCAACCTGTGGGAACAACCCAGGGTCTCAGCACTGGGAGGAACGGCGCTGTCAGCCTCCCGCACTCAGCCCATCCTCAGCCAGGTGCCCTCCTGAGCCAGCCTGGCGCTCACCTCATTTTTAATGGGGTAGGTGGAGTCTTGCTGCTTTTTGCTCTTCTTGTCTGGCCGGCTGATATCCAGGTTCTTCATGTAGGTGGACAATACCTGAGAGACCCCGATGCCAGACAGGATGCACATCACCGGAGCCAGCACCAGCATGAGACGCACCTATGGCAACAGCAGAACTGCTGGAAAAGGAATCCAGCAGAAATCCAAGGGAAGAGAGAATGGGATGCCATTCCTAATCCAGCACATCAAGTTCAGTGGATATATCAGCCTCAGGATAAACCTGTGGCTGTTTTTTTTAGTGGGGAGCTGCCACCATCCCAGGCACTCCTGAGGGAAATTCCCTGAAATGCTCAAAACTGGCCCACATGGGAAACTGAGGTCACTTCAGCAATCTTAGGTGGAAGCAAGGACTGGTAGCTGCCTCCACACCAGAACTCAACCACATTTAGTGTTCAGGGTGCCACAGGAAGAATGGAAATGGGCTCATCAGTGACTGTTTGTCAGCAGTCCCTGCCTGAAAACCCAGAAAACTTGTTTGAGATTGCACTGGGTGCTCGGCTCTGGGAGATCAGGAACACTGACCAGGCAGTGCTGGCCCCAGTGACACGAGTCACACCCAAACCACTGAGTTTTGCAACTTCACCTTCCCTCACTGCAGAGGGATGAAACAAAACCACATTTATGGAAGGGAGAAAAGCCCTCAGGGTGAAAGAATCATCACTAAGTTCAGAAAAACAAATTAAATTGTTAGGAGCACTCGGTGGCAGGGCTGGTGCCCGCAGCCCTCACCATGACAGCTGAGAAGTACATGCTGGTCACGCCGTACATGATGATGAAGATACGGGCATCCGAGAGGTTGCTGAAGCAGTAGTAGAGACCAACTGTGAGGGGGGAGAAAAAGGGGTCAGGTTCAGCTCAGAGATGAAATAAAAGCAGGCTCTGAGGGATGCAGAGGGACACAGTGGGCTCGGCACGCCAGAAGAGGCAGGAAAGCCCTCTGGTGACTAACTCAGGGTCGGGCAACTCACCTGGGAACATGAAAACAAGGAGCTGCAGGTCGAAGTAGTAGGAGGACCAAGTGGTGGGCTGGTGCTCAGAGACAGAGGCGATGATGGGGATGTTGTTCTTGGCATAGGAAGGGTCCAGCAGGGAATAGAAACGCCCCGTCCATGGGGAGATTTTCCCTAGGAAAGTGGAGAAAACAAATCCTCTTTGGATCCAGCAGAGTAATGGGCAATGTTGACACAATGTACTCTCCCAGGGAAGCACATGTGAGGCTGAATGAGTGATCCCAGACCTCATTTAGAATCTCTACTACTAAACCTGCCATTTTAGAAAGGAAATGCAATGCAATTTCACTCTAAAAAACTCCTCCCTGCCCAACCTCTACCTTTAGCATCTCTTTGCTACTACAGAGCAACAACCAGTATCTGCAGCACCATCCTGGTGTCCCCAGAGTTTCTGCCCTCCTACCTTACAGCTGCTGCTTAAATATTCCTTGCTAATGCACACATTTGGGCAGGTCCCAACCTCCCCCTTTGAGGGAACTCACAGACACTGGCACCACAGTAACATGGAGTTAGGATGGACAAATTCCATGCCTTTGGAAGCAAGGAAAGAGGGTGAAACACCCTTGTAATGGGTGTTTAGCCTAGCCACAGCCTCAGGCTACCTGTGAGCATCAGCACAGCCCCGACGGAGAGCAGGACGAAGCCGACCAGGGAAATGACACTCCTGAAGAGGATTTCAAACTGCTGTGGGTTCAGCTTGCTCCGGAGGTAGTCCACGAAGGCATGGATCTGGCACAGGCCGAAGACTCCAAGGGCAGCCATGTGCTCCGAGGAGAGGACAGGCTGGGAGTGGGGCAGAGCATGGTCAGACACAGCAATGAACAGGAGCCATTACTGGCTTTTTTCAGAAATCACTGCCTGGCACAGTCTCTGCCAGCCACAGGAAAATGTTCAAATGTTCCCTCCCTGTGACTGGCACAGCTGGCACAAGTTCTTTTCCTACATCCACTTTGATTCTGATAAGAATCCACGTGGAAAATTAACCAGATTCTCTTGAAATCATGAGCTGGACAGGCCTGATTCCCGCCATACCAAGACACACACGGCATGAATGCTTCCTTCAGCAAAACCAAAGATATTTTTATGAAACACAACCAGTGCTGGGAAGGTTATTAAGTGCTTTGAAAATCACCCAGCACAGCCAAAGGCTCATTTTGCCAAAGATGGCAATGAACCAGCATAACAGAAGCTGGAACAAGGAGTGAGCACCCACTCATAACCTCAATGATGAAGGCAAGAAGTAAAACCAGGTATCAGCGCACTGCTGTTCTGTTAGAACCCATTCCCAAGTCTGCAAACCCTCCTGGTGCCCACCTGGAAGCCAACAAAGGAGATCTGCATGGAGAGGATGGTTCCCAAGCAGTAGACCGTGCAATAGGCTACGTAGATCCTGTGGGAGAAGCGCCCGGTGAGCATCAGCACCAGGACGTGCAGGGGGATGAGGTTGATCAGGAAGACGTAGCCACCCCACGAGGAGACCTGCCAGGACACAAAGCAGACACACACCCACAAGTTCCAGGACAGAACAGCTGCAGAGATGAGGTGAAACACAGAGGTTTAGCTTTCCTGGGATCACGGGCAGGATTTTCACACAGTAGCAATACCAGCTGGAATCTGCCCTATCTTAGAGCATCCTAAACAACCCAGCTGCCAGAAACATGGATTTTTCAACACTACTAAGAACACCTGACACCAAACCCACTAGTTTTGCAAGAAGGACCCATTCCCTTTCCACCTCCATAGAGGTTCTAGCTCTCTGGACACACTGACACAGGAACAGCACACCATGGCTTCCTGGTGAGTGCCCCCAGAGGGATCTCAGAGTCAGGTTTTCCCCAGAGCTGGGAGAAGGGACACTCACCATGTAGAAATAGGCGAGGGCACACATGGCTGCCCAATAGATGGAGCCGGTTTTGACAGCCTTGATCCACATGTAGTAGGTCAGGAGCATGCAGAATATGGCAATACCTGTGGAAGGACCCGAGCTGTTAATGCCATCCCTGGGGCACGGCAGAGAACTCAAGCCATTAAAAACAGATCTGTACATGCTTTTGCTGCTCCATCACACGAAGAGCCAGGCCTGGGAAAAGCATTTGATATCTGGTTTCTAGACCCAAACACTGTGGAGTTTGTGTCTAACAGCTCACGTGGTTCTTCCAGCCACACCAGCTGGAAGAACGCCTACACAGCCCCCAAAAACCCAGCTACAGCAAAGGAGCCAGGATCCTCCTCTGCCCCAGGCAGTGGCAGTGAGATTGCTGCCTTTGCCAGTCCCAACGTCACTGCTGGAACAGGGATAAAAGCACAGAGGAACCACACAGCAGCTCCAGTTCCAGGCAGTCTGGGGAGGTGACAAAACCCTTTCTGACTGGCAAACAAGGATATTGGAGTAAACTCACTGCCAGTGCTGGGAGACACTCCCTCTACTCCACAGCATGGCCAAAAACCATCTCTGATCTCTGATGGGTCAGGTTTGTTCAGCACAAAGCCAGCAGTGATCACCAGGAAAGGACAGAGCCTCTATTGTGCTCTGCAGCATTTTCCAGCACCACTTTCCAGCACCCAACAGTCCTTAAAGGTTTCCCTAAGGATCACAAACTCACCTTCATTATCATAGGAGCCAGCAACAGACCTGGAGATGTACCCAGGCACAACAGCGATCATGGCAGCAGCAAGGAGTCCTGCCCCTGCATCCTGGGAAAAACAGCCAGGGAAAGGACATCAGGGTTTAGGGATTTTATTACTCAAAGGAATAAAAATTGCATGTGGAAACACAGTTTTCAAACAGATCTGCCACTTCCCAGAAGGCTGGGGTTTTGAGGAGTGTGGCAGTCACCTCCACACCTCTGACCCAGCTGCTCTCCCAAATGGCAAACAGCTCCTGCTCCTCTGGAAAGCCAAAGCCTGCGGGGCACACCCTGCTGGCCCTGTACCTTGAGCTCTTTGGTGAGGTGGTAAGTCACGATGGTGGTGAAGGAGGAGAAGAGGGGAGCCAGGAACACGCAGACGTTACGGATGTCGATGGTGATGTGGAAGAAGTGCAGCACGTGGTAAATCGCTGCTGATGTGATCATCAGGCCTGGGGATGGAAATGACACAGATATCAGGGTGCTCCAAACTCACCAGCAGGGAGCTGCTGCCAGGGATGCATCCCCAAGCTGCCCTCTGAGCCAGCTGGCACTCATGGCTGCAGTCCCCACCCCGATTTTCCCTCGCACCAGCTGCATTTCAGCTTGGCAAAAGCTTTACCTGGGTAAATGGTTCCCCCGATGATCCTGCCCAGGGGGTACCACGCTCGGTCATCAAACCAGTTGTGGAATTTGTAGAAGCCCTCCTCAGCCAGGAAGCGGGTGGTGCGGTAGTTGAAGTACCTGTAAGGGTGACAGGGTGTGACAGCACTGTGGGGGCTGCTCCTGCGTGTTCCATGCACAGAGAACTGGCCCAGTTTCCCTCAGCTGCCCCAAACCTCAGCTGCAAAGGTTCATTCCTCCTCCCAGTGGGCCTAACAGCACGTTTACAAAGGTGACAGTGCCCCTTGGGACTGATTCAATCAGCAACAAGCTTGGGGCACCGACACAAATCCTGCCAGGAGCTCTCTCCTGCTGTGCCCAGGTCAGGAGTGACCACCTCCCAAGAGAAACCAATGGGAAATGATTCTTGGATCTGGGTTGCAAAAAGAGCCCTGGGTACTAAGTGAATTTGGATGTGGAAGAGAAAAATCAAGCTGTACTGAAACACATCCTCCAAATCCCACATCCTCAATGGGGATTAACTTGAGCCTGGCACCATCACCTGAATTCTGTGTGCTCCAGAACAGGAAAAGCCCAACAGGCCCCCAGGAAATGAGAGAACAACACTTACGGGTCAAACTCATGGATGACACTTTCAAATCTTAATACGGAGAAAAGTCTTGTGGAGAAAGCTGCAAACACAGAGAAGGGGCAGTGAACACACAGAGTTACCCTTGGTTTTCCTGCACCAGGAGCCATCCCTGAGGGCACAGACTTACACAGGACAGCTGCCATCGACAGGATGAGGAGCTTGAGCAGCGTGTCCTGCTTCTCATAGGAGAGCCGCAGAAAGCCCAACTTGGTCATTTTCACATCAAATGCAGGGCCTGAGGATCCCTGAACGCCTGGCACAGTCAGGAAGATCAAAAGCCTTTAAAGCCTTCACGAGCCTTTGGACTTTAAATCCCCCCACTCTGGCCCAGCCTTCACCCCTGCCAGGTGCTTGTGCCTGCCCCCACAAACCCCTCACCTCCTGTCCTGACCTGACTCCTGGCTGGTTTTCCTTCCTTTACAGAGCCCAGAACTTCTCCGGGGCAGAGGACGCGCCTGTTTCTCTGTGCACAGAACAAAACCACAGTGTAAACTTGAGCAAAACCCCTGCCCTCCCTCTGGATGCCCTCTGAGGATTAACCATCACCTGCAAGCAAAGCACAAAAAATATAATCCATGGAGAATGCAAGAAATGGGTGCTTTTTTCACACACAGGAGATCTGAATGGCTCCCAGTTTGGATCACTTGTGTCAAACATATATATATATATATATATATACACACACACATATATATATATATATCTGCCAGTAGTTTGTTAATGCAAACCAAGACAGTAAATTGATTTTGCTCACACCAGACAATGTGGCTGTTTAATTCAACTTCCCTGAGGGGAGGAAAAGCCACAGAAATCCTGGGGTTGCACACTAAGGAAGTGACACTTACTGAAGAATCACAGCTTTAACATCTTTCTACCTCGAAAACACTCAGATTTCTTCAAATCGTTTCTTGCCCAATCAGTCAGAAACCCCTCCCACTGCTCCGGGCAGGCTCGGTCCCAGCACGGCGGGGTAAATGTGCACATCAGGTCTCTGCTATAGCATCAGGCAGGATGCAGTGGGACAGGCTGAGATTTAAAACCCAAACTGGGCCTGGAAAAGCCTTGCTGTGCCCAGGAGCGATTGCGACTGGCGCACGCTGGGCACCGCCTGGTACAGAAATGCCGTGCGGTGCACATTTCCTGGATCCCTGCCACAACGGAGCGCGGTGCAGATGCCCGCGGGCACGAGCGGCTCTGCCCGGGGTGCCCCGATGTCCTCGGGCGGGCGGGACCCTTCACCGCCAGGAACTGCCGTGACACAGAGCACTCCCGACCCCCGCGCTGCCCCCGGGCTCCGCCAGGCTCCCGCCCTCACGCCTGGGGACTCCGCAGCCCCCGGGCTCCCTCTCCCCACCCAAGGCCCGGGCACCCCGTGACCCCTCAGGTCCCTCACTCCGCAGACCCCGCACACCCCGGCACCCCGCAGTCCCAGCACCCCTGCCCCTCCAGGCCCGACCCCCGCAGCTCCCCCGGCCCGGGCGGGTCCCGGTCCCGGTCCCGTCCCTCACCGCGGCCCCGCCGCCCCGTCCATCCGCCCCGCGCAGCCGCCCTGCCGCCGCCGCTGCCAGCCCGCGCCCCGCCCGCGCCCGCTTTCCATTGGCCGCCGTGCACGCCACTCCAACCGCGGCCGCGCTCGTTGGCTGAAGCCCCGAAAACTCAATCGGATGCGGGGCGGTGCGCGAGGCCCACGGGGCCTCCCCATTGGTGGAGCGGGAGGAGGGCGGTGCCGGCGGAGAATGAGCCGTGACGTGTCCGTCCGGGTTGGCGGGGCCGGGCGGGTCACGTGGGCGGAGGCGGAAGCGCGCCGGCCTGGCCACGTGGGCGGCGGAACCACCGCGGGGCGCGGGGGGAGCGCGGCCCGGAACCCCCGGCCGGAGTAACGAGAGCGGCAGGCGCAGAGCGGCTGAGAATCGTGGTCTCTCCGTTTAATGTTTCAGTGTGAAAATACTAGAGAAAAGTTGATAAACCGGCCCGAAATATTCAAAGGGGTTTGAACGTCACCGGTTCCTTCCCCGACCCGACAGAAACGGTGCATGCACGGCACGGGGACGCTGTGCTCGACGGCAGCGGGAGCTCCCAGAAATGCCCGCCCCCCTCCCACGACCTGAGTTAGGGGAGATGGAGGGAGCGGGAAGGGGGACGAGGGGCAGGGGGACACGGGAGGAACACGACGGCAAAACGGGTGACGGGGTTCCGACCCACGGCCCGAGGGGGGGACATGGCACGGGAAAGGCGTACAAAAGAGTCCACTAGAAAACAAGCGCAGGGCACAACCCGGCTCCTGGAAACTCACAAAGGTGTTAAAAACCCAGGTTTTCCCCCAAAACATTTCCAGGGGGAGACGCAGAGCTGACAGTGACACCTCGCCAGGCTGGGTCCTGCCCGTCCCTGGAGATCGGGGGCGCAGAGAAGCCCGTGGGTGTCCCCGGGCTCGGGGCAGCTCAGTGCCCCGGAGCAGCCGCGTGCTTGGCAGGAGAGGGCGAGGAGGAGGAGGAGGAGGAGGGGGAGGAGGAAGCACCGCTCAGGGCGGACTGAAGGTAAACGGTCTTGTGAAAGAGTCTGTTGCTGAGGAAAACCACCAAGGAGAAGAGACGGAGCTGGAAGTGGCTGAAAGGGAAGAGAGTCCATCAGCTGTGGGTGCCAGGAGCGCCCCGGAGGGTTTTGGGGAGGCTGGGGGTGCTGCACAAGGATCAGGGGGTGGCACTGAAGGATACTCACTAGGTTTTGCCGGGGGTCCTGGCTTCGTTGGCGCTGATGATGAAGAGAGGGAAAAGGATGGAGAAGAGGCAACCGCTGCAAGGGAAAAATACAACACAAGACAATAAAATAAGGGGCACTCGGTGGGTGTCAGGAGCAGGAGGGGCAGAGTGGCTTTCCCACCTGATGATGTAGGAGGACTGCATGGCTGTGAGAAATGCCAGTGGCAAGCCAAAGCCGAAGTAGTAGGGCCAGTTCCTCTCGATGTTGGACAACCGTTGGTGCATTTCGATTCCTGCCAAGAGGAGAATCCCGTGGAAATGAACCCATGGGGAGGAGACACCCTCACTGCAGAATCACACAACCATTTAGGCTGGAAAAGACCTCCAATCACCTCCTTTGACCCATCTCCACCTTGTCAACAGACCAGAGCACTGAGTGCCACATCCAGTCACCTCCTGAACAGCTCCAGGGATGGGGACTACAGCACCTCCCTGGGCAGCCCCTTGCAATGCCTGACCACCCTTTCAGTGAAGAAATTCATCCTGATGTCCAACCTGAACCTCCCCAGCACAGCCTGAAGCTATGTCCTCTCATGCTGTCACTTTTTATGTGGGAGCAGAGCCCAACCCCTCCAGATGCCCCCTCCTGTTGGAGTTGTGCAGAGCCAGAAGGTCCCCCTGAGCCTCCTTTTCTCCAGGCTGAGCTCCCCCAGCTGCTCAAGACTCTTCCCCATCTCTGGACATTCTCCAGCCTCTCAACGTCCTTCCTGTTGTGAGGCCCCCAGAAAAGGACACAGCACTCGAGGCCTCACCAGTGCCCAGCACAGGGGGACAGGCAATGCCCTGGAGCTGTGGCCACACTGGCGCTGCTACAGGCCAGATACCACTGGCCTTATTACCACTTGAGCACTCTGCTGGCTCACATTTACCCTTCATCCCATATAAAAACTGATGGTAGATCAGCCTCTGACACCCAAACTGGATTTTCCTTCAGTTGAGAAAGGCTCAATTCCAGCAAATTCCCCCTTTCCATGCAGGGAGCCTCCTTCACCTTTGTTGAACCAGCGGTACTCGAAGCAGTAGAGCGAGTAGAGCAGCGACATGTGGAGGAGGCTGATCAGCTGCCCAATGAGGTCGATGGGGAACAGGCTCACGATCATTCCCTGGGAGAGAAAAGGAGCAGATTGAGAGAGGGATGCTCAGATTTGGGGGAGGGCAGCACCTGAGCTGTGGGGTGCTTGCTTGTCTCACCTGGATGAGGAAAAGCGCCTGCAGCAGGAGGTTGAACAACATGTCAGCGATGATTTTGCTGACGCTGGGGAAGGGGTGAGGCTTCCTGCCCGACACTTCGAACGCCAGGTCTGCGATGTCCTGCCAGCAGAGACAGGGGCTTCAGGCACGTGGAACTCCAGAGCAATGGGGGCTTCAGGGAAATTAAAGCCAGGGCGATGCTCCTCAGCTGCTTGTGCCCACCAGGAATATGCCCAGAGCTTGTTTTGGGGTGGGATTTTATCTTGTGCTCCCACACCACCTGATCAAGCCCCACCCAGTGAGGAAACTCCCCCTTGCTCAAGGCAGGGCCCAGGTTCCTTTCCTGTCACCCACCTGAAACCAGATGGCATTGACCACCTTACTGAGCACAAAGAGGGGCAGGACCCAGAGAGCGCTGAAAATGGAGGTCAGGATGAACTCCAGCCAAGACCAGACGTCACCATGTAAGGAAGGGTCACCTGTGGAAGAGAGACAGACGTGAGGAACTGGTATAGGAACCTCCAAATGCTCCCTGGCACAGCCATCAGGGAGTTTCTCCTGACTCTAGTTCTCTAATGTCTTTAAAAGCACATTTTCACCCACTTGATTTTTATTTAAATGCAAAAACACACAGACAAATGTGTTTCAAATGGCAAGACCCCCAGGCTGGATCCCTGTCATGCACAGCAGGGTGATCCACTCCTGGTTTTCTACTGGACGATTACTGATGGGATTGGTTGTTACTGGGAAGAAGAGGAAAACAACCAAAGGAGACAGAGGTGTGAGGAACAGTTCAATGGGACAAAGACCCTGAACTCATCCCATGGACTGCTGAGCACTGTGGAACCCCCAGGGGAAAGGCACCCACCGATGATCTGCGCCGTGACCGACTGAAGGACGGGGATGAACACTCGGTAGAACAAGAAGAGACTAAGCTGCAGGAAAAACAAACAAGGACCCTCAGTGAGGCACTGCACGGGCATTTTGTGCTCTTGTGGCTACAGATGCAAAGGCACATGTGGCTCTCCTCCCCCAGCAATCCACAAAGACAGAGGAGCAAGGATTTCTGTTTAAATACAGCCATAATCTACAGCAGAACACTAACATTTCCATGCCCATCCCTTTTACTCTGCACCAGTGTAATGAGAAAATGAAGCCATTTATTTGGTCATTTGATTTATAAAGCGTTGGTTCCATTAAGGATCAGCCCTGTGAACCAGGCATAGCAAGTCAGAGCTGAGGAAATGTATTTAAGATGTCAATATCCAATTGGCAAAACAGTATCCCAGGCTGCAGCAAAGCAGGAACTGAATGTTCAGGAGGAGAGAAGTCTCACAGACTTGAAAAAGCAGCTTGGGTTTCATATGTGGGTCTCTTGAGTAAGTCTGTGGTCCTGTATCCCATAGTGAATCCCTTAAAATACAACACTGGGATGGGAATATGGTGGTTTCCCAAAAATTCCTTCTGCCATGCTGATGGCTCACCACTCACAGCCTTTGAGGGCTGGAGCAGCACATGAGTTTTCACAGGGGTTTTAAAATAAAAACCATAATAAATAAGAACAATCTCCACATACCCAGAAGACACCTCCATTCCAGGCACAACACTGAAATATCCGGCTCACTATCCGCGGTTCACTGTGGGAGAGAGGTGTGTTAACGTCCCAGCACCTGGACAAATGTTCCCTCAGAGTGCCAACTGCTTCTCCTCCACATTTTGGGCATCTTGGAAAAGTCACCAAGAACCAGCTCAACACCAGTTGTGCACCTGATTTTATCCAAACACAAATCCTGGAAGGAATCCCTGCACAGATTCACACCATGTCTCAGCCAGTGCAATCTCTACAAGACTTATATCAGGGAGACTCTTTCAACCTTTATTAATTCCCAAAATCTGCACCAAAACAGAAGAAAAGCAAAGCTTTCTTCCAGATTTTTAAGCACATATTGTAGATCTCAAGCTCTGTTCTCCCCAAACTCTTGCCACAATAAAACTGTGAAATTTGGGGTATTTTTTGGTCTCAGAAGAGGCTGTTTCAGCTCAGGGTGGTTTTGGTGTCTCTATCTGGACATGCAAGAGCAGCTCTGTGGAACTCAGCAGCACGCTCCCAGTGAGCTCTTGACACCAGAATGATTTTGCTATAAAGAAATCCACCACAATTCAGCTATTTATATAAACAACAACAGCAAAAAATTGTATTTTTCTTTAGAGGCAGCCCAGATGTGGAGCTGCAGAGACCCCTAAGGAGTATTGGGATCATGGGAGTCTTCTTTCACCTTTCAGCCAGCCTCCCAACCAGCCAGCCAAAATAATTGGTAAATATGTCACAGAATGTGCATTACTGCCCAAAAGCACTGTGTGAGGTGCCAGCCCAGTGCCATCAGGGCAGCAGAGACATCCTGGCATGGTCAGGGAGTCAGACATGGGAACAGATGCTGTTTGTTCCTGCATGGGGATAATTCTGGCATTTCCAGAGCCACTGAGGTTCTGCAGCTCCAAACTCCACAAAACACAGCAGGGCTGAGGAAAAGAGACACTCAATCTGCTTCAACATGGACATTGGATCCAAGCTGCTGTTTCTTCCCTGATCCCACAATTACCAGCAGCAACAACGGATCCGAGATAGCACGAGGATTCAGAAGGAAAAGAAACCCACAAATCCACGTTCTTTCAGTGGTAATTCAAACTGATTATCAAACAACATAAAAGGTCTGACTCCTTATCTCCTGCTAACAGCTCCAGCTCCATTATGCAGTGGAGAAAGGGAGTTTCATACCACGTGTTCCCATTTATTGGCTCTGGCTACCAGAGGAGAAGGGAATTACCCCATTTCTGACCAGCCACACCCCGTACTCACTTCTCTTGCTTCTTCTCTTCCATGTGAAACCTCCGCTGGGCGAGTGCACTGTTGGCTCTCCTCCGCCGCTGCTCTTCCCTTTTCTGCTGGATCCGGGCATCCAGCTTGGAGATGGTGCAGATGCCCCAGATGGAGTCCTTAATTCCCTGTGGATGTGAGGAGAGAGGAGCAATGGCACGGCATGTGGCTGACCCAGGCCATCCAAACCCTCCTGGTGCCACGGCTGGCCTCGCTCCCTGGCTGCTTGGGCTCAGCTGGAGCAGCATCACCACCTCTCCTGCATGGCCCAGTGACCTAAATCACTGCAGGTTCCAGCACCTCCGTGACCAGCAGTAATTTTGTCTGTAAAGGTGTAATTTCTCTTCCAATCTGCACTATTTTAAACCCTGGCAAAAAAATCAGAGTCCGATCTCTCCCAGCTTTGTCTGGCAGGAAGCCCCTCATCCCCTGCCAGCTTTCTGAGGCCAATAAAATGGAATTACACTAACATTTGGGATGTGTGAAGTCTCAGTGTATGCTGAGTTTGATGCTTATACCTTCACAAATAGAAGCATCTGTCCTCATCCCAGAAACTTCCTCCCACCAGCAACATCCATGCCTGTTAATAAGAGTGCCCAGAAGTTTTCCCTTACTCCATGTTTGAGAGATCTGCAGAGCTGCCTCCTAGGACCTGGCTTGTCCCATGCCTGGAAGTGCCCAAGGCCAGGCTGGATGGGGCTTGGAGCAACCTGGGATAGCAGAAGGTGTCCCTGCCCTTGCCAGGAACATGCAAGAGAAAGACTTAAATGTCCCTTCCAACCCAAACCACTCTGGGATCCTGTCTAACTATTTCCAGCTCCAGGTGATCCCATATCCATCGTCATCACAATTTCCCATTAAAATAAAGATCCAAAGGATGAGCCAGGATGGTGTCACCAACCTGTTTGTGTTCATGGAGTTCTTGCCCAAAGAGGATAAATTCCAATCCCAAATTCACGTCTGAAAGAGCAGAGCTGGGCCCTGACCCAGGCAGCTCTTCCAGCTGATGGTGTAGGAGCACTGGGAAATGACACAACTCCTGCTTTTAGGTTGTGGCCACAGGGCTTTGATCAAACCTTTGTCTGTTTTCCAAACAGAGTTATTTCTGAGCACAAGTTATTGCTCAGTGACACAGCATGAGTGGCTTTTAGCCTGTATTTAACCCTGGATGATGGAAGACAGGGTGGGAGCAGTGAGGTGACACAGAACTTATTGCTAGGACAGAGCTGCTCTGGTCACAGACATTCACCTATTATTTGTATTATTATTATTAAATTATACACAACATATACATACTATAGTCAAATATACTTATAAACTTTGTGTATTGCATATAATATTATAATTATTATTGTTACTAATATTATTGATATTTTTTATTAATTTGTGCCCAAAGGAAATCTGTCAGACGTTCAGCAGCAAACACTGAGCCTTTTGCAACAGACACATCACACACCAGGGTTGAAATACACCTGGAGACCCTTTTCCTTCCTTGGAAAAGTCACCAAGAACCAGCTCAACACCAGTTGTGCACCTGATTTTATCCAAACACAAATCCTGGAAGGAATCCCTGCACAGATTTACACCATCTCTCAGTCTCTACAAGACTTACATCAGGGAGACTCTTTCAACCTTTATTAATTCCCCAAATCTGCACCGAAACAGCAGAAAAAAGCAATGCCACAGGAAGGAGGGTGCTCCCAAAGTGCCAGGAGCAGCCCCAGGAGCCTCACCCTGACGAGGTCATGAAGGAAGATTCTCACGCTGTCGGCCATCTCGACTCCAGCATCACCTCTGCTTCCCAAACTATCAGCTACAGGGAGAGGGGGACAGCCGGACCCAAGCCTCTCTCATCCTGGAGAGACGGGAAACGGAGGGAGCCTGCGGGGGGAACACACGGCACAAGTGGTAACAGCGGGCTGACCGGGAATTACAGGTTCAGTCACACCCGAGCGATTTCCAGCAGGATTCCCGGCCCTCACTGGGCACAGCAACATCCTCCAACAGGCCAGGGAATGGACCCATCCTGCGCATATGGCAGAGATAGCAAGACCAGGGTTGGAGGAACAGCTCTTGTAAACAACCAGAGAAATCAAACCAGCGTCTGAAACAAGGCAGAAATAAAGCACCGGCTAACAAAGCTCGTGCTTTCCCACCAGGATGCAAAGCTCTCGAGCTGCGGCAGAGCTCCCGGCAGCTCTGGAGCAGGCTGAAGTCAAACCCCGGCATGGCAGTGCTGGGGATACAATTTAAAATCATTTTAAAAACGGGTTTGTTTTGGTTATTCTGAGTCCAACCCTGCCGGGATCTAAGCTGCGGAACCAGAACTGACCTCCACATTTACTACCCAGTTAATCGCAGGCAGCTTCCTCCGAAAAGCCCGAGTCACGGAACAGCGTGCAGAGCAAGGAGTCGCCCCTGCTATGGGGGTGACCTGGGCTCTGCACCCCTGGCAGCTGAGGGCTGACCCTCAGGCACGGCCCTCACGGAGGGGCAGAACCCCGCCGTGGCTGCCGGGGGTCTGCGCGTCCCTCACAGCCCGGACCCCGCTTTACCCCGGGCTGCTCCCACAGCCTCCCCGCGCAGTGCGCGAGGGGGACGGCTCCCAAATGCCCTCGGGGCCGCCCCCGCAGTGCCCAGAACCGCTGGGGGTTTGTTTCGCCACGGGAAGGCCGCGGCTCCCGGCGGTGCCCCCCGAGCGTGTCTCCGTGTGCCCCCCGGCCCCCCGGTCCCCCCGCACTCACCGGGGCCGGCCGGGGGCGCACGGCGGGACGGGCCCGGCTCACACGGCCCGGCCGCGCCCACCGCGCATGCGCCGCGCGCACCGCGCACACGCACTGCCGCGGCCCCTCCCGCCGCCGGCCCCGCCCACCAAGGGGACACGCCTATCACCCGGTACCGCCCACCGCATCCACTGCGCATGCGCCAAAGGCCAGTGCCGACACTTCTGTCCCAAATGCAGTTGCGCGTGCGCGCTGCTGCCGCCCGCCGCCAGAGGGCGCCACATGCATAGGGAAGGGAATTGGGAACGGGGGGAATGGGGGGATACTGGGAACACTGGGGGGATACTAGGGGGAATGGGAGGATACTGGGGGGAATGGGGGGATACTGGTAACGCTGGGGGGATACTAGGGGGAATGGGGAAATACTGGGAACACTGGGGGATACTGGGGGGAATACTGGGAACACTGGATACTGGGGGGAATACTGGGAACACTGGGGGGATACTGGGGGGATACCGGGGGAATAGGAGTACTGGGGCTGGGGCACTGTGGGGATACTGGCAACACTGGGGGCATACTGGGGATATCAGGGGCAATGGGAATAGTGGGGCCGGGGGCACTGCAGGGATCCTGGGAACACTGGGGGATACTGAGGATACTGGGGAGAATGGGAGTACTGAGGCTGGGGCACTGTGGGGATACTGGGAACACTGGGGGTATATTGGGGCTGGGGGCACTGGGGAGATAATGGGAACACTGGATGGGGTAATGGGCTTATGCATCTGGGGACACTGGGGCAGGTAATGAGGGGATACTGGGCATAATGGGGCACTGGAAATGGGGACACTGCAGGGCTGTAGTGGGGATACGGAGGACACAGGGGCTGGAGGCACTGGGGGAGCATTGAGGGCACTGGATCATCATGGAAGTACTGGGGGTATCCATGCAGGTGTCTCCCAGCCAGGGAATAATGTGCTCTGACTCCAAGATTCAGAAGGCTGAAGGAAAGCTTTATTAAGCTATATTATATTACATTACATACTACACTATACTCTCTACTAAACTAAAGAAAAACCTGTGACTCTTTCCAGACAGTCACAACACAGCTTTGACCCAGCTGGTCAATCAGTCCAAACAACCACCACGATCCAATTAACAAATCACTCTTGGTAAACAATCTCCATAACACATTCCACATGTGCCAAGCAACAGGAGCAGCAAGTAGAGATAAAAATTGTTTTCCTCCTTCTCTCTCTGAGCTTTCTCACTGCCTTCCCCAGGAAAAATCCTGGGAGAGAGAGTTATGTCTCTCTATTCAGAGAAAGTGAATACCACACTGAGGGGACACTGTGGGGACAGCGAGGGACACTGGGGGAATAACACAGACACTGGATCTGGAGGATAGGACAGTAATGGGGGTACTGGGGCTGGAGGGGATTAGAGCACTGGATAATGGGAGCACTGGGGAAATGGGACAGTGTGAAGATACTGGGATTAGGGGGAACTGGGGAGACAATAGGTAACACTGTGAGATCCTGGGGACTGCAAGTGTGGGAACACAGTGGGGATACTGGGAGGGAATGGGGTGTAGCGGGGACACTGAAGTTGTGGAAGGTGTCAGTGGGGACATTAGAACTGAGGATACTGGGGAGGATACTGGTAGCACTGGTGGAGGGAACAAGGCAGGCGTGGACCCCATTAATTCTCTGGCACACTCATCATCCATATATTAATTTTATTCCTACAGGACACCACCTCTGGCCTGGGGAGGGGGTCCATGGCCGTGCCTCAGTTTCCCCCTCCCCGCCCCCATCAAACCACGCCGTGCTCCTCCAGCGGCTCCCCATCCACCAGCCTGTCCCAGCCCAGCCTCCGCAGATCCAGGGTCTCGTAGCGGCCCTTGATCACCAGCTCGGCCACGGCCCTGCCAGCGGCCGGCGCGTGCTGGAGCCCGTGGCCGCTGAACCCCGCGGCTAAAAACAGGTTTTCCAGCCGGGGGTGCGGGCCCAGCACCCCGTTCCGGTCGAAGGCGTTGTAGTCGTAGTATCCCGCCCAAGCCCCCCGGACCCGCAGGGATTCAAAGGCCGGGACCCGCTGAGCCAGCCGGGGCCAGATCTGCTCCTGGAAATAATCGTGGTCCACCGAGAGATCGCTGGGATCCGGCTCTTCCTCCTGGAAAAGGATAAGCTGGGGGTGTCTGATGAAGAATAGGGGGTGAATGATCCCAGGGGACCCTGCTGGCTCACCTCGGGGGGGCTCATCCCGCCCAGGTAGTTCCCGGCAGCACCGTCCGGACGGAAATAAGCGCCAGAGGTGTCGATGAGGAAGGGGCTGGAGAGGCCAGGGCCATTGGGGCAGTGCCAGGTGAACACATACCTGGGGAACCCCCGAACAGAGTGTGAGAGGTGCTCCTCTTGCCCCCCAGTATGGGGCAGTGGGGCTGGGATGTGGACATGTTTGTACCCCCCACAAAAATCACATTGAGGGGTCATGTCACTCCTAGGCACATTGGAGGGGCTGTGGGCGCTGGGGGGATAATTGAAATACTGTGGGGCTAATGGGGGGAACAGGGCTGGGGGCACTGGCAATGTAATGGGGGCACTGGGGAATAATGGGGTTATTGGGAATACTGTGGATACTGGGGCCACTGGGGGGCAATAGGTGACACTGAGAGGGATAATGGGGACACTGGGATTGGGAGTGTGGGGACATAATGGGGACACTGAGGCTGGGGGCACTTGAGGAATAATAGAAGCTCCAGGATGCAAGACCCCACTTCCAAATAAAAAATTGAGGAAGCTCACCATCCCTGCCAGAAGCTGGAGGGTGGTGGGTGCTGGGATGTGTGTCCCACTCTGTGATCCCCCCAAAATAGCACCTAGGGGTCCATGTCACCCCCTCATAGACAGAGGGTGCCAGGATGACAACCCCCCCAAAAGAGAAGTGCTGAGGTGCTCCCCCATGACACCGGGGTGATGGGTGCTAAAGCACCCCCCCAAAACAGCACCAAGGCATCACCCCCCTGCAAAAGGAGTGTGCCCCCACTCTGAGCCCAGGAGCTGACCCCACCAGAGGGGTGCTGCCAGGCTGTCCCTGCTGTGAGCCCCCAGTACCTCTTCCTGGGCTGGATGGGCAGCGGGGGCCGGCACAGCCCCCTGGGCAGCCCCTCTGCCTCCAGCAGCTTGCCAGCCCAGGCGCCCGCGGCGTTGACCACGATGGCACAGGCGACCGGCTGGTACTCCAGGCTGTCTGCCATGTGGACCTGGGAGGGCACAGACGGGGGGTCACGGCTGCAGGGGGTCACGGGCACTCCTGGGGAGCTGGGGGGGCGCACACACACTCACGTGGACGTATTTGATGCGCGCAGACGGCGGCGCTGACGACATCATGTGGTTGGTCGAGGTGACAAAAGCTGGAGGGTTTTGGGGTGAGGTGGGTGGTCCTGGGGGTGGCAGGGGGGAAGCCTTGCTGTGCACCCCCATCCCTCACCTCGCACCTCCCCGGAGCAGCTCTGGACTCCCAGGGATGTAGCTTTGCGCCGAAAAGCGTTGAGGAGGGTCCAGGGGTCAAACCAGCCTTCATTCTCCAGACCTGGGCACGGGAACAGGGGGGGAAACTACTGTGTGACCCCCCAGTACATGCACTGTGTGGGGCTGGACCTCCCCTTCATAAATAAAGCCGGGATGAAGGATGCAGGAGGATGAGGATGGATGTTGAGGGGGGTCTCCATGCCCTGCCCCATCCTCCCACATACCATAGGACGCCACAGCCACGTCCTCCGTGTTCATCCAGGGGAATTTCTCCTTCAGCTGGGTGGGGGACAGCAAGGTCACCTGCGCCCCTTCATCCCTGGGGATGGCCAGCATGTGGAGGAGGGTCAGGATGACCCCTAGTCCCCGAAACCCGCCCGGGAGGGTCCCATGTGGGTCCCCCACCTCTGGAACTGGACGGTGGCCTCCAGGGCAGCAGCGTTCTGGGGGGATGCGAGGAACAGGTATCCCCCAGGCCGGAACTGGATGTCGATGGGGGGCTCATTCGGCACCCCAAGGTAGTTCTGAAAGGAGACAGAGGGCCACACTGAGTGGGGCTGGATTCCCCAAATTACCCCCGGCCCATACACCCCCACGTACGTTGATGTCGCGGAGGAAGCTGGCAGAGAAACGCGACATTTGGATATTTTCCTTGAGGGAAAACTGCTGCCGGATCCCTCCTGCCGACAGCACTGTGGAGGCTCTGGAATACTGAAGGAGAAGACCCCCCAGAACAGAAGGGGTTCAGGGGGGTCCCCAAGGCCACACCCTGCCCTGGGAGGGGGCGTCTCACCATGGGGTCCCGCTCCACCACGAGCACCCTCATTCCGTGCCGCCGCCGGCCCTCCAGCACCTTCAGCCAGTACGCCACGGACCAGCCCACCACGCCGCCCCCCACCACCACCACGTCGGCCTCGTCGGGGGGCCGGGGGTCGGGGTGGGTGCCCGGGGGGATCCAGCCGCGCCCGGCGCTCCCCGGGGCCGGCAGCTGATCCCTCAGGGTCTGGGCCACGCGCTCCAGGCTCTGCCCCAGCTCTGCGGCGGAACGGGGCTGCCGAGCCTGCGGGCACGGCTGGCAGCCCCCGGGACCCTCTGCATCCCTCGGGACCCTCCAGCCCCCCCCGCGACATTCCCAGGTACCCCTCAGACTCCCCCCAGGCCTCTCGGTGAACCCCCCCAGGTCCCCCTGGGTCACCGGGAAAATGCCCCAGGACTCTGTGAACCACCAGAACCGCTTCCCAGTAACCTGGAATCACACCAGTCCCTCCCACTGGGGAGTCCAGAGTCCACGCTGGGAATCACCCAAGACCTCCACCAGGTTCCTTCGACATGTTCCCTTGGGACCCCCGGTCCGCACTGGGACGCCCCCTCCATTCCCCTGGGCCTTGTGGAACCCCCCAGTCCCCTGTGAGACCACCAGCTGCCCAATTCTCCCCAGCCCCTCCAATGCCCCCTGCCATCCCCCGCAGCCCCCAGGGATCACCCCCGGGCCCCTCTGGCACCCTCCATACACGCCCGTAGCCACCCCAGCGACTCCATTCCCAGCGCCCCCCATTCCCAACTTTCCCCCATTCCCAAGTCCCCCCCGTTCCCAGCTTCCCCCCGTTCCTAGCGTCCCCGTTCCCAGCAATCCCGACCCCGCCCTATATCCTCATACACCCAGCAACCCCTCCGTTCCCTGGGACACCCCAATTTACCTGACCCCCTCCCCACTCCACGCCATCCACACCCCGACCCCCCCCTCCATTCTTCCCGTGTCCCTCCCCCCGTGTCCCCCAAATCCCCGGTGCGGTGCCGGAGACCCCTCCGGATCTCACCGCGGAAGAAGTCGGAGCTGAGCGGAGCCGCGGTGCGGAGGGGGCGGCCCGGGACCCCTGCCGGGACTCCCCCCAGTTCCGGGACGCCCCCCGGTTCCGGGGTCCCCCTCGGGGGCCCCCCCCCCGCCCCGCCCCCGCCCGCCGCTGTCCCGCCAATGGCGCGGGGGGGCGGGGCTTCCGGCGGAAGCGCGGGGCAGAGCGACGTGTGCGCCCCGCCGGGCCCGGCGCCGCCGCCATGCTCGACTTCTTCACCATCTTCAGCAAGGGCGGCCTCGTCCTCTGGTGCTTCCAGGGCGTGCGCGGGCCCGCCGCCACCGCCCCCGTCAACGCCCTCATCCGCTCCGTCCTCCTGCAGGTCGGGCGGGGCCGGCTGCCGGCGGGCGGAGGGTTGGGTAGGGGTCACATACCTGGCGAGGGGGGAGAGGGAGCGCCCGGCTGAGGGAGCGGGGCGGTGGGACCCGTCTGCCCGGGGACGGAGAGGAGGGCAGGCCGCAGGCATGGCGGGGAGGCGGGGGTGGGACCGTCTGCCTGGGGAGGGAAGTCAGCCGAGCCCACGGAGCTGGCGGGGGAATGGGCACCGGGACCAGCTGCCTGCGGCGGGGGCAGCCACGGGCACGAGCAGCTCCGCGGAGTGCGATCAGCCCGGCGAGGGGCGGAGGTGGATGGAGGGGAGACGTGAGTGGGACCATCTGCCTGGGGACGGGGAGGAGAGGGGTGGCACACAGGTGGGACCACCTGTTGGAGGGGACACACGGGCACGAGCAGCTCGGGGAGGGGGGACGGGTGTGGGGTCACCCATTTGGGGCCTGGGGATGGGACCATCACCTTGGGGAGGCGACACACTTGGATGGAACCACCTGCCAGGGACGGGGCACAGGGGGCACGACCACCCCGGGGTGGGTGGGATCACCCAGCTGAGGGGGATGGATGGGACCAGCTGCCCAGGGCGTGTGGGATCATGTGTAAGGGATGCTGGACCACTTTGGGAATGGGGGGGACAGGGATGATGGTGGGGAGAGGGGGATGACTGGGATGAGGGCATGGTGGGTGCTGTTGGCACCCCCATTCTGACAGCTGCTCTCCCCCAGGAGAGAGGTGGCAACAACTCCTTCACCCATGAAGCCCTCACACTTAAGTACAAACTGGACAACCAGTTTGAGCTGGTGTTTGTGGTAAGTGACCCCCCCAGGCACCCCTGCGGTGGCAGGAGGGTCCCTCCAGCCCCCCACGTGCCCCCAAACCCAAAGGAAGGGGATTGTCCCTGAAAAGAGGGGGAACAGTTCCCCCTGTGCTGAGGTTTCAGCAAACAGCTGTTTACATTGCCTAGGGCTGGAGCTCAGCTCCTAGACGGCTTTGGCTCCTCTGTCTCGGGGATTTTGGGGGATAAGGGGCTGTGATGAGCAATTCAGGGGGATGTTGAGCAGTGACCCCAGTGTAGCCAGGTTCCCCCCAGAAGGGGGGACATGGGTGTCTGTCAGCTGAATGCCACTGCAGTAGCAGCTTATTTTAATCATCTGCAACAGGATTAAAACTAATCAAACCTCAAATAGAAGCTGCAGCCTTGTAAAAATTCACTTTGGCCAGAGCTATTGAAAAAAAGCCAGAAGTGTGTTGTTCCCTTCACATTATGGAGCATTTAAAGCTCTCTCTTTTAGTTTCCTGGCACCTTATCTCCATAAATCCATACAACCTTTCCTGTTGACCCACAGATAAACTGAAGGTTTTCTGCCCTTGCCCTGCGTGTCCCTGTTGCCATGAGACAGCCTCTGTGTGTTACAGTCACCTGTTGAAGCGAAGCTCTGGGCTGTTTTTTACCTTTTGGGGGCATTTTAAAAGCCTGGGAAGGTGGAGCAGAAAGTGCAGGCTGAAGCTTGCCCAAGTTAAAGAACTCTGAATTAAACAGAGAGGTTTTTGCTTGCTTGCTGCTGTTGAATGAGCTGGAAGTGCAGTGCCTGTTGGCCGTGCTCCTTGGCAGGTGGGCTTCCAGAAGATCCTGACTCTAACCTACGTGGACAAGTTGATAGACGATGTCCATAAGGAGTTCAGGGACAAGTACCGCAACGAATTCCAGCAGAAAGGAGCCCTGGGCCTCCTAAATGGCACCTTTGATTTTAAAGATGACTTCATGCGCCTCCTCCGGTACAGAGCTTGGGTTTTGTCTTAAATTTCTGTTTTGAGCAGAGATGGGAGCGGGGGAAGAGCTGAAATCCAGGCTAATGGGTCACCTCCCTGCAGGGATGCAGAGGAGAGCAGCAAAGTCCGAGCTCCCACGGTAATGAAGACATTTGAGCAGTCTCTGAAATCCCAGAAGACTGTCAAGTGTATGATTGAAACCCGAGGGGAGAAACCAAAGGAGAAGGTCAAGAACAAGAAGAACAAAGGTTCCAAAAAGGATGGTGAGTTAATGGGGGAGATAAATGGGAGGGAAATAAATATTCCAGAGCAATGTGTTGCAGCCTGTGCTTTCCCAATCCACTTGGAGCTGGACTGAGCTTGTGTTTGCTCTTCCTGTCAGGAACTGAAGCTGTGGCAGCGCCCACTAAAGCATCTGCGGGTGACAAGCAGCTCTCAGCAGCAGGGGACAAGGAGGAACTGACCAAGGATGAAATCCTGCAGAAGAACCGGGAGGAATTCTTCAGGAGACACATGAAAGCTGGGGAGAAGTCCAGGTGGGTGATGGGGGCATGGTCAGTCTGCCTATGCTTCAAACTAGGCCATGGCTGCATCTCTTCTTTTGGTGACCCCTGGAAGCCAGACCTGACTTTCCTGGACTTGTTTCCCTGATTTCATTCCTTGCTGAAAAAAATGGAGAGAAGACACCAGGGTGTCCTGGAGGAGTAATAGAACCTGATTTTCTTTGCTGGGACATGCAGAAACCCTGGGAGAGGTCCAGAGGTCTGTGTTTAGTGAGCAGGCAGCAGTAGTGCATTGATACCTGGCTTGAGGGAAGTGCTGCCATACAGGATTCAAGTTCAGATAAATAAACTCTGGAGATCAGATTGGTAAATTTCTGCCTTTTTGGGTAATCCAGGCTTTTATTTTTCACGTCTCCTAACGAGGTGATGGCTGCTGCTTCCCTGCACTGAACACAGTGTGTTTCTGGTCTTTGTTCCACCAGATCTCCGAAGCCCGACGCACAGAAGGAGAAGGGGAAGAAGCCCCGGGTGTGGGATCTGGGGAACTCTAATGCCAAAGTACTTGATTACAGTAATTCTGCTACCAACGGCAGCGCAGAGGCTTGTCCTGTGGAGGAGTTTGACCATGACATGGTAAGGGAAAGTCAGGCTCCATTTGCTGTTGTGCATTCTCTGGGATCAGCTGGGCTTTATGAACCCAGCCCAGTCTCTGTGCCTGGACGAGAAGGGATCATGAAGAGACATGAAGCAAGGATTGTGGCACTCAGCCCATAAAGCTGCTTCTTCTCCTTGCAGGCCCTGGGGGATAAAAATCGGGAGCCTGGCCGCCTCTATGACCTGGAGTATGAGAGTGATGATGAAGCTGAAGAGGAAAAAGTTGTTCAGAACCCTTCAAAACCCAGGTAGAGGCTCCCACAGCCCTTGCTTGTCACATGGTTCTTGATTTCTCTTCCGTAACTCCTGTTCCAGTCTAACCAGTAATGCAGGAAGCACAAACTGGTGTGTTTGTCCTCTCAGGGCAAGCCCTTCTGCATCTGACCTTTGCAGATTATCATTTTCAAACCTCAGTGTAACTCCTCTGCTTCTCCACAGTGTGAAGAAGGGTGGCCTGGGGGGCATGTTTGGCATGCTGAAGGGCCTGGTAGGTTCCAAGAGCTTGACCAGAGAGGACATGGACCCTGTGCTGGAGAAGATGAAGGATCACTTGATTGGTACATCTGGATCCATCCCTGGTGTGAAGGATTAGTGGCAGTTCCCTGTGCTCTGTTGGGTGGGCCCTGGTGTGGGTAGTGCCCGTGGTTTGGGATATTCTTGCCCACAGGAGCTGTGGTGGGTTCCTGTCTCACTCCTGAGAAGCCCTCAAGAGGGCAGCAGTCAGGTCTGGTGGGAATCCTGCACACTGACTCCATCATTCCCTTGACACCCATGTGGGATGTACATAACCATCTCAGCAGCACTGACTCCCTGCTCTGTCTTTCTCAAAGCTAAAAATGTGGCAGCTGAGATTGCAGTGCAGCTCTGTGAATCTGTGGCCAAGAAACTGGAAGGGAAGGTGATGGGCACGTTCACCAGTAAGTGCCTGTGTGGCATCCCGTGTGTGGTTTGGAGCTCAGGAGTATTCCCCATGCGTGACACGTCCTCTCTCCATCCCCTTTTCCCAGCGGTAACCTCGACGGTGAAGCAGGCGCTGCAGGAGGCCCTGGTGCAGATCCTGCAGCCCCAGCGCCGTGTGGACGTCCTCCGCGATGTCATGGATGCCCAGCGCCATCGCCGGCCCTACGTCATAACCTTCTGCGGTGTCAACGGCGTCGGGAAGTCCACCAACCTGGCCAAGGTAGGACAGGACCCTGGTGTCACATTCACCTTTTCTGAAAAATCCTTTTGCCCAGCATTTCTCTCCTGGGAAACTGAGAAGCCTCAAAGGAAAAGGAAAACAAATTTATCTCATTTGCTTCTCCTGTGTTTTGCTCCTTTGGAATGTGGTTGGAGATTGTTTACTAACAGGTGGTTGTTTCATTGGTTTCTGGTGTGGATTATTTTGCCTCCCTGGCCAATCCGTGCCCCGCTGCGTTGGGACTCTGGAGAGAGTCACGAGTTTTCATTATTATCTTTCTAGCCTTCTGTAAGTGTCCTTTCTGTATTCTTTATTATAGTATAGTATTCCTTAATATAATATAGTATCATAAAATAATAAATTAGCCTTCTGAGAACATGGAGTCAGATTCATTCCTTCCTTCCTTTGTCTGGGCACCCTGCAAATACAATACCCTGGATCACAGGAGTGGGGTGATGGGGTCAGGCTGTGTAGCTACTAACGGGCTTTTCTGATCTCTTGCCTCCTGCAGATCTCGTTCTGGCTCATCGAGAACGGCTTCAGCGTCCTGATTGCGGCCTGTGACACGTTCCGCGCGGGAGCGGTGGAGCAGCTGCGCACCCACACGCGCCGCCTCAACGCGCTGCACCCTCCGGAGAGCCACGGCGGGCGCACCATGGTGCAGCTCTACGAGAAGGGATACGGCAAGGACGCTGCGGGCATCGCCATGGAGGCCATCTCCTACGGTATGCGCGGAGCTGGGGGCGGGTGGTGCTGTCCTGGGGCAGCGCCGTCCTTCACGCTGCCTCCCTGCCGCCCCAGCTCGGAACCAGGGCTTTGACGTGGTGCTGGTGGACACGGCGGGACGCATGCAGGACAACGCACCCCTGATGACCGCGCTGGCCAAACTCATCGCTGTCAACGCTCCCGACCTGGTCCTGTTTGTTGGGGAAGCACTGGTGGGAAACGAAGCTGTGGATCAGCTGGTGAGCGTGGAGGCTTTGTTCTTGAGAGACGAAGAGGGAAAAGAAACCGTTTCTGTAGGTTTTACCAGAGAACTGGATGATGGCAGCACCACAAACGCTTTTCTCGGATCTTTTTTCTCCCTCAGGTCAAGTTCAACAAGGCCCTGGCTGATCACTCCATGGCCCAGACACCGCGGCTCATCGATGGGATCGTCCTCACCAAGTTCGACACCATCGATGACAAGGTAAGGAGGCTGCTGAGGTGACTCTGCACAGAGCTTCTGTCTGACAGGGACTGGAAGGGAGAGATGGGAATTGTCAAACACAGGGCACTCCTGCACTTTCTCCTTGTGCCATTGAACCCAAATTTAGAAGTCTGGTTTCCACACATGGGGGATGAATGAACGACGAGCTCCCTGAGGGGAAGCAGTGGATTTCACGGTGCTGCTTGTCCCCGGCAGGTGGGTGCCGCCATCTCCATGACCTACATCACGAGCAAGCCCATCGTTTTCGTTGGTACCGGACAAACCTACTGTGATCTGCGAAGCCTTAACGCCAAGGCCGTGGTCGCAGCGCTCATGAAGGCCTAAACACCAAATCGCTGTGTGCAGATGTCCCAGAAGAACCTGCTTTACCCTGTCACCAACTAGTCTTTCCCGTGTAGTGAAGAACAGAATGGAGGAATAGCAGCATGAGGAGTACTTTTTTTGGATGAACCCGCTTTTATCCAGAAAAAGCCCTTCCCTGGGTTCCTCCATTCTGTGTCCAGTGACGCAGGCTCCCTTGCGGGGAGGCCGAATCCAGAGCTTTGTATTGTTCGTGCTGCACGGGGGGGTGGGTGGTGCCAGGATCTGCTGTGCTTTTTGGTGGGTTTGAAGGCTTTTTATTGAGCTGCTTTTGATTTTTAGACCAGCTTAGGGAGGAGGCAGGAGGGACTTTGACTTAGGGGCAGTGTTAGATCTGGCTGTTAATGTTGCTGCTCGTGGCAGCTCCACTGAAGCTGATAAACCAAAAAAAGGTGACGGTCTGTGCTGGGTTGGAGGGGACATGCTAAATTGCCTTAAAGTCCCCCATATCTGTCCTCACCCGGACTCTGAAACAGGGTCCCCAGACACCATGTATTTGGCTAGGAGCTGGAGAGCTGCAGCAGCCAGGTCCAGAGGAGGAAGGCAGGAGGTGTCCTGCCTGGCCCCTGCCTGCTGGTCTTGGTGTTATTTGCTAGTAAAAAGGAAAAAAACCAAACCACATTAATACTGGAAGAGAATGGTGGCTGCTTGCTGCTTTCCTGCACCCTTTCTCCCCGCTCCGAGTGCCTCTTGATCCCGGTTGGAAGTGCTACACTGAGTAATACAAACCTCTGATGATGTCTTGTAGCTCTGTATTGCAGATGTGCTATAGTGCAATAAATTGAATGCTGTCTGCTAAGAGACATAATTTATATAAAATAAACTTCATAATTTGTTCTCTGTGTATAAATAACTTGCCTCCAGCCAGGACCTGTTTCCTACTGGGTTGGGGGGAGATGAACTCCCACCAGTGTGAGGTGTGAAAGGGCCTTTAAATGATACAGCAGCCAAAGTTCAGTGAGCAGGCCTTTAATACAACTTCAACATACAAAATACTGTACAGTAAAAAGACAGGACTAGAAAACTAGAGCTTCCAGTAAAAAAAAAAAAAAAGCTCAAGTTTCATTTTTTAATTGAAATACAGAATATAAAAGCACTAGGTATGAAGTTAGAGGAGGCTGCAGCTCCCTCAGGGATACCGTGCTCTGCAGGCACGTGCAGCCCCAGTAAAACCACGATTACTTTTAGACCAGGTGTTCATCCGTGGCAGCTCTGTCCTGGCCTCGTCCCTGCCAGAAGGGTCCTGGCTCGGTGCTGGACAGCAGTGGGACACGGGGGGCTCCGGCCTCCCTGAGGGCTGCTGGCCTGGCCTGGGCCTGTCCCAGGAGCCCCTGACACAGCTCAGGGCCTGGGCAGGGCTGAGGCTCAGGGGCTGCATCCTGCATGGAAGCAAATGCTGAAAACCTGCCTGGGACTCCAGGGAGCACCACAGGGTGAAGCCCCTTGGCTCCAGAGAGCCTTCCTTACCTTTCACCTCAGCGTGGGCAGTGGCAGAGCCGTTCAGCTGCTGCCCCTCCTTGGGCACACCTGGGGCAGAGCAGAGACCAGTCTCAGATGCAGAGCCAGCTGCCCATGTGCTGGTTTCACACAGGCTTTCCTGGCTGGGTTAACCCTCAGAATACCTGCCAGCAAGGTTCTGGCCACTGAACCCACTTTCCCCCATTTTTAATGATTTATCAGTGATACCTCTTTTATAAAAGCATTGGCTCAGGCTGAGCAGCATGAGGGTCAGTGAGATTAAATGCCCCTTCACTAAAAAGGGAACAAACAGCTGCACATGAAAAACAAAGTTTGGGAGGCGGGCGTGGGAGGCAGCACAGCTGTTTAAACTGTTAAAACATACAGTGTTTTCAGAAAAGTAACCCGCAGATCCTCTAAGCTACACTTAGAGACACATTTGCTTTTTTTTTTTAAAAAAAGGCTTCAGGAATCTCTACATAGCATGGAGAACGGGGGCTACTACCCCTGTCTACTCTGCACGGTGCCAGCCAAGGGTCCCCCAGCCCCTGGCCCCGTACCTGTGCGGCCCCGCATGGCGATCTCGCTTGTCAGCCGCTCGAAGTACTCGGGCAAGTCAGCGTATTCGTCTCCGTAGGAAATCACTTTGATCCCTTTGTCCAGCATGTTCTCACGGAGCTTCTTGAACTCATCCACATCCCCCCTCCGCACCAGCATGAAGTGCTCCAGGTCTGACTTGTGCTTGACAGCCTCTAAAAACAGGGCCTGAAACGTGGTGTCATCAACTGTCCAACCACAGCCCAAGAAGAGGAAGGACTTATTTTCATACAGCTTCTGTATCTCTCGCTTTAAGAAAGGGAAAGATGTTGGTCAAGGTGAGCTTCATCCTCACAGGAGACAGCACCTGCCCTACCCTTGGGGAGGCTCTGCAGCAATGCCATCCTTCAGCAAGTGTGGGAAGTGTTCCAGCACCTTAGCAGCCAGGGAATTCACCCCTCCTATTTCCCATATCTATCTGGTTCTCCCCCTCCCTCTGTGAAGCTCAGTCTAAACTCAGCTGAGCTGTTGACCCAGGTGGGTTGACCCAGGTGGGAGCTGGAGCTGCAGCTCACAGGCCTGGCCCCAGCGTGGCTCACCATGACCTCGGTGTTGCGCAGCACGTTCTGGTAGCCGGCCGGGTGCAGGACGATGCCGCTGGGGTTGGTGTAGACGCCGTGGATGTGCAGGACACTGAGCTTCCTCTTCTCTTGTGCCCACTCCAGCACCTGCACAACACAAACCCGCAGCAACGTCTGTGAGCGCATCGCGGTGGTGACCACAGCACTGCTAAATGTAACATTTTGGGGAAACATTCCAAAGAGGCTGCTTCTTTCTCATCTTCTCATTTTCTCTCCTCCATCAGCCTCTACACCATGGCCTGCAGCCACAGCCTGTGGTGCTCGTTTGGGTCAACACTTCAGGTGACTGGTGAATGTGATGAGAAGACTAAAGCAAAATGCCAGATTGACCAGAAAAATGGGAAAAAACTACAACTCCTATGTCAGCATGTTTCTCAAGCCTACCAAGTTTTATTTTGTGGCCCCTACTGGCTCTGAGGGAGTCACCAGCTGAGCTGACCTCCATTTCAGACAGCTGCTTCCAAGGCTCTCGGTTTACTCCCGCAGACCTCAGCTCGTTTAAGCTTGCAATAATTAGAATGCTTACTTGTAACACTGTAAGTACTTTCAGCCATGTAGATTAAGAGGTCACGCAGGAAACGTGAAGCACAGAAATGAGAATGAAAAGAGAGCAAGGACTGCACAGGACAGACATTGGGGGTGTTTAACATGCAAACAGAAGGATGAGATGCTCCCCACCAGTAAAACCCATGATGGAGAGATGAGGTGGCAGGTGCAGAGTTCAGGGTTTCACAGCGTGACTGGGGCAGGAGGAGGAATTTTTGCATAAAGAGAGTAGCTCTGAGAGAGCAGCAGGAGGAGCCATTCCAGCCATTGCAGGAAGAGGACATGGGGCAAAAGGAGAGCCTTGAAGGCTGCAGCCCTGGACACCCATCACAAAAAGCACTATGCAGCACCTTATGAAAATAAAAAGTTCAGCTTTGCAGCTCGTGTGAAGTTTCTCATATGGGTTAGAACATCAACCCGAGCCTTATGTGGAAGCAAGGCTAAGCCAAAAGTTTCAAGGACAGAGATCAAAGGAATAGCAGGCTTAAGCACTCCTCCTGAGCACTGGATGGCAGCCAACAAACCAGCGTTCCAGAAAGGAGCATTCCTCCTCATTCCTCTGCTTGCTGCCCTGGACAGTCAGAGCCTCTGCCTGGAGCTTGTCTGCCACCAGTTAAACCACTATAATGAGTACAATGTCCTCAGGCAGCATGAGAGCATATTCTGCACCACCACAGTCCCTGACAAAAGAAATAATAATCTTTACCTTCTTTTCATCAGTCAGGTCAAGAGACTCAAGGTGCTTCCCCTGGTGTGCTGCATACAGCTCCAGCAGGTTATCAAAGTTTGTGGTCAACACAAGGGCTCCATTTTCCATCAAGTGAAGCACAGACTGAAGCAGCTGCTTCCCAGAATCTTCCATTTTGGATTCCAGGTCATCAAACACCTCGTATAAACAGTCCTTGAAAAAGGTTGAGCGAACGTTGCTTGTGCGCTGAGAAGGGGAGAGATTGAGATCAGAGCCAGCCCTGTAACACCTCATACCAAATGACCCCACGAAAAACCACCCACATTTCCCCAACACCCTGCAAAACTCTGGGTCCTTGTAGGGCAAACACAGAGCCTTGGTTGCACCAGGGTGGGTGCTCTCCTTCAGCGTAGTCCTAGAATCACAGAATCCCAGACTGGTTTGGGTTGGGAAAAACCTTAAAGCCCACTCTGCCATCTCATCCCACTCTGTGTCATGGGCAGGGACACCTTTCACTATCCCAGGCTGCTCCAAACCCCTCCAGCCTGGCCTGGAACACTCCCAGGGATGGGGCAGCCACAGCTTCTCTGGGCAGTCTCACCACCTTCACAAGGAAGAATTTCTTCCCAATATCCCATCTAACCCTGCCCTCTGGCTGTGTGAAGCCATTCCCCCTTGTCCTGTCACTCCAGGCCCTTGTCCACAGTCTCTCCCCATCTTTCTTGTCAGGTCCCTTCAGGTATTGGAAAAACACAATTAGGTCACCACTGAAGCCTTCTTCTCCAGGTTTAACAAGTTAATCCCAGTTCTTTCAGCCTTTCCTCATAGGAAGGTGCTCCACCCTTAAATCATCTTGGTCCAGGTGAAATACCCAAAACCCACGTCCACAGCAGGGTTATGTCTCAGGCACCTGGCACAGTAAGTGCACCTGTGGTTCCATGTACATAGAGGAATTGTTGGGACGGGGACACCATTGCTGGAGAACCAAATCTGGCTATTTCCAAAAGCCAAATCCTATGCTCAGGGCAAGTGCAAGCACACTGACCGGAGACAGCTTCTGAATAAGGTCGTGGGCAACATGGACCAGGTTCTTGTCTTCGTGAAGACACTTCTGGAACCGTTTGCTCTCTTCATCTTCCAGGAGATCAAAGTCAATAGCAGCATCCAGGAGAGCCTGAATCAGCCCCTTCCAGGACTTCAGCGCTGGGACCTGGGGAGCAACTGCAGCACTAATTCCTGTCCCAATCACCAAAACAAGTTCCCGAGGCTTCTTGGTTTTGAGACTTGGCAGCAGCTTCCTGCAAAAGGAGAAAGGAGCACAGCTGGTACCACCATGAGTGGAAGGGTGTCTGGCAGATTGAGGGAGAGGGAGGTACCCTGTGCCTGAATTTTGAATCAAATATCCATTGGGGCTCTCTGACAAACAGGGCATGAGAGGAGCAGCTTGGTATCCTTAAAGGACAGCAGGCAGCTGCATGGATCAGCAGCACAAATGCTCCCAATACAAGGTCCATAATTACAACATTTTTGGGAATCAAATCTGTTACCAGGATGGTTACTGGGGAAGTCAATGATGCCCTGGGGTGCTTCTGCAGCAAAGTTAATCCACTAAAAATCTGGAATAAGGGAAGTCTATTAATAAAAGTTACATGGAGGGCTGGAGGGCATGGAAAAGCATGAGAGACTGAGACACACACACGCTCTGTGTCCCGGGATAAAACGTGTCAGATCCCATGCAGGTCGGAAATGCGACCTGCTTTAAACAAGGTGCAGAACAGGGGCCTTGAGACAACAGCTCCACTTACCCTAGCACAGAGAAAAGCAAGGGAAGGCTTCCTCCTAGCTCTGCCCTGGAGGGGCCCAGCCCCAGTTTGCTGAGGAACCCCTTCAGCTGTACCAGCAATCCCTTCCCTGTGATGCCTGCAATGTCAGCAGGATGCTCCAGGCCAATCTTTTGGAATATCCCAGATGATACAGAGTCACATGAAAGGGCTGCAGGGTTGTATTCTCCTTATTCCTCATCCCTTCCTCCCTATTTTCCTGGCTTTACACCTGCACAGAGCTTTTAAACATGACCTTTACAATTTATTAAGCAGATATGCTGCTCCTTGCCTTGCTTTGCCTGGTGTCCAGCTGCTTTCTGCAGTGGGGACCTGCTGCAGCTTCCCAGGATTGGAGCAGCAGCCTGGAAAAGCCACTTGTACGGAAGAAATGGGCTTTATCAGCAAACACGTGATATTTAGTGAGAAGGGGAGAGGAAACCAACACCACACAGATGGAGCTGTGCCTTCCCTCAGCCCCTGCCTGTGAAAACAGACTTGTTAACCCTTTCCTCGAGGAGGGCTTCACTGTTACTGCTGATAAACAGGGTTTAATTTGAGGACTGCAAGCCTTATGTGAGGAATAAATTAGTATTCGGGCTAATGAGCTAGTATAAAAACACTATTGGAAATACAGGGACTGAAATCCAAAATAATAACAAATACCCAAGTCTTAATGTCCTGCATGCCTGCCCTGCTGATAAATGCACTTGTTTCTACCTTGATATCCTGAGCAAGGAAAAAATCATCCCCCAGCATCTCTTCTGCACATTCCAGGGTCACCGATCAACCTCGAGACCACACAGAACTATTCTGCAGCCCTCCAGAACTTGCAAATAAATCAAATTAGTGGGAGACAACCTCCCAGCTGAATTAGCTGCTTGTTCACAAGAACTTTTGAGCCTGCAGCAGCCACAGTCTCAGTCTCTGTCAGACTGAATAATCCATCAGTCAGACCCCACTCACAGAACTGTTATGACCACCTACTTCTAAGCACAGGGAGCCTCAAAATGAATTATTTAGTCTTCACATGCAGTTCAACCACACTAATTTGAGTAAGTCCCTGTCCTCCTGGAAACCACCATCCAACTCAAGTGAAAAAGCACAACCACTGTTCAACCTGACACTGCGAGCGGACAGGACCACGGAGACAGGACAGCAAAATACAGCTATGAGAGCAACCCCATTCCCTGGCTGAGGGTTAAAACCCCAAAAAAGTCCATTCTGGGTGTGAAGGTGTTTGTTCCACAAAGAGCAGGAAAGCCCAGGGCATGGCCAGAAGCCAGCACACAGTTCTTGGATCAGGAAAAGAAACAGCCACAGTTGCCAGGGGTCACAATCCTTAAAGAACAATGTGAGGCAAAGGAAAAGGCTCTTGTTAGAACAAACTCACTGGAGCATAATTAAATTTACCTGGGCTTTTTTGCAGGTGGCATTCCATCTTCCAACAATGTTTCCTTGCCCAGGCTCACCGTAGAAGCCATCCAGTTTCTGTAGCAGACAAATCACCACAAGCGAAGTCACTGCACAAGGACAACACCACCGGGACAACAAGGTTTTACAGAACCAGCTTTGCACAGGTGGATCAATCTCAGGTTCGTTATCGTTCCAAGATCACCTCTGGGCTGAGAATTGCATGTTTTCGTCTCTGAACTTTGTCCCACAGCCTCATCCTCTTCCTTAACCTCTTTTACCATAAAATCCTTGGCTGTTTTTCCCAGGTGTGATTGCCTCAGCAAAACACACTTTGCCAGACCCTTCGTTTCACCTCAGCCGCTCATTTTCCGCGAGAGCCTGGATCTTGGAGCAGCACTCCCCCCATTCCCGACAAGGCCTGTCAGCAAACTTGCTGCTTGGGAAACAGTGGGAGGGAAGAGAAGACAAAGAGATTTTTGTTGGCTCCAAAAAGCCACGGAGAGCATTTCATTCCCTGGTGATGAGAGAAGGGTTTCCCAGCCCGCTGTGAGTCCGCAAGCACTGGGAAATGACCTTAAAGCCCACGGAAAGGAAGTGCAGTTTGAGAACTCTTTCAGCAGCCCGTCACATAAAATACAAAAGCTCTGCCAGCACGCAGTACTCTCCCACTCTGCTTCTCCCAAATAAGTCTATGAAAAGGGAATGAAACTGAACAGAACTGTTCATCCTCCTCTGCTTTTTCCTTGCCAATTGTAATGAAGAGTCCATCAAAAACTCTGTTAGACAAGGGCTTTTGACCAGAGGAAATGCTGAGGAAGAGCTGCTGACTCAAAATCACAGCGTTTTTGCCATCTCAGGGAGAGCTGAGGGTTTGCTCTAGAGATGACATGCTATGATTGCTCCCTGGCAGCCCAGCAGGTGACTGTGGGCAGGTCTCTCCAGGTAGGACCTGCAAGTGCTGGCATGGATCAGGTGAGAAATCAGCCACTATTCTAGAAAAGCACAACCTTTCAGCTCTGGATGATGAGAACAGGGCAAAGTGACACTGTCAGACACTCAGATACACTGTGCGTGCAGCCTTTACCCTCTGATCCCTTCAGAAAACTTTATACAATGGTATTATGGATTGGTTTGGGCTGGACAGGACCTTAGAGCTCGTGTCGTTCCACCCCCCTGCCATGGGCAGGGACACTTTCCACCACACCACATTGCTCAGTAATAAATCTTTGTACCAACAGCAGAACCTCAAAGAGCTGCTTTTCACTACCTACCTCCTGAAACATTACTGAACATGTGCTGCTCATCACATCAAATAATCACCTTTTTATCTTACTGGGCCTTACTGTAGGGCCCAGATTTTGGATAAAAGTGTCAAAGGCCCTCAGCAAGTGAGGAATCTCCTGGTTTTCCCCCCTCTGTGCATGCCAGGCAGGGCTCCTCCGTCACACCCTCTTGTGAACATTGTACCCTGTATTTTTCCAACCCACACTGAGCCCAGGAGCTCAGTGCTGTTCTGACAATGAATCTCTGCAGCCTCATCACCCCTGAGTCCCAGCAACCTGTCAGGCCTCGTGGTGAACTATTTTGGGGGGTTACATCTCCAAAGACCAAAGCAGTGACTCTCAGGAAGAGAGGAGGAGCTGCTGGACACAGATCTGTCAGATTCACCATCAAATCCCTGCTGAGTGAATGCAGCCAGGCACAGTCAGGATAAAGGGGGGAAAAGCCCCTCTTTTTCCTTCCCAGGAGGGTCCCATCTCTCCTTTTAGATTTTTCTGGAAGGACAGGCTGCTTCCACAAAGCCAGCCAGATTTTATTTAGTGGTGCAAAGATGCTTTAAATGAGGCAGGGACTAACAGTAGATAACTGGAGTGTTTCAGAGGGAAGTTTGAGCTCCTGCTGGTGCCAGGTCTGCCCTCAGCCCCGGGCAGAAGCAGAGCTACAGCCGAAGGTAAATCCTTCCTTGCTTTCTAAATTGGATATAATTTAAGCTTATAATTATCTTTGCATTGTGAATCATCAGCTGAGCCTCGAATATCAAGGTTGTTTTGTAAATTCCCACATAGAGCTCCCCTGTTTGCTTCCACCTGCCTCAGCACTGCTCCCATCTCACTCACCCTGCACATTCCCATGCTATTAACAGCAGGAATGGAGCCATCAAATCAATTTTAAGTGCCTCTAAATGACATTTCAAAAGCAATTTTAAACTTAGGAAAAAACACCTTTTGGAATTATAATCACCTTGTAAGGTTTTCTGACATAATGACCTTCAACCTTCAGGTCTATTACTTAGTGGAGAGAGCCATAAAGGAACAAAAACCCCATTATAAATACAGTCTAGTTCCAAAAAAAAGTTATTACAGGTCTTTAAAAGAATTCATGGGGATTCAGCCAAGAAATAGAAACCTCTGGTTTTCAGTCCTGGGGAGAAACTCTGCTTGCCAGAGGGATGGATCGTGCTGGCACAGCTGAGGTAGCCAAAATTAAATGGAATTACCTCAGAGCATGAGACTGCCATGGGAAAAAAACACAGCAGGTACTGCAGGTTCCCCCTGGGAACACAGGTACCGTGGAGGAGAGGGAGCCACAGGCACTTAGAAGATAAGAAGTGTCTCTCCAGCCTTCTTCAGACACTGGGAACTTTCCAGCTATTTAGACTACAGGGAGCTGAAGACTGTAAACACAACACTCCATGGATTCCTGGCCAGCTGCCCCATTCCCCTGTCCCAGCCTTGTCCCCATCACTTTTATCAGGGATGGTAAGAGACTCCCTGTGTGGGTTTGCTGTGCTCTCTTTCTCCCTCCACACCACAGAAATCCCTTAATTTATCCCAAAGCCTTCCAGACTTCAGCTTTAAACTGTGCCCAAGTCACCAAAACCGGAGAAACCCAACCACAGCAACTCCCTGTGTGACACAGACACATCCAGCTGCAGAAATGCTGGAAACGTGAAGGTGTATCCCAGGTAAAACAAACACCTGAGCACCACGTGTGTCAAAGGAAGGCCGAGGTTCACACAGGGTGTGTATTTACAAAAACCTCTCTGCAGCTCTGCAAAACACAACCACGCCACAGTCAACACCAGAGCCCAACCTGCAGAACCAAAATGGGGAATTAAGGGAACATATTCTCCCCCACCTCAAGGAGAAGTCGCTGCTGACACCATCTCCATGCTCAGCACCCAACACAGAACTAAAGCTACACGTGGATGTTTAAAATTGAAGCCAAGTGATCCAGCACCACGCTGGAAGATGGGCCCTTCCAGAAGAGCCCCCACAAATTCCCAAAAGAAACAAGTACAAACTTACTGCTCATTCATTACCTTTAGTTTATTTGAGTGCTGAGAACCACCAGCACAGATGTAATTCCCAGCTTCTCTTTCAATTCAGAGGCTTTAAGGTGCTGGGGTAAGATAGTGTAAAAGCCACTTTGTTTCAGCTGAAAGTTGAGCTGTCCCTGGCCAATTCCCAAACCTACCCCTCCACGTGGGAACTGCACTGGAGCTGGATCAAAACCACCCTAGAAAAACACAGGCTCCAGGGACAAAGGGACCGAGGACAAGCCCTGCTCCTGTCCAAGCCACAAAAAAACAGGATTCGGCCTCCTTGGATGTGAGTCAAAACACACCAGAGGTTTTTATTCAACGCTGTGATCCTCCACGTGCTTCCCAATGGCTCCATGAGCAAGGAGAGGCAGTGACACAGCAAAGCCTGGCGGAGCTCTGTATCCCACAGACTCCCAGGGACGCACGCTGGTTTTCCAGAACTGACTCTGGAAAGGGAAGCGGGGATGGGGGGGATCACACCTTCGGGTTTGCTCGAGCCCTTACCTGTGCTCTCCGTTGTGCCCTCCTCGCTAAAGCTGCGGGAAAAGCAACAACGCGGGGATTCAGCAGGCGGGGAGACACCGAGGCTCCTTTCCCACGGGGACACATCAATACAAAACAGCTTTTATAGAGGGCGACGGCGCGGCGGGGCCGAGTCTCAGCCGGGCCGCCCGCCGCTGCCGGAGGTGTCCCGGCCCCCCGGCTCACCCCCGGCTCGCCCCGGCCCCGCCGGTCCCCTTCGCTCCCCTCAGGCCGCTCCGTCCCCTCAGGCCGGCGGCCATGGGACCCCCCGCTATGGCGGCCCCGTCGCTATGGCAACAGCTCCCCCCGCTGTCTCCATGGCAACCGCGCCCTGCCCGCCCCCCGCCGCCGCGCGCCCCGCACGCACCTGGCGCCGCGCGCGCGGCCCCATTGAGGAGACGCCGCCGCGCCGCGCGCAGCCGCCCCGCCCCGCAGGACGAGTTGGCCCCGCCCACTTCCAGCCCCGCCCTGTCAGTGGCTGGCGGCGGAAGAGGCGGGGCCAGGCGTGGGAACGCGGCGACGCTCTCGTGGCGCTTTGCGAGGCTATAGAAGGCGCGGGCGCATGCGCGGTGCAGTGGCGGGCCGGGAGGCGGATCTGTCCGTTTGTCTGTCCGTCTGTCCGGGCCGGGACCACGGCCGCGCCCCTACGCCTCAGGGGCTTCTCCTCTGCCAGCTGCCGCTGCCTGGGTTCGTGCATGTGCGACCGCGTCTCCAGCCCTATGAGGTACATGCGGTGCCTGGGCCTGGACGGCCGCTGTGATGCCTTCAAGCATGTGTGGCGGAATTTGGGTGTACTTAGAGCTTTCCAGGAAAAAATGATTCTGTTTTCTAGGTAGCTGCGCACTGTACTGGCACCGTAAATGAAACACTCGTGGTTTTTAGGGACAAAATTAGCCTTATTTTCTCACCAGAACTACCTTTATTTCACCCTGCCTTGCAGCATGTGGTGTTCACCGTTTCTTAATTCCACAGGCAGTCCTGTAAACCACAGGCTCCGAAACTCCTGCTGCAGGGATTTCAGCAGGGTGCTGCTGCCGTGTCTGCTTAATTACTCCATTACTAATGATTCTATTATTGCTGAGGTAGGATGGAGGTTGATCCCGAGGGTGCTGCCTCTTGGGGTTTAGGGTTTGTGGGTTCACCCTCACTCAGGTTCCCTCTCTGGGGTGACCAGGTGGGGTGAGTCACACAGCCAGGTGACTTGCCCTCCTCTGGGTCCTGTCGTCGGGTGAGGAGTTGATTTTTGGGGTGGTGGCAGTAGGTCAGGGCAGGGACTAATGGGAAATGGGTTCCAGGAGGATGAGTGGTGCTGGGCCCATGGCTGGTGGTAGCCTGTAGGTCCCTGTGGGGCTCAGTACCACTCGGCCTTGTGCTTTTTCCTTTGGGATTTGGCCACCAAGTGGCCAAGTGGTGTCCCCTGCTTGCTGGAGAAAAAGGCAGCCAAGGCAGGGAGTGGGGAGGAGCCCAGTGTCTCTCAGGGAATTCATTGCATTTTTCATTGCATTCATTGCATTCCTCTAGCTCTCAGCACCGTGTTTGAGGGTGGGCTGGGGGCCCTGCAGGAGGATCCTGCCTGCTCCTGTACCCCCAAGGTGCCTCGCAGGGCTTATAGATGGCCTGGCTTGGGACATCCTTGGGGATGGGGAGGTGTTTATGGCAAGGGGTCAAAGCCATCAGGGAGCTCCCCTTTCACTTGGTTTTGTGTTTTGTGCTACTGTGTCCCAGTCTGTTTTGCTGAAAGTGGTGGGTGAGTAGAAATGGAAATACCTGTGGAAGCCACAGCCAGCTGGTGGCATGGAGGAACAATTGTGTCCAACAGGAGCTTTTCAAAGACCTGTGGGACACAGTAGTGGTGTGGGCATGGGGTCCCCAAAAGCTTGACAGGTGCTAGTGAGTGTTGGAAGATCTCCTGACCTTCAGCCCTCCTTCCTAGGGGGAGAGAAAGCAAACAGCAGTGTGCTGAGCAAGGAGGTGGATTCAGCCCTGGGGCACAGCTGGCTCATGGTGGCATTGATGAAGGGGAGTCTTGACTAGCCCTGGCATGGGGTGTTGAGGTTAAATGGGGTGGGAGGATATTTTTGGGAGTCAGAGGACATGGGACTTTTCCCTGAAGGAAATACTTCCCTTCAGGCATGGAGGTGTGGGGGTTGTTGTCCCAGTGAACTTGCAGGCAGATGGGAGACGCTGGGGTGTGTTTTGGGGGCAGGTGCAGCAGTCCTGAAATTGGAGTGATGGGCACTGGGCACGGACTGCCCTCTCCATGAACACGTTGAGTTAGGTGAGCATGGCCATCTGCCCAGGCCAGGCCTTCAAAGGCCGGTGCTTGGAGAACCTGGACTGCTGGAAGGGACTTGGAACAAGATGATCTTTAAGGTCCCTTCCAACCCAAACTGTTCTGGGGTTCTGCGACTCTCCCTGCTGAGGTGGAGGTGAGGACCCACCTGGGTGGCTCCTGGCCCAGCTCCTGCAGCTTGGGGACCGCACATTTGGAGCAGTGTACAGTGGGGTGTGATGGCCACCACTCTGCTTCAGGATTAGCAGTGAGGGAGATGCTGACCCAGCTTTGTGCTCTGGTCCACTCTGGGCTCAGTCTGGAGATGATCCCGTGTGAGTGCCAGGGCCAGCTTCTCTGGGGATCTGAGGCCAGGGGCCTTGCTGTTATCCAGGGTGAGGACTCAGATGGGAGGGACACATTCAGCACCAGGGCTGGACCACCTGGCCCCCTCCTCCTGGTGTCCCATGGGGTGTGGGACACCTCCTGGATCACCTCCACACTGTGCTGGGCCACCAGCTTGGACACAGTGACACTGCAACAGCAGGTGGAGGGTTTAGTGTCCACATCAGAGGTCCAGGCATTGTCTCCTAGGCAGGGAAGAGATGGGGAAATCTCCTGTGCCAGGAACAGCCTGTCAGGGAGCTGGATGGGCCTGCGGGCCCTGGAGACCTGCCAGATTCTTGGGGGATGGAACTCACCTGGAGCTCAGCTCTCACCGGGCATTGGAGGGGTTGAGGATGATGAGGGAGGGGTTGAGGATGATGATGAGATGAAGGCAGTGTCAGTTGTTGGCCACCACTAGCAGCACCTGGGGAAGGAGAAATACAGGGGGGATTTTGGGGTGGAAAAAATGACTGCTAGGTAAATTTAACTCGCAAAATAAGAATGAGTGGCAAACATGGACCTGTCTGTATCTAGTCAGGAAACCAGAGAGGAAAACAGATCTGGGTGCTGGTGAGGGCTGGGCACTCTGACACCCAGGCAGTGACGGCGTGTGGCGGATGTGGGAGGGAGGCCCTTGGCAGGGCTTGGCTTCCCCTCCCTGCAGTCCTGGCTCATTTACCCCGCCTGTGCTTTCACATTCCCCAGCAGAAGGCTGGAGCTGCTGGCAGCTGGGGGCACCTGGGTGTTCAGGGAGCTCCTCCACTCTGTCCCTGGGGAGGCAGGTGGGTGCCCCTGCCCCCCTTTCCACCCCAGGGCAGCTTGGCTGGGAACCGCTCCTGGATGTGGCAGCTGCAGGGATGGATCAGCCTCGCCATTCACTGCAGATCCCATTCGACTGCAGAGTGAACATCCTGCCTGTCCTTTCCCACCCAGGTAATCCCAGAAGATCTTTCTTTGCCAAACGCAGGGGCTGATGCATCCCCTTCCCTGCTCCAGTGCTGGACTCCTGCATTCCAGGTAAGCATCCCTCCAACTTCCCCCTGCTGCTCACTGTCCATGCTCATTGTTCCACTCACACTTGGGCTTTTGGTTGTCACTAAATGGTGACTCTTGGGCACTGTGGTTTCCGTGGGTGTGCTGGGGTTTTGTGGGCATTTCCTGCAGTCCTGTGCCGTTTTCGGAATAGGGGAAAGGCTTCAGCATGACTTGGGGTGTTTCATTTCGGAAGGGGTGATGCCAGCAGTGGAAAACAGCAGCTCTTTGCCATGTTGCTGTTCCTGGGTGTCTGCAGGGAGTGTCTGGGCTCCCTAAACCATGCTGGGAGCACAGTGCTGAGGATGGTGTGAGCTGGCAGGGAACAGACAGGAATGCCAGGGCAGGCAGCACCAAGGATCACCCCTGGGCATCACCACACTGCCTTTGGTTTGCCAGCACCCAGTCCATCCTGGGTGATCCCAGCTGATTCCCACTTCTCCCCTCCACAGGATCCTTTTCCCACTGATGGGAATGAGGGTTTCTCCTCCCCATTCTCTCTTGGCCTCGCTTGCTGCAGGTGTGTATCTCCAGTGGAGACAGCCAGTAAGAGGTAAGTGTTCCTTCCCAGCACATTCTGGGGAGGCAGATGTGCTGGGGGTGACTTTGGGGCTGTAAGAGCACCCCCGAGGTGCAGATCCCTGGAACAGACTGGGCTGAGACCTGCCATGAAGCAGTTCTTGCTCTCACTTTTTGTTCCTCTTTTCTGCTCTCAGGAGAGGTGTCCTGCTGGCAATCAGTGGCTGAGCAGCGTGCTGCCCACTATGGCTGGTGAGTCTGGGAATAAACCTGGCTCTGTCCCCTCCCTCACAGCATCCCTTCCCCAACAGAACACCAGGGTGCCCATGGGCTGCTCCTCACGATGCCTCAGCATTCAGGTGTTGGTGGCAGCTCAGTTTCAGGGACCAGGATGGTTTTGGGGGTCAAGGTGAGATTCTACCCACCCCTTTCTATCTGGGGGCGTCCTGCAGATTGAATGATGCTGTGCTTGGGAAGTCCAGGGGGTGCTGAGCCCCCAAAACTCACTCTGACCTCACTCTGCAGGTTGGTTTAGGAGGCTCCTGCACAAATCCAAGCCCAGCTCAGCGGAAAGCCTCAAGTCCAGCCACTCTACTTCATCCTCGCCTTCCTCCTCCTCGTCATCCTCTGCCAAGAGCTCCAGCTCTTCTCCTGGCACGAGCCTGGCCACCAGCTCCATCTCCCTGTCACCTGTGTCAGCAGTGGACATCAGCGCCTCGGACAGTCCCCGGTGGGACAAGAGCTACGACGTCTGCATCTGCCACAGCGAGGGAGACGTGGAGCTGGTGTCGGAGCTGGTGTCCTACCTGGAGGGCCAACCCGAGAGCTTCCGCTGCTTCCTCCAGCTGCGGGATGCGGTGGCGGGGAGCGCGGTGGTGACAGAGCTGTGTGACGCCGTGCAGAACAGCCACTGCTGGGTCATGCTCATAACCCCCGGCTTCCTGCAGGACCCCTGGTGCAGGTACCAGATGCACCAGGCCCTGGCTGAGGCTCCCATGGCCAACGGACGCACCATCCCAGTGCTGAAGGACGTGGATCGCAAGGATTATCCCAGGGAGCTGCGGAACATCTACTACATCTACATGGCGCTGAAGGAGAAGAGCTTCAGGCAGATCAGAGACACTGTCATGCGCTGTGAGTATCCTGTGGGATGCTGGTGAAACGTCAGCCCGCTGGGGTGAGGACCATGGGAAGGGACCAGATTCCATACGTTTACTTAAAGTTGATTTTTAGAGTAATTGTTTGCTAATGGAGCTCATCTGCTGTCCCTGCAGACCTCCAGGAACTGTGCCGGAGCTCCACAAAAAGCATGGAGTAGTGCTGGAAGCAGGAAGATGCATCTCCATGGGCATCATGGAGTTGTCGCCATTGGATCTGGATGTTGGCATGTCCCATTGGACTTTGAGGTCAAACCTGAGCTGCTCAGACCAGACCTGGGACCAAAGATAGGGAGTTCTCCGCATCCATGAGGGACAGCAGACCGGAGCCCACATCCCAGTGGCCAAAATCTCCTCAGCAGGGACAGGGACATCCATCACACAAACACTAAGCTCTGTTATCGGGTGGTTCTCAGGGTCATGAGAGCTCTTTACTGTGCTGGCATTCTCTGTCCTGACGGTCCAGGACCCCTACTAAGCTGACAAGGCACCTGCTGGGCGCCTGTGGGGAGGACAAGATGAGGCAGGCGGTGCGCTGCACGGAATAGTTGCGACTACGAAAATGCAGAAGTTTTAAATGTTGGTGGTTTTCCGTGATTTTGTCTCAATCCCCGGTTCGGGCATTTGTGGGAGGAGCAGCGGGGGTGCGCGACCTCCGAGCCGCCAGGGGGCGCGATGTCTCAGCGCTCCCCGAGGCGCCGCGCGTGCGCAGTGCGGGGGCGGGCGCGAGCTATGGCGGAGGGCCCACAGCCGAAGAGGAAGCGGGAGGAGGAGGAGGAGAAAAATGGCGGGGCCGCCACTGAAGGCGGAGCCGCCGCCGCCTTCACGCTGTCGGACCTGCGTGTGCGGCGCGTGCTGCGGGAGTCGGCGAGGGACAAGATCGTGTTCCTGCACGCGGAGGTACCGGAGAGTGGGGGAGCGCTCGCGCCCGCCGCCATTTTCCCCGCTGAGGGCACGGCCCCGCCCCCGGCGGCGCGCTCGGGCAGGCCCCGCCCCCGGGCATCCCCGGCCCGGCCCGGCCCGGCCCGGCCCGCTTCGCTTTTCCAGCCTGGCGCTGCCCGAACCAGGCGGAGCTGGCGGCCGGGGAAGCGGCTGGAGACCTTATTGCAATCCTCTTTCTGGTTGGTGTGATCTGGTGCTTTTGGATTCCAGCACGTTGTTCGTGCTTGGTAGGTAAAGTGGCACTGGATTGCCAGCAGCGTGCTGATTCTGGGAATAAATAGTACAGCTATTACGGGAAAATGTGCAGTAATTCTTGGGATTGTGCATGGTGAGGGAACCATGCTCTGTCTCCTGAAGATGTGCAGCCAAGCAGGAGATGAGGACGGCGAGGTTCCAGGCTGCTTCCTTGGTCTGTAGTCGTTTGCTGCTGTAACTGAGCTGGGCACAGACCTGCTCTGCCCTGTGAGCGTGTCAGGAAAATCCACAAACGCCAGAGGTTTATGTTTAAAACGAGATAGAGGAGTCCTTCAGCTTTATTCGAATGCAGTGAGAGTCCACTGGGCCACATGCCCGCAGGATTTTTTTCTCTCGGGGTTTTGGAAGGCAGCCTCCCTTTTATCCTAATTCCCGGCCATATGTTGCTCTCTTCCTTTCCCCGGTGGCTGAGCTACTGGGGAGGTACAGCCTTCCCGAACCGCCTACCCCACATCCCCCCTTAAACCTGTCATTTTCCCCCAAAGTTCAGAAGTTCAGGCTAGTGCAGACCCGTGTCTGATTCAGGAGCCAAACTGCCCAAAGTCAATAGAGACATTAAGACCCATTTCAAAGACATTAACACCTATCAAATTGTATGTAAAGGCATTAGCACACGTCTTCCTTCTCAAGCTGACAGAGTTGGGAGCCCCAGGTGATGTGGTGAGGCCTCACCTGAGTCTTGTACAGACAGCAGTGAGGCTGGGGGATGTTCCACACCCAGCACCTCCCAAAACCAGCACGCTGAGGCCACTGGATCGGGAGCTGTGGTTCCTTGGAGCAGGGCAGTAGTAAGTGCCCCCTGCCCCAGAACTTGCTCCCTGACTGTGATGCAAATCCCCATGCCTGCCTTTGCCCTCTTCCTGGGAAGCATCAGAGATGAAATTGGTGCTGTGGGTCAGCAGGAAACCTGGGAGCATCGGGGAGGTGCAGATGGCCTGAGTCATTGCCCACATCCCCTGCTCTCCCAAAAACCACCTGTGTTCCCTGTTGGGGAGCAAATTCCTGCTGTGCTTCCGACCAAATGTGCTGTTTATTTTTGGATGAGTGTCTGGCCTGCTGGGGGACTGTGAGGTGTCTGCCTTGATCCCTGACCTCAGACTGTCCACCCTCTGCTGGATCTGTGTTGCTGATGACCTTATCCATTTGTATTCCAGAGGACTGGCCTCTCTGGAGAGGGCACAGATGCTGTAGTCATCTTGGAAAAGACTCCTTTCCAGGAGGAGAAGATCCCAGACCTCCTGAAGAAGCCTGTGCACGCAGAGCTGCAGATGCACAATGACATTTACTGCACCTTCTACCTGAGCCCTCCCCCGGAGCTGAGTGGTGAGTGCCCTCAGCCCTGCCCAGGGATCCTGGGGGGGCAGCTGGGATGCCAGGATATGGTTCCTGCCCATTCCAGAGGAGAGGATGCAGTGAGATGGGCAGGTGGCACTGCTGGACCTGGCTGTGCCACCCCAGCTGTGGTTTGGTGACAGCAGCACACGTGGCCCAGGTGGGGAGGTCAGTGGGCTGTTGCCACGCTGAAGGCAGTGTCTCATCTGAGGCTTTGAATGCTGCCCTCTTTCATCCCCTTTTTCCCATCCCATGGCAGGGGGCTCAGCTGATGAGGCACTGAATGGCCATGGCTTGGTGACCTTATACGTGAAGGTGCAGAAAGGCTCAGGGGTGTGAGGGCTCTTTGTGGGTGATTGTCAGTGCTCTCAGTGCTCTTACTTGCGTGAGGAAGAGTTGTCTCCTTCCAGAATGTTTCTCTTGAAACAGTCTGCAGGGCACATGCAGCTGCTTTTCATCCCATGGTGGCATCTCATGGGCTTTTTTGTCACCTGGTAAGGACAGGCAGTTTGTATTGGGGGAGGATTTAAGTGCTGATAACCTCAAGTGGGGCAGATGAGCCCCATCCCCCTGAAGATTTCACACATCTCTGTGTTACAAAACTGTTGATAACCAAGTATGACAAGGACTGATGGGCAGGTTGGAGAGCTGCAGTGGAAGGCTCTCATCCTGTGGAGGGGATTCTGGTCCCAGTGGGAAGGTATCCTGCAGTGGTGGTGCTTTCCAGCTGCCACTGGAAAGCTGGGCTGGTCTTTGGGCAGTTCACTTTAATCACAGAATCCCAGACTGTTTTGGGTTGGAAGGGACCTTAAAGCTCATCCTGTTCCAACCCTCTGCCATGGCAGGAACACCTTCCACTGTCCCAGGGTGCTCCCAGCCCCATCCAGCCTGGCCTTGGGCACTGCCAGGGATCCAGGGGCAGCCACAGCTGCTCTGGGCACCCTGTGCCAGAGCCTGCCCACCCTGCCAGGGAACAATACCTAATTCCCAATCTCCCATCCATCCCTGCCCTCTGGCAGTGGAGCCATTCCTTGTGTCCTGTCCCTCCAGGCCCTTGTCCCAAATCCCTCTCCATCTCTCCTGGTTTAGGCGCTGGCAGGGGCTCTGAGCTCTGCCAAGGGCAGCTCTCCAGGCTGAACAGCTCCAGCTCTTCCCAGCCTGTCTCTAGAGCAGAGCTGTTCCAATCAGAGCATCTCCATGGCCTCCTCTGGACTTGCTCCAGTGGCTCCATGTTCTTCCTGTGCTGAGGACCCCAGAGCTGGAGGCAGCCCTGCAGGTGGGGTCTCACCTGAGTGGAGCTGAATCACCTTCCACAATTAATTCCATGTGAATGCTGGTATATATTTAAATTCCAGAAGTGCAGTGATAAATTCCATGTCAATGCTTTCTTAAACACAATAACAGCCAAACAGGTTTAATAGTCAAAACTAATCAGAGTCCCTTAAGTAATATGTTGTTACTGGGCCAAGTTAAATTTTCAGGATGTTTGATGTGCCTTTCCAAAAATGCTCTTGTTTTAGCTCTGTTCCCACGGTGTAGGAGGGAGCACTGTCTGGATTTGTCAGCTTGAATTGTGCAAAACTCCTTTCTCCTGTGAAGGACTCAAAATTAAAGATTTTGTTGTTACAAACTGTGAGTTTCAGTCTGAGGAAAACACCATAACACCACGGGTGTTGTTGGAAGTCCTTAAAGCTCCTCTTAGCTGGGAAAGCTCCTGCTTGTGTGCCTGCTGTATTCCAGCCCTGCAGGAGTTGCAGTGATTCCCACGAGGTGGCATTGCAAGACTGAAATCCCCTGGGCTGCCTCCAGCTCAGCCCTGCTTTGCCTTCCTCACAGCACTTGGCTGCAGCACTGTGTAACTGACACCACATTGCTCTGATAACAGAATTGCTTATTTTGTTTAAGGCTTGTGCCAGGTGCAAAACCCCTCCTGCATGTTTGAATGGGGAAGAAGCCTCTGGCTTTCTTCTGCTGGGCTTTATCTTTTTAATGACTTTTATATCTGTCTTTAAAAGGTAATTTTTTGCAATATTTGTAATATTACCCAGTGGAGCATCTTTGCTTCCCACCCTTCTCCTTGGCACCCCTCAAGTCGTTCTGGATGCTGAGCAGCCCCAGGCAGGAGATCAGGAGGGGGCTGTAGACCCTGGAGCTGCTGTCCAGGCTCCCTGAGTCGGAGTGGAGAGCAAGGAGTCTTCTTTGAAGCAATTAGCAGCACATAGCTGTTTGGTGGGCACATTGCATGAGCTGCTGGTGAGTAGCTGGCAATGGGCAAACAGCCCTGTGTGTCAGGAGGGGAAGGAAATTACCCTTTGGAGCTGAGTCAGCCCAAGGATGTAGCTGATGTGAGGAATGTGGCTTAAAAACCTAAACAGGACGAATTGCCTGTAAGGCTGCAGTCAGGGTTTGACTGACCTGGGATGTCCAGTGATAATGTGGAGACCCAGGGAGTCCTTGCACAGGGTCTGTTGGCTCCTTAGTTGCAGGGTTAGAGTTACAGGGTTTTATCTCCTGGTCCTTGCAAGTTTACACTGGGGTACAAGATACAGTAAAATCTTTTGTAGAAAAGGTCAGACTTTGGCATTAAGCAGTTTCTTGGAACAGTCCTGTGTTGTGTGATGAAGGAATTTACCTGGGGGATTTCACAGCACTCTGGGCAGCTGAACCCTGCCACACTCAGCCTCTTGCTTCTGAGGTAAGATAGACCTCGAGACAGAGGAAGTGGTGACTGTGAGTGACTCGTGCTGATGCCATGAGGAGCTGCCTCCAGAGCGAGTTTCTCAATGCTGCCTCTGTGCTCCCAGGTACCTGGGGCTCTTCATTCAGCTGCAAGTGGAGACTTCCTTCACTCTTTCTCCACCTCCACGTTGGGCAGCAGGACCAGGGAGGTCATCCTTCCCACTTACTTGGCAGTGATGAGGCCTCACCTCGAGTGCTGTGTCCAGTTCTGGCCCCTCAGTTTGGGAAGGATGTGGAGGGTCCTGGAGCATGTCCAGAGAAGGGCAATGAGGCTGGTGAGGGGCTGGGAACACAAACCCTGGGAGGAATGACTGAGGGAGCTGGGGGTGCTCACCTGGAGAAAAGGAGACTCAGGGGTGCCCTCATCACTGTCTGCAAGAGAGATAGGCCTGTTTTCCTTCCTGAAAGGAGGTTGTAGTCAGGGGAGGTTGGTCTTTTTCTCCAGGCAGCACTGACAGAGCCAGAGCACACAGCCTTGAGCTGTGCCAGGGGAAATAGAGGTTGGATGTCAGGAAAAAGTTTTTTACAGAAGAGTGATAAAGTTCTGGAATGCCTGCCCAGGAAGATGGTGGAGTCACCATCCCTGGGTGTGTTTAACAAAGCCTGGATGTGGCACTGGGTGCCAGGGTTGAGTTGAGGTGGTGGGGCTGGGTTGGACTCGATGGTCTTGAAAGTTTCTTCCAACCCAGTGATTCTTTGAAGAGAGTTGGGTGCTGCTCCCTCTGTGCAGTCAAACCAGCACAGACCCCATGCAATGATGACTTGTTTGTATGGTGACACAGGGAAAGGGAGGCCAAAGCATGTTACTTGAGCAAATGACTCCCCTCTGACCTCAGAAGAGACATTTCACTCGAGGAAGATGAATTTCACTCTGATGAGATTTTCAGGTCTGGGAGCACACTGGTGTGAAGGCAGCACCAGATGAGTCTTGCTCATCTCATTGATTTTACTGCATGTGTCAAGGCTAAAATGGGAAATAACATTTGCAGACAAGCCAGTAATGGTCAGAGTTTGTCTGAAGGGCAACCCAATCCTGTGGAGTGAGGAAAGGGGACTTTGTGAATTTGTGGGGAGTAGTGTATCAGAGCTGATACGACTGTGCTGCTACCAAAGGCAGGCAGTGCATCTTATTTTAGGGCCACTTTCTGGATGTTGCCTTGATTTAAGAGGCAGCTTAGATGTGAGAGGAACCCCCAGCCTTGGCTTTCCCCTGCAGGGAGAGCAAGGGTTGATTTCACAGAAAGGGAAGCATTATCTAACTACCAAGGTTGGATTGTAAAAGCCAGATGGTTCAATATGTATGTTATCTGATAATATCTCATTCCTCACACCCATTTGCCAAGGAGAGCTTGATGTTAGTGGCAAAAAGCAGCCTCTTCGTGCCTGGCTGCTGTGGGACTGTGTTTCTCCAAAGCTGTGCTGGTGTGATTTAAGGGCTCTTACCAGTCCTCTAAGGAGTCTTTGCTCCTTGCCTGCAGGCCTAAGCTTCTTATCTTTTTATCTTAAGATAAAAACATCTTAAAGCAAGCACAACGCAAGAAACTCTGTCTCCATTGCTCCAACATGGGGTGGAGAAATTGTGGGAGAAATGGGAGAGTGTGGAAGGAAAGTTTTCAGTCATGCAGGAAGTAATCCACATCCCAAAAGAGTCTGGTTTCAGGCAGTGAGGAGCTGGAGAAACTTGCAGGAGCTGCAGTGGGAAGGCTGGTTCTTCTCCCTGTGTCTCCATGCTTTGGCTGCCTCTGGGGTTTGCCCAGCCAAGGAAACTTCTTGTATTTACACTTAAAACAAAAAGCTCGAGTCTGAAGCTGTGGGAACATGTGGGGTGGTTTGGAGGATGGTGGGAGGTGTCATTGTACTTTACTCTGTGTTTTGCAGGGGTGGTAAACTGCAGCTTTCCTCTTGGCAGTGCCTGTTGCAGCTAAAGTCCACTGAGCCCCTCAAGTCCTGGCACGAGCCCCAGGGGCCAGGCAGCCTTAGCTGAGTCCCTGGCAGCATGCTTGGCTTGCCCTGGCATGTGCTGGCCTTGCAAACTGTGAGCTCTTGCAGGCTTTATCCTTTGCAGCTTTAATTCATTCACTTAAGAGTGCCCCAGCTGTTTGGGACAAAGCCATGGGCACACCTGGCTGGGGCTGGGTTGGAATCCAGTGACCCCTCTGCAGTTGTGACAATAAAACCAAGTAGAGACTGTTCATGCAGAAGGGGAGGTTGTGTGTTACATATTTACTTAGGGCATTTTATATTTAGTTAGGGCTGCATCCAAGACCCTGTCTTTCCACCTGATGGTGAGAAGACAGCTCAGAGCTGGGTGCAGCAGGAAAGAGGAAAAAAAAACCTGCAAGAGCTCAAATGTCGACTTGCGTGTTGTTTCCAGCCTTGGCACCTTCCTGCACCTGATGGTGAGGTTGATTAGGGAGCTTATAAATGAAAGCTTCTCTTCCTGCTAGCAAAGAGAGGAAAAAGCACCCCTGCCCAAAAGGAGAAATAGGTTGTGCCTGCCCTGTGTGCTTCTCCTGGCTCTCTGGCAGGCTTACATCTGTCTAAAACAGGTTGGCAGTAGGTGTTAATGCTGCAGTGGGGAGGGAGAAGAGAGTGTGGGGCCTCTCCTCACCGATGTGCTGAGCTGGAGGGGGATTTTGGCAGAGCCTGGGGCATGAGAAGGGGTGAGGCATCCTTAGTGAGCTCAGTGTGCCCTTTCTTACCTGCACGAGCTCTCTCTGCTCATATTTCACCCTCTCCTGACAGCAGCTGCCTCCAACCTTTTTTCCTTTAAGTTCCCCAAACGGTGTTCTGATTTTCCTTTTGTCTTGGGTTGTGTTTTCCTCTCTTGTTTTTAGCAGGAGAGGGGAGAAGTGTGTTCCTGGTCAGTCTGAGCCTCCTTTTCTCCTGGGCAGTTTCCCAGCGCTGTGGTGATTCCTTTCAAGTGCCTGTCATAGAGTGACCAGCCTGGCCAGTTGTTCTCTGCCTCCTGCTCATCCAGGTTCCTTCAATTAAACCTCCTGGCTTTTTATAACCTCCAGTTAGTTGATGGTCAGCCCTGCCTTCCAGAATAAACCACAGATGCTGTGTGGTGGCCCCGGGCCGGCGTTCAGGAACAGGCTGCTGATGTGACTCAGATGTGAGCAGAGACAATCCCTGATGCTTCAGCCAGCTTAGAAACCCACATCACGTGTCCAGCGGTTCCCTACCCCCATTTCCAGGCCGGGGCAGGTTTTGGGTGCCCCACAGCCTACGTGCTGCTCCGGTGCACGTGGAGCCTGCCAGGAGCAGACTTGGAAACCGGAGCGTGGCCGTGTGCCAGCACTGGAAAGATTTTGGGGCGAGCCTGGTCTCGCTGTGGATGTTTCCTGCAGCCGAGTCTGGGCTCAGCTGTGACTTGGCATCCTGTGTGCAGCTCCTGAGGACTGTCAGGCTCTGAGCAGGTATCAAACAGCCTCTCTGGCTGCAGTGATTGATGCTAATTAGCATCGCTGGGGCATTTTGGGGTTGATGAGACCTTTAGAAGGGAAATAATCATGAGTGAACCACAGCCTTTCCCCTGCCTTCTCTTGCAAACATCTGCTCAGCTGCAGCTGCACATTAAGGAGTCCTATGATCTCTCATTTAAAGCACCCTGAGCTCTCTCTGCACCATGAGCAGCCACCCCCAAGTTGGGGAGGTGCCAGGGAAGCCATTATGGGTCCCCTGCACCCCCACGCACTGTGGTTATCACCACCCAGCACTGAGGGGCTTTTGCTGCAGTTCTTGCTCTATTTTTGGGGTATAAAATCAAATTGTGAAGGTTTCAGCCTGAGGCTGGCTGTGGTATTTTATGTTTTGCCTTTTTTGTTTTCTCCCTAGTGCTTTGCTGATCTTTTTAAGTGAAGAGAGCTACAGCCTTGTCTTTTTGTCTTTGGTATTACATCATCCTGCTAGAAGCGCTAATTGAGTCCTGGAAAACAACCTTGTTTGAACATGTGTATGGTGGGAATCAGACCAGACTGCCCTTGTGGTTTGCATTTTCATATTTCATGTTACCAGCATTTTCCTGTGGATTTCATTAAGCTGGGTTTGGCATGGAATGAAAAGGCAGAGTCTCTCAGATTGTGCAGCGCTGACCTTAAAAAAACAGAAAGCAGAAAACTAAAAAAGACTCAAACCATCCTAAATCCTGGCTCTGGGAACAAATAGGTGTTTATATTCAGTGTCTAGCTAGCCTGTATACGTACTTAAGGCATGAAGCACAGCTTTGGTGCCCGGCTGTGTGTGCAGCCCATGGTTGTCTGTGGCAGACCCTGGGCACAGACTGCAGTGTTCACAGTGCCCCAGTCACTTGCCTCAGTCTGGTCTGCTTGGGGATTGGTCAGGCTCATGGGCTTTTCTCCTTTGTGCACTGAAGTTTATAGCAGCTCTGTATCAGCTGGGAAGGCAGAGACACTCCTGTGCCCTTGGAGCACCTTGGAGCTGTGGCAGGTTCCATATCACGCATCCAATCTTGGCCAAAGACGGATGTTTTCCGTGTGTTTTGGCCCTGTGAGTAGGATGTGCTGCTGCTGGCATCACAGCTGCCAGGTTGACAAGGTGAGCACTTGCATCCTGTTTAATGCCACAGAAATTACACAGCCAAGTTCCAATCTTGAGGCAAACAGAAGATGTTTTCTTTTTGCCAGGGTAAATACTGAAATGCTTTTTGTGGGCAGAGGGTCACTCGGCCCTCTTCCCTTGGTTCATCCTGAGCTGTGTTGACCTATCAGCTCACGTTGCTTGCTCTGGATCTGTTCCTGTGCCCTTGACTTCTTTGCCTCCTGTACTTGGGGCTCGAGGCCAAGCACTCTGACTGAGCTCTGGGAAGAAGCTACTCCTTGGAGTTCATCTGGTTTTGTGGCTGGATGAAGTTGCTGGGTGCGTCCTGTGAGCTTTGAATTTAAGTATGAAGAAGATGTGTCTCTGTCCCCAGGGTGGTGTTTCTGTCCTGGTTGTTGACTGCACATAAACACTGCCCTGGGAGCCCCACCTCTGCCCCAATGTTGCTAATAGGCATGAAAGAGCAAGTGTGGAAAAGCTCAGACAGCGAACTCCTCCACCTGAACTGGAAAGACAGGCCCTGGCTGTGCCCTTGGCTTTTTCTTCCTTCAGAAAAGCAGCAGCAGTGCAGGAGGTTAAAGCACTTGTTTGCTTTCCATGTCCATTCTCCCTCACCCTCTCTTCAAAATGTCTTAGTGTGGCTTTTTTTGGAAGGGAAAACAGATTTGTTGGGGACTGAAGGAAGCAGCGGGGTTGGTAACTCAGTCAACGTGTTTGTTCCTAGAGATCAAAGCCACAGTGGTGTACCCTGCCACGGAGAAACACATCCAGAAATATCTCCGTCAGGAAGTGCACCTCATCCGTGAAACCTGGGAGGATTACAAGAGCATAACCCTGCCCTTCATCCAGTCCCAGAGCTTCAGCATCCAGGTACGGGTACCACGCCCTCTCCTGCAGACACAGATGGCTTTGGTTTCCTCTCTCAAAACTGCTGTCAGAAGGCTTCTCTGAAGCCCAGACTGGAGAGCTGGGAGTGTTCTGCCCCATCTCCCTGTTGGTTGTGTAGTCAGCTCTGTGGTGCTGTCCCCTCTTATTTGGTTGGCTGGGACATCCTTTTCCATTTTTGCAGAAAAATGTTTGCCTTGGAGCTGGACTTCAAGTTTCCTTTCCCAAGGTTTCTGGAGAAACTTTTCTCCTTTCCAAGGCTGGCTTCATGGGTGTTACTCACTGGGCTTCTTAGGAGTCTCTGGGTTGTTGTGGAAATGGAAAGGCACAGAATGTTCTGCATCACAACTCACTCCTTCTGCCATTCATCCCCTCAGTCCATATTCCATGTGATGAAACTGTTACTTTTAGTGTGCTACTTGCCCCAGGCAGCCTCAGCTTTTTCCTTGGCTTTATCCTTTTTGACTGTTCATCTCCCTGTCTTTCTCCTTTAGAGATCAAAGGAATACAAGTCTGTAGGGATCAGTTCATGCCAGCCTTTGCGGAAGGGGGAATAAACCAAATCCTGGGGCTGCTGAAGCTCTCCATTAAAAATAACTCCCCAAAACTAACCAGGAGTCTTGGATGCTCCCCCTGCCTTCCCCCATCTTTCCTGCTGCCTTAAACTGCAGCATTTATTAGCTGGAGAAAGGCAAGTGTGTGTTTCTTCTAGGCCACAGCCTTCATGAAATATTTTCTCTGTGCTTTTGCTCCCAAATTTCTTATGTTTCCTGGTGTAGCAGCTGTCTTTAGGAATTGCTTGAGCTCTCAGCCTCTTGCCCCAAATGCTTGTCAGCTGGTTTCAGCACATGGAAACATGTTCCTGGTGACCATCAGGAGCATCTGCTGAGAAATCATGGTCAGTCCTTGACCTCTGGGATTTAATAATGCTGTTCCTTGTCTTTATCCAACCGGTTTTGCCAAGTGGAAGGGGACATGTGAGGGGTGACAAATACCAGGGGACTACAGAGGCATCTGTGTTTCCTGCTGGAAGATACAAAGTGTGGATGCTTTCAGGATAATGGTTTTATTGTGGTGCCAGTCCCTGGACATGTGTTCTGCTTGCTAGGCTTGCGCTGGGAGCAGCAGGAGCAGCCAGCCAAGGACCTGCCCATCACGAGGCAGCCTTGGGTTTAAAATTCAGCTCATCTCATCAGTGAACTTATTTAGGGCACTGATAGCTTGGCACTTGGGATCAGAGCAGGCTTAAAAACCCCAAAAAGCAAATGTCCATTTTCTGCTGAGCTTCCCTCTGAACTTCCCTCCCAGGGTTATGGAACAGAGTGAGCTTGTGTCGTGTTTTTGAGAATCACTTCAAGAATCTAATCTCTAAGATGATGCTAAGGAGCAAAGATAGCAATTTAAGCCCAAAATCCCAGATCAAGGGATGAGAAGTAGTTTTTTCTCTCCAGATGTATTCAGGTCAGTTCACAGCAGTCCTAAGTGTTTATTAGATTAATGAAACTCTTGATGGATTTCCCCCAAAGTATCTGGTGTGCACAGCACTGCCAGCCCAGCTCATTTGGTGTATTTGTGAACCTGGCTGCACCTTCCTTACCCACCTGGGGCAACCAGAATATTTCAGACCTGTATTTGGTGAGGAAAATGATGTTTCCAAACATCTTCAGCTTCCAAGCTTTAGCAATTTCCTGCTGCCTTGTGTTACCACCTTCCAGGGACCTGGCTGAAGACTCTCTTGCCAGTCCAGTACTTAAGCTAGGCTTAAGCTAGAGCATAACATGCATTTTGGAGTAAAGAAGGTGTAAAGAAGGATGCTAGAGCTGAGGCTGGGAGCCAGGGAGAGCAAAGATGCTTTTCTCTGGTCTTACTCTGTCACTTATCCCTGGTATCTTCCATTTCCCTTACTCTTCTCTGAATGGTGCTTTGCCTTGCAGGAGGAGCACGGGGGGATAACCAGAGCAGGGATTACAGGCAGGCTGGAGGCTGGAACCTTAAGTATGGAAGAAGAAGAGTGGTGAGCTGTTTTCTAATCAGCCAGGGAGCCAAGAGACATGCATTGCCCAAAAAAACACAGGCCTTTCCTATCCCTACAGAGAGCTGCCAGCAGCCAGAGCCACATCCAACTCTGCTCCTTCCTCTTTGAATAGGGAACAAAATCAGCCAAGTTCCCTTCCCAGACCTGATTGTAAAGATTTTGCTGCAGCTTGTGGGGTAAAATAGATGTAAACTGCCCCATGGTGCTGCAAGAGTTGTGGGCTGAGTCCCATAAGAGCTGGGTTCCACTGCTTTTTACTGAAGTGCTCATAATATTCTGGAGTTTATTGGTTGATTAGGTGTTTTATGGCTAATTAATTACAAATTATTTGGTCATTTAAAATAAAATTGGTGGGGTTTTTTTATATATTCTAGTTGCAGAAAATGTGCAGTAATCCATGAGCTAGGGCTAAATGTGCCTGAGGTGGTGTTTTTTAATTCTCTGCTGATTTATAAATCACATATTTCTCTTTCAGTGGGTGTATAATATCCTGGAGAAGAAAGCTGAGGCTGATCGAATTGTCCATGAAAACCCAGATCCTTCCAATGGCTTTGTTCTGGTTCCAGATTTAAAGTGGAACCAAAACCAGGTTGGTTTGCTCCTCTAATGCTGCCTGTCTGAAGGTAATCCAGAGGAAATGTCCACTTTCAGACTACTAAGAGCACCCTGAGAGAGTCTGAGTAGGTTTCTGTGCACACTGTTGTTAGTGATGACATTGCCAGGGCCTTTTAGCACAGGCTGATTAGGGATGCTGCAGACCCAGGCTGTTCTCTCTGCTGCTGAGATGTTTTGTTAGATTCACTTTCACTTGTCCATATAAGCCCAAATGTTGTCAGGATGTGCTCAAACCAAAACCCTGTGTATTTGTTCTGCTGAACTTTTCTGGTTTTTTGGGCTTTTTTTTTTTTTTTTTTTTGCAAACCTTGACTTGAGGTGCAAACCAAGCAGCTGTGTTGTCCTTTGGTTGCTGCAATTAACTCTCCTCCACAGTGTTAAACAGATGGTTCTTGGCTGATGAGCAGCTGCTTTACCCCTTGTGGAAGTGGCCACTTGGTGAAAGTGATTTCCAAGACCAGGCTGTAATCCTAAACTGAGAATTATTTTTTGGGTTCTGGCTCCCTTTTGTGCTTTAAATTTGAGGAGGTGAAACTGCATACACATACCCCTCCCTTGAAGTTGGTGGCATCAAAAAAAGTTCCCATTGTGTTTCTGATCCTCATATGCTTCTGCAGGAGGCATGTGGGGAGAGTTGCTGTATGAATAAGACTTTAGAAATGGAAATTAAAACTCAAAAAAATGGGAACAGAAGGCTGCTGGTGGGCAGCTCCATCCTGTGTGTCTGTGCAGGGAGCAGCTGTTTGTGGTGCAGAGCTGAGCTGTCTCGGGGAGTCCCTGCAGGGCAGTGTCTGTTCCCTGTGAATTCCTTGCACATCACTTACTCCAAAAATCCCCTGTCAAGTGCTGATGGGATAACTAAGCTTGAATTTCCACTTGGTCACCAGAGACACACCCTTCTTCCTGATGAGATTTTGCAGTACAGGGGACACATGTCCAGCTTGTAGGATGTGCTCTGCTCAGTGCCCTGCCAGTGGAGCAATATTTATGGATCCTAAGCATGCAGCATGTTGTCCCTTTCCTGGCTGTGAGCAAAGCCTTGGTGGATATTCTTGTGTGCTGCAACCAAGCTTTGCACTCACATTAGGATTGGGCTAAAAATTTGTGCTTTGGGTTTCTCCAGAGACCTGCTGCATTCATATCTCTCAGCTGGCATGGTCAGGGAGTGCCTCAGTGGTAGGGTTTGTCCTTAGGGGAGGTTTTCCCGTATTCCTGTTGCCTCTTGGAGTGCTGAACAGGATCTTCTGGACTTCTCCACAGCTGCTGGGCTGCTGTCTGCATCCCACTCATCCCTGGAGCTATCTGGGCCCTTTGCACTGCTGATCTCCTTCCCAGGCAGGCAGACAGCATCCAGGTTGCCTTTGAGCCAAGGAATTTCTTCTTGGCTGTGGGTGGCACTGAGCCAGAGCTGATCCTGACAGCCCCGGGGCGGCCGGGGAACACCGGTTCCTTCTGCCACATCCCACCTGACAGGCAAGGCTGCTGAATGAAATCAGGGAGGTGAGATGCAGCTCCCAGCAGGACTCTCCCTCAGAAGTCCTCTTAGCAGTGTGGCCTCACTCCTTTAGTCCCTGGCCCACAGATCCTATGAATTCACCTGCAGTTACTGGATGGGGGGGAAGGGGGGGAAAATTCCCTTTAGCACTGTGAAATCTGCTGCCCTCATCCTTCTGGGTGCTGCTCCCCAACCTTGACAATGGTTTGAATTGTTTTTTTGGGCTTTTTTGGTTTTTTGTCTGTTTTTTTTTTTTTTTTCTTTCACAACTTTTGAGTCGGTTTCAAATCTGCAGGAGCCCTGAGGCGTTGCCTGAAGCGATGCCTGGCATGACATCATTCCAGGCCTTTTTAGCAACAGGCTTATTTGTTTCAAACAGCAACATGCAGATGTTGTTCTAAGGAGAAGAGCTGTTTGCTTTTCCTCTCACCAGCCAGCCTGGAGCCAAAGAGCACAAGCTGATACACTGTCTTTTTCTGGAGCTTTGCATGGGAATCAAATGGAGTGCTTAGCATGGCTGTGCTGGCTGGGTGCAGGAACAGCTCCCTGCTTCAAGAGCTTTGTGAAGGGTCCTGAGAGCATCCTCTGAGACCAGCATCTGTTTCTAAAGAGCTGCAAGGGGTTTCTCACAGCCCTGAAGAGATCTGCTGGATCTCAAATATCCAAACCCTTTACTTTCCAGTGTTTATATTATAAAGCCACTAACTGAGCTGGAGGAGACTGGGATTTTTATTTTTGTTAAAGTGTAATGATCCACAACTTTGCATCACGTTAAACATTGAATGCGCTGAGTGCTTCAGGGGATGCCAAAGCTTTGTTTGAGAGCTCCTCAAGGGACATATTTTAACTGCCCTGGGTTTGTACTGTGACCAATTAGGTCTTGAGAATTGTTATTTATAGAACTGATGCGATTCAAAAGTGGCCAGCTCTTTGCGCAGTGGAAAAGGAGAGAGCTTATCACTGGGGAAGTTTTCAGTTTCAGTTTTAGCCACGCTGGTTTGTTGCAGTCCGTGGTGGTGGTGGACACAACCTTCCCTGAGATCAGTAGGCAGGAGCCATGACAGCACCATCACTCTCTCACACTCTCTCACACTCTCTCACACTCTCTCACACTCTCTCACACGCTCTCTCACGCTCTCACACACTCTCACACGCTCTCACACGCTCTCACACACTCACACACACAGCAGCTCGGCTGGGAAGGCACGGGAGGGTCCAGGCAGGGAGTTCCCACATGCTGAAGGGGTCCAGGGTATAAATACAGAGAAAGAGGGGGCACAGGAGAGCCTCAGGGATCCAATGATCTGAGGGCTCAGGGGTGGTACACAGGAAAGGGACCAAGAGGGAATGCCAGGGTGGATGGGCAGGGTTACACAAACCAGTGGGGTGATGGGGAAGGGAGAGCTCTCTAGAACATGAGCATATAAGGGTAAAAGGGGTAGCAAGGCTAACAGGCCAATGGGGAGGACAGAACTGGGCCAAATTAATATAGTGCTGCAGAGTACCATGGGGGAAGCTTCTTTGTTCACCCTGAGCTGGAGGAATGCCTGGAGCCTAAGGTACATCTCTCCAGAGCATCACTCTTGTTTTCTCCATAGTAGGCTCTTGGGTCTTCACAGTGGTTCACTGTAAATGTTCACCTGAGGGTGCTGCATATCAGCTGGCACTGAGAAACTGTGTGGGCTGTGCATGGGGGTGCTGGCAGGGACTTAGTGACCCCACATGTCTGGTGGGTGCCTGCACGTGGTCTCTAGCCTCCAGTCATACACAGAAAATATTTTTGAGGGGCTTAGGAAGGTGGAAGGGCAGCAGTGAGCGTAGTGCTCCCAGTACGAGAGGGCTGATCACTCCATCTGCCTCTAAAACTGAGAAAGTATTTGTGATCCCACTGTTTATGGGTTGGGATGAGGTTGTTCTCTTCTGGTCATTTCTGGACAAAACCCAGTTTCACCAGAAATGATGCTTTGAGGTGTAGTGGGATTGTGGGTGAGCTCATCCCATACTGGGAGATTCAGCCCCATGTGGTTGTTGAGGACAAGTGTCCCTGTATAGCACAAGAATCCCTTTTTAACACAAATATCCCTGTGTAACACGAATATCCCTGTATGACTCAAGAATCCCTGTGTGGCACAAATATTCCTGTGTAACACAAGTATCCCTGTGCAGCACAAATAACCTTGTGTAGCACAAATAGACCTGTGTAACACAAATATCCCTGCGTGGTACAAATGTCTCTGTATGGCATGAGTATCCCTGTGCAGCACAAATATCCCTGTATGGCGCCAGGATCCCTCTAGAACAGCCTGGGAAGCTGTGATTGGTGTGTCAGGCCCAAAGCAGTGCTGCCTCCATGTGCTCTTTCTGTGTCCCCTGCATGGCCACCCTGTGTCTGTGCAGCTGGATGACCTGTACCTGATCGCCCTCGTGCACCGCCGGGAGATCAAATCTCTGAGGGACCTCACGGCTGAGCACCTCCCGCTGCTGAGGAACGTCCTGCAGGAAGGGAAGGTGAGTGTGAGGCTGGTCCCACGCTGCTGTCCTGGCCAGGGAGAGCTTTGGCTGCCTCTGCAAAGGCACTCCCTGGGGTTCCTGGCACAGCATCTGCCTGGGGACTGCTCCTCAGGAGATAGTGAGTCATGAAGCAGGGCTGTGTTGCCCTCTCTGCCCGGACAGCCTGGCTCCTGCTCTCCATCAGCACCTTCTCGAGATCATGCCACATCCAGGTGCTGTAGGCATGCTCTAAACTTCCCGTTAGCAGTGAGCTCTTCATATCAACAACCCTGCCCCAATCCCTTGTCTGTTCTCACTGGCTGATGTGTTTTTCCACAGGGTGTGTTTGGGAGGTAGATGTGCAGTAGCTTCTCTTTCCTTCACTGTGTTAGAGTTTCGAAAGTAATTGCACTAGGGAAGGTGGGAGATTAATTAAGAGATTAGTCAGGGGATTGCAGCGAGCAGAGCCGGCGTGCCGGAGTTTGCTGTTGCTGTTCATAGCTTTAATTACACTGGCTGGTAACGGATCCCTGTTACTTCTCCAATGAGTTGGAGTGATAAGGGTGAAAGGGAAAATGATAGGGGTGGATAGCACATCCCATCGTGGAGAGATAAAAGTGGGGCAGCCAGAGGCCTCACTCTGTCCCCTTGGAGGCTGAAATGGAGGATGGAGAAGAGTTCTGTCCTTCCAAACTTCCCCCTTTCCCTTGCTGGAAGGGAACTGAACTCCCTTTCACCTTTCTCTACACCATTCCTGCCATCCAGAGATGCTCTTCCCCATCCACCCAAGGTTTTGCCAGTGCTGATCTCTGTTTCCCCTCTGCAGGAGGCCATAGTGAAGCGCTTTGGTGTGCCCGGCTCCCAGCTGCGGATCTACCTGCACTACCAGCCCTCCTACCACCACCTGCACGTGCATTTCACTGCCCTGGGCTATGATGCACCGGGCAGCTCCGTGGAGAGAGCCCATCTCCTGGCTGATGTCATCGACAACCTGGCCATGGACTCCATGTACTACCAGAAACGGGCTCTGACCTTCCCCCTGCGGGCTGATGAACCCCTGTTTAAGAAGTTCCAAGAGGCAGGAAAAGTGTGAGGAGGCAGAGGTGCTTTTTGTATAATTTTTTTTTTAAATAAATTCCCATTTTTGGGCTTTTTTTTTAAGGTTGTGTTCCTTTTATGTTTTTAAACTCTGTTTTTGTACAAGGTGGGGCTGATGATCCTTTGCTATGGAAACCGTGTTGTCTGTTCAAGTCCATTAAAACACTGATTGAATAAACCCCTTTGAGTGTGCTGGATTTTACTTCAGACTGGGCGCCTGTGGGATGCTGTGAGCAGTGGGCTTTGGGTGGGAGTGGCTTTGTGTATCCATCTTTTCCACCTGTCCCCAGATGTCAGCCCAAATAGGATAACAGGTAGGTGGACAGGTCCAAAAAACCCTGCTATCCTCAGAAAGCTTCATGTGTTTCTTTTCTACAGATTTACCCCTGGGAGTGAGATTGTGCTTTCCTTGAGCAGGGAGGGGTGCCTTGCTCCAAAGAACTCCAGTGACTAACCCGAGTCCTCACCCTTCCTGTCTGGCTGTGTGCTGCCTGATCCCCAGCCTGAGAGCCATCACCCCTCTGCTGCTCCTTAGTCATCTGTGTCTGAAACAGCCTTGTGTGCTGGGGCAGCCCTTTCTGACAGAGGCTGCTTAAGGTTTGCAAGGATTATGGGTTAAAGCCCCCCAGAACAGAAATAAATAATAGTGCTCTTCCTTCTGCTGAGGGACAGTGCCAGGAGTTGGGTTCAGTGATCCATTGTGGTGAAAGACCCAGTCTCTGTATGCAGGGAGCTTCCTTGGCCACCCAGCCATTGGTTCCCTGGCAGCTTCTCCACTGAGCACCAACCTCTGAAAACTTCATGAGTGCTTGGTGCCAAAAAGGGCTCTGGTTTCTGGTTGGTAACTGGGGATGTAATTGCAGGAATCGTCTTGCTGCTACCCCAGTTCTTTGCTCCTTCCCACACCCTGAGCTCTAAGAGAGTTTTTTTTTGCTGATGGTGGAAAACCCAGATGTGATTTATTTCTTCCAGGCTGCTGGCTGTGCCGGAGCAGAACCCAGAGCTGGCTGGAGCAAAGTGCCATCATTGGAGCTGCCCTGGGGCTCTGCTCAGCTCATTCCTTTATGAGTATTGAGGTCAGGCAGCTCCCTGATGCCTTTTAGCAGCAGGGAGAGGCAGAGCAGCTGGATGCAGCCACCTTCCCTTATTTCTCTGCAGAAATTCTCCTTTTCTTGGGTGAACAGTTGGGGTTGGTGATCTTAGAGGTATTTTCCTCTTCCTCCAAATTATTCTTGGAGTCTAGAAGTGCAATCCGTAATAAGAAAGCTGCGGTGATCTGTTGCGGGACCCTTTTCCTCTTGCTTCAGCTCTACCCATCTACTGAGCAGAGCAGAGCAGGCCAGTTGATTTGGGGAGCTTTAGGATCTGCACATGGTCAGCAGGGTTGCCTGTCCCATGGCTCTCCCCTTCCCTAGGTTTTAAATTGCTAAGGGACTGGGATGATTTTTTTCCCACACCAAATCATTTTCTCTGCCAAGGGGGAGCTTAGTCTCCTTTGTTTTGCCATAAAATCCCAGCTTTATGTCTCCACCCAGGCCAGCCCAGGAATGGAGATGGTTAAACAACACACAGGCCCATCCTGTTTCTAAGGAAGGCTCCCTGGTCCTCAGGTATTGAAAAAACACCCTCAGTCTTGAAAATAGACTCTCAGAGGGCTGTGACAGACAATCAAGCAGCACATCTTCCACAGACCATCTGCCTGGCTCCTGCTGGCTGAATCGTTTTCCTGGGAGACTGCACTGGAGAGCAGGGGGTGCATGGAGGCTGCCTCTGCCTGTCCCAAAAGAAGGGGTCAGGGGGAAGCACTCTGATGGATCTGCAGCCTTCAAAGGATTAACTGTGGTCCTGGGGCTGGAACTGCAAAGCCAGATGGCATTCCCAGGCTGTGGCTTGAGGAAGGGTGAGCCTGAGGTGATCCAGGACAAAGCCGGCTTGTGCTGGGCATGAATCGCCACATTCTTGTCCCTCTGGAGCAGATGCTGCTGAGGGCATTCCCTTCCTCTTTTCTGAACTGATCCTGCTTGCCTGGCTCCTGCTTTGGCCTTGTCACCCTTTTGGGAGCATTTTGGCTGTGGTGTGATGGATGGCACAGCCTCTGCCCTGCAGGACACCAGTCCTGTCCTGCCCTGGTTCCCCAAACCCTTCTGTCGGTGTGAGTTCCGAAGGGTGATGGCAGAGCTCGTTACAAATTCACTTCTCAAACAGCCAGCAATTTCTCTCCCCCTCTTTTCTTCTCCAAATTACTCAGCGCTCATCATGCTGAATTAATCCAAGTGGCAGTTTATTCTTTGTAAATTAAATATTAGGGCAGGGTGTAGTCATTCACAGTGACTAACAACCCAGCACAGGCTCCTGGCACTCTGCTACGGCAGCAAATATATTCCCATTTTCTGGTGGGCTTTAAACCCCTCTTGTCTGCTGAGGCTGTGGTGGCTACAGGAAGCCCGTGGCTGGCTTTTGGGTCCACCCAAAGCAACACAGGTACCTTGTGACTACTCCATGGAGCAGGTGTCCTGAAATCCCTGTGGGATGGACACAGCTGGTGTCCAACACTTGGTACAGGATCACCATTGCTTCTCCAAACCTTGGTGACGCTTGAGCCACAGCACCGTGACCTCTTGGCACAGAGGTCTGAGCCATCCCTGATCCTGGATTTGCATCTCTGCAAGGGCTTTTATTCTGCTCCCAGTCCTGTTGATGTTGCCCTGGGCCATGGGGGGATGCTGGAGCTGGAGACCATCACCCCAAAACGAGCCCATCCACCATCACCAGCAGGACACAGCTGCTGGGGACTGAGAAGGTCCTGGGAAGCGAAGTTTTGCAGCCTCTTTTAATATTCTTTCTGTCTTGGGGGCACAGCAAAAATAGACATTTGGGATGCATTATTATTGCTGGAGTTTCATTGAATGCTGTTTATTATTTTCAGATGCAATAAACCAAGCTGTGGAACCCATGAGACCAAAGGGTCAAAATATCCTTCAAGCAAATCCCTGCCGAGCTGTGGCCCCACTAATTATCCCAGATTGTCTACAAGCCCATGGCAATTAAAACCTAATTACGGCAAGTTCTCCTGTCACCACGGGTAAAACTGCCCCACTTGTTAATGGCAAGGAAACCCCAGCTTAAGGAGGATGAGGAATGAGGCAAAGATTCTCTTAAAATATTGATGTATTTCCCTTGGCAAAATCAGATATGTCAGCTCAACAGGTATTTTATCAATTTACATTGGCACCGTCCATGTTGTCTCAGGGATTGGCAGAACTCACCCCAGGCAGGAGGGATGAGTTTGAGGCTGCAGAATTTAAAAAAAAAAAAAAAAAAAGTTTTGAGGGGAATAAAAAAAACTTCAAGAATTGACTGCTATTTTGTGTGAATCCCATAGGAGAGCAAGGTGGCCTGATATGGGGCATTCCTGCGGTGAGGAGTAATCCATTTTCAGGAAAAAGAAAAATACTTAATATTAGTTGATGATTTTAAGCAAAGCCATCCTCAGGGCGTTTGTGTGTCATCTCAGGATAGTTTGAGAGTAATCTCACGGGACTTCCAGCGCAATCTTATGGGGTTTCAATGAGGGAATAGTGCAAACCCCCTGACTCCGTGTAAATCTCCAGCAGGATGAGTTTTGCCCACCCCCCCCCCCCCCCCCCAAAATTTGCTGCGAGCCAATTTTGGCGGGTTTTGGGTCGGGGTTTGCCTTGGGAGGGGCTGCCCCCAGCCCCATGATTTCTGGGGGTCCCAAGGGGAAGGCGGTGTTGCCCTCCCCAGCCTCTCCCGAGCGGGGCTGAGGGACCGCGCGCCTCCAGCTCCCGGGATGCTCTTCCCCTCCCTCTCTCCTTCCTCCTCCTCCTCCTCCTCCCTCCGCCGCCCATCCCGCGCTGTGCGCAAGCGTGTCCGCCCCCCGCCCGCCCTCCGGGCCGGCCCCGCATCCCGCACCCACCCCCCGCATCCTCCGGCCGCGCCGACCCCCCCGCGCCGCCCCATGGTGAGTCCGCAGCCGGGGGTCCCCCCCGGGTCCCCCCCGGGTCCCCCCTCGGGTCCGCGTGTCCGGAGCGGGGCTGCCAGTCGGGGGTGTTGAGCGCGAGAAGAGGGGTGGGAAGCGAAGCCCCGGTGTTTTTTGGGGGCTGGGGGGCTCGGAGGAGCGCCCCGCGCTGGGAGGGCGCGGGGCAGGGCAGGAGCTGTGCCCGCCTGGCAGCTCCCAGGCAGGGCTGGCAGCGGGGTGCACACTGGGGGTACGGGGGTGCTCCCCGTTCACCCCAGCTCGGACCCCCCCCGAGCATCCCACGCCTTTGGCATCGATGTCCTGGCGAGCGCGGAGCATGGGGAAGGGAGAAAGCGGCTTTATTTCTACGTTTTGTGGGTTTTGGAAAAATAATAATTATGATTATTTTTCTAATTAGCGCGATTAATCAGCGCCTGAAGTGTGAGTGTGGGCAGCGGCGAGAGGAAAACCTCCGCTCTCCCAGTGCCCTTCCATCTGCTGTCTCCCCGTTCCTGGCAAAACAAACCCCCTCATCTGGCCGGGAAAAGACGGCCTTTGGCATCGCTCCTGCCCACGGCCACTCCCGGGGCAGGAGATCCCACCCCGAGAGCCCCGGGAAGACAGGGTCTGGCATCTCCCCTTAGCACGGGGTGGGCTCCTTGCGATGGGTCTGGGTGATCGGAATGCCCGGGAGCCGGGGTGAGGAAGGGAAAATCCTCCCGGAGGCCCTGGGAGGGGAGGACGTGCCCCGTGTGCAGCTCAGGACGGCGTCGCTCCCGTGTGGAACGACGGGCTGAGGAGCGTTTGTGGAGTGGTCTGAGCCTCTTGTCCCCATCCCTGAGCATCCTGACTGGTGGGTGGATGTGCTGCAGTAGCCTGGTGATCCCAGAGGGGTGGGAGAGGTCCCTGCTGGTCCCCCACCCAATGCTGGTGTGGACAGAGCTGCTGGCAGCGGGATCTGGGCATGTTTGTGCAGGATCAGCCCTGTCCTGTCCCACTCCGTGTGCCTGGAGCCCTCTTCTCCCACGGGACAGGATTGCTTCCAGGGAGAGATGAGGATGCTTGCCTGAGACCAGCAGGAACGGGACCAGCTGGACCTTTCCCCATTGATCTTTTCATGTCAGATCTTTGCAGTGAACTAGTGACATTTTATTGTTCTGGGGAGTGGAGAACAAAGGAAAGTTCTTCCTCTGGGTATTTTTTTTGTGTTCCTCAGCTCGGACACCATCTCTCCTGTTGGATCAGTAGGGTGATGCCTGGTGGGTTGATGCTGGCTGCTTGGCAAGTCTGATCTGAATCTCTTGTGAGATGAGCTGAATAAAGTCTTGTGGTGGAACTTTTTTGGGAAGCTCTGCTGAATTTCCCCATCTTTTTTGCTGGGCTCTCCCTCTGGATGCTCCTGGAGGCAGGTGATGGATTGCCCAGGCTTGGCAATCCAAGCTGTCTCTGAGGCCAGAACCTGGGATCTGTGGTGGAACTGATGGTTTAGGTGTCCTCTTCCTACCCCTGATGTGTCCAATGTTTAATGAGCTCCTCATGTTGCTGTAAGCTGTAGGATGGGATCAGCATGCTTTGCTGGACTCTCCCTAACCCCTGTCCCTAATTGTCTGCATCGTTAGAGGGCTGTTTGCTCATCCAGCTTCAGGCAGGGAGTTAATAGCAGCTGCTCCAGCAAGGCACCGAATTCTGAGAAATAATGCCTCTGCAAATGTAAATATAAAAGGAGGAACTGTCTGTGGACACTGATTTTAAGTGATGTCCACTATGGAGATCTGCAAGTAGGGTGTGTTCCACATCTGGGATTGGAGCATCCTCCTGGAGGATCCACCCTGGAGGGAAAACATCCATGTGGAACTCTGGAGCAGCTGTACTCATGTCTACAAGTCTGTATTTTTATAGCTTGTGTCATCCCCATTCTTGCAACCAGCATCAGAGGTGGATGCCAGGCTGCAGGATGTGGGAATGCTGAGACCAGTGCCCTCCCCATGCCTATGTTCAGGGGTTTTCAGCTGGCAGCAATCCTCAGGTTGAGTCCTGCTAATTAATTATTTGGCAATATGTCTAAATCCCATGTATTCTGTTGCTTATTCTCTTTGATGAAGTGAAGGTCCCATTGCTTTAGCTTCTAATATTCCAGAGCTGATGCAGGCTGGCAGCATGGAATCTGCTTCTCCACAGCTTTCCCTATTGTATTTTTTTTTTTTTTTAAGATTTATGTTATGTTATTTTTCCCCTTACATTTTTTTCCTCTGGATGTAGCATGATGGCTGTGTAAGGAGCAGGGATGTCGTCCTGTTCCTGCAGAGGTTGGCATCCTGGATTCACTGGGATCCCTCTGGGATCTCATCTTGCTTTACCCATTCCAGGCTGGGACCCCTCCTCATATGCTGCCCCTAGGTTCACTTGCACGAGTAGTTTTGGTTTTGCAGTGAGGAAAGGAAATTATTTGACGCTTTCATGCTGCTCGTTGCAACTTCTGGTTCTCTTTTTTTTTTTTGGTGTTTCTTAAGTTCCTGTCACTTTACTTTCACACTTCTCAGTCCTCCAGCTGTAATCCTCGTGTTTATTGAGCTTTTTCTAGGAAAACGCTGGGTCTTCTTGGGAGGGAAGAGGAAAAAAACCCCAGTACTTGCTAATCTCTTGCTTTTCCAGCTGCTGACCCCTTGCATGTGACTGGGGTTGGGCTGGAAAGTTTCCTTGGAGGAAGGAGAAAGGCATTTGGCTGTCAGGGAACGGAAAAACCAAAGGAGCCGCTCTCCATCCTGGTTTTCCTTCGGGCTGGCGGATGCTCGCAGCGGTCTCGGGCTGGCGCAGGCTGCGGCTGCTCTCCAGGATGTGTTTTGCCGGAGTCCCCGGAGCCGCGGCCGCTGCTCCGGCCCAGGCCGGGCCCGGCCCCGGCGGGGAGGTGCGTGCGAGCGGGGCCGGGCCGGGCCGGGCCGGGCCGGGCCGGGGCAGGGCTGCTCCGCGCCTCCGGCTGCGGGGTGGGCCCGGAGCAGCGAGCCGGGGGATGGGGCAGGAGCACAGCGGGGCTGCGGTCTGCCCGGCCCTCGTGGATCCGCCCTGCGTGGATTGCTCTGCTGGGATGTCCAGCGAAGGTGGGTTTGGCCAGCTGCTGCTCCCTGTCCCTTGACTCGGGGAAGACTGGAAAGGGCTGGGGACTCCCTGCTGGGTCAGTCTCTTGTGGAGGACTGCTCGGTCCAAGCTAGGCTGGCGATCTCCATCGGCTGTTCCATGCCATCCTGAGGATGCTGGGATGCTCCTGGACCATCATGGGATGCAGTCTGTGCTGGCAAGGGATGCTCGGATGTGGGATGCAGTGCTCCCAAGGGATGGATGGTGCAGTGCTGAAGGAAGACTTCTGACACCACGCCAGAATTTAGATCCACAAATCCACAGAAGGGTTTCTGCACCGTTTTGGAGTTTTGTTTTCTTTTTATTGCAAGTCAGAACAACCCTAAATCACCAAACCACGTCCGGATATGACCATGCAGGAAGCTGCTTCCCTCTCCCCTGTTTTTTGTAGGTGTAAAAACATATATCTGTGCTGAAGTTTGGTTCTTCTCTTTAATCCTGGGTCTGTGAAGGAGGCTTTAACCTGAGCTCACGCCGTTGGAATTCCCTGCTGCGCCAGGGAGAGGCTCCTTGCCTTCAATCGCTTCCAGATGCCATTCCCGGTCCGGCTCTTCCCCTTGCAAAATGTCTCCCCCAGCCCGCCGAAGTTTTCCCGGCTGGATTCGACATCCCGATATCCGGCCAGGCTGTGTAAGCCGAGCCTTAATTTTTTAACCAGAGCCCGATGCCAGTGGCGGGAGGTTGGAACTCACCCACGGCGTTGCACAAGCCGGAGCCCCGGGGTGGATCCTCCGGCGGGGTTTGAGCTGCTTGCGACATCGGGTGGTTCTTAAATTTCTTTTAAAATGGAGGTAAATGAGCTGGGATGGAGTTTGGGCTTTGGGATCCCTTGCTGCACCCTCTGCCCTCATTGCCAATGGGGCAGAGCTTCCCTCAGCCCCAAAACGGCAGGAAACTGAGGCAGGAGAGTGCTGAGCAAGAGTTGAGGAGTCTGAAATGCTGCTCTGGGGCTTTGCTGATGCTGAGTGCGCCCAGCCAGCCCAGCATCCCCACCATGGGAATAAAACAGCCCTGGATGGGCAGTGAACCCCCAGCACAGCAGCTCTGTGGCTGTTGGGCTCATCTGACCCCCCTGGCTTGTGTTCTGTGGGTGAAATTTTGTGGCATGAGGATGGATCAGACCTGTCTGTGTTGGGAATGGAGGAAAGCACTGAAGCACTGAGGGGAAAAATGAGGTGGAAAGTGAGAAGTGAGGGAGAAAAATGCAGAGAGGGGGGATGCAAGTGATCTTAGGGGATGCGGGACTGAACAGGACTAGGGTGTGGGAAGTGGGGTGCTGTCAGAAATGAAGGGCAGTGAGGTAGGGGTTAAATGTGGTGCTGCCTTCGAACAAGGCGTCAGGAGCAATGCCAAGGGCTGGGAATTCCTCGGGCCCATCCCTGTGCGATCACCAATGCTGCTTCCAAACCAAAAAATAGACGGGGAAAAAAAAAAAAGAATCACAAAGAACTTTCTGTTCGGGCATATTCGGGCTCAACAGGTTTTGCTCCTGGGCAGGGCCTGGTATTTGGGGTGGGGGAACTGAGGGCGGCCAAGGGCCCGGCTGTCAGAGCAGGCTCTTTATGCAACAAAAAGATGTGATTTTTCCTCAGAAATCTTACCCCGGGCTCCTTTTCCACTGCCTTTTTTCTTGTGGGGTGACGGCAGCCCTCAAGGGCTTGGGTGGTGCAGGCAGTGTGGGAAGGGATGGGCAGCTCCTGATGAAGGGCTGGGGGAGCTGGGGGGGATTTTCAGTTAAAATATGGATGAACACAAGGTTTTGGAGCCCTGACACCTCAGGACCTGCCCCAGGACCCGGTCCCACTGCCAAAGCCCTGTGTCCCCCACACATTTGGCTTCTTCAGCATCCTGGTGGTCCATTGGCATTTGCCCTGGAGTTGGGGCTTCCCCGGCCCCTTTGCTGCCTAATTAACAACGTTGCTGCATAATCCCCCCTGCATTTACAAGTTAAATCGACAGATTATCTGTATTATGCAAACGCAGCTTTAAATCTTAATTATTTATTTGCATGGGGTGTCTGGAAATCAGCAGCACTAAGCCTGGGGATGCTGTTCTCTTGGAAGTGCAGACTTGTGCTAGGAAATGAACCTAAAGTAGGCTTTTTTTGGTGTGGTGGGTGATGCTCAACACCCCAGCTTGGGAATATGTCTATTTTTTCTTTTATTTTTTTTTTTTGGGGTGGGGGGTGGTTATTGTGGGAGGTTCATCCTTAAATAGCAGTGGTTTATTTTTAGGTCGGTCGCTGCTTTGGATAATCTGGCTTGGCTGGGCAGCTTTGCTTTTCTTCCCATTCTCAGGGATTTGATAGAAATAGGTTTATTAAATGATTTTATTTTTAATAAAATAGTTTAATAAATTTAATAAATTATTAATAGAATTAAAGAAACACAGGGTTGAAGGATGGGGGTTCTGCTGGTGGTTGCCCTTTTGTGCTGTCCTGGACAGGGAGCATCCACTGGGATGACCATTAGTGAAACCTCTTCCCAAAGTGTAATTCCCACACTGGAATTACAACTTAGGCTCGGCCAAAGGATGGTTGGGAAGCAGCTGGATTATCTCCCATTAAATACTTGCTGAATGAATAAGCTGCTGGTCCCGGGGCCACAGCGACTGGGGTGACGTGAGGGATGTGCCGGGCTTGGAAACACCTTGCTCCTGCCAGCTGGAGACGTTTTCTCTGGAGGAGGATGAGCTCACCTGGATTTTATTCCCCTCCCAGCCTGGCTTTTGCTCTCTCCCCCCTCGGGAGGTAATTTTAACCGAGGGAGGCTGGCGCCGGCGATGGAGCACCGAGGGACGGACGGACGGACGGCTGCCTCCCTGCAGGTCTGGCGGGAGACTCCTCTCCATCTCCCCCTCCCCTATTTTAACAGCCCTGGGGAGATTCGGTCCTCTGTAGGGAGGATGATGACAGGAGGAATTTGGAGGCTCATCCCTGCCCTGTGTGTGTCCCCTCCTGCCTTTGCAATATCCATTCCTGAGGATGCTGAGCCCCTCAAAGGGCCAGTTCTGGCTGGCTTTAGCCTTTAGCACAGGAAGGGATGTGCCCACTGGGTTTTTGTTTTCTTTTGCTCAAAGCCATGAGCATCCTGGAGGGAGGTGTTGGGGAGCGGGCAGAAGGTGCCTTTTTCCCCCTCAGATTTGGAAATTATTATTTAAAGGATTAAACTGATAGGCAGGAGAGGAAACTGAGGCCAGCAACACGGCTGGAGAAGGAAAGGAGCAAAATCCAGCTTGTTTAGGGCTTCTTGAGGGGTCTGGGATTTGCGACGTTAATTTCCTGCTGGGATCAGCTGCCGGATGGGTTGAGCTGCCTGCGGCTCCTGACCTGGTGGATGCTGGAACCATGATGGGACTTTGCTGGACCTTGGGCTGGGGACAACCATGACCATGGGCTCATGGCAGGGAAACCACTCGGGTGGCTGGAAAACAACCCTGGGAAGAGTGGCAGCAATCCAGCTCCTGGCTCTTCCAGTCGAGCTGGAAAGACCAGCTCAGGGCAAGACCTCGGATCCACCAGGATCCTGCCTGGCTGATGTGCTCTAAGGTATCGCAGTCTCCTGCTCACCCAGGGCTGCAGGATCCTCCTGGAACGCCCAGGCAGCTCTGAACGTCCTCATCCTCATTTCCACGGGCAGGGGCTGATGCTGTGCCATGAAGTGCTTTAACAGGAGCTCCCCAGGGAGAGTTTAACCTTGTTAGTGGATCCTATAATTCACAGCTCTAAATGAAAAGACTCTGTGTCAGATGCAGCAGTGTTGGATGCTCTGGTGGATTCAGGGCTTCTGGAAAGACCCTGGTGCCAAAGGTGAATTTTGTGGCCTCAAGTGCATTTGGTTTGGCTGCTGATTGCCCTGAGCCCTTGGGATTAATTGCCCCTCAAGGCAAACAGTAATGGAGAGAGGAAGAAAAGGTTCTTTGGGTGGAGAGAAAAGGTGTGACACTGGGATGGAGCCATCCTTGTCATCCCGGGGCATGTGCAGAAAGCACGAGAAGAATCCATGGGAAACCTTCTCAGGCTCCTGGGTGGTTTCCATCCCCACCCCTCGGACAAGGATGTAGCCCTCTTTGTTAAATGAATGGGATATTAAGAGAGGAGCATGCTGTGGGGAAGGCTTGCACCTCTCTCATCTCTGCTTTTTCTAGCTGGAGGAGATGGAGAGAGGTGAGGAAACCTCTGGCCCTTCAGAGCTTTCCCTTGGAAGCACCTTCCCTGCCAGGGCTTAAGGAGCAGCTGACAGAGAAAGGCTTGTGTTCCTCACCTGCATCTCTGTTTCTTGCACTGAAATGAGCTGACATTCCCTCTCGTGTGTTGTTTTGGGGAGAGCCGTGGCTCCCACCGCACTCCTTCTATCCCAGGGGCACAGGGAGAAGAGCAAAGCTGCTGCCCTGGGGCTGACTGGGCTAGCAGTGGGCTCGCTCCACTGGCTGCCTCATTTTCCCCTGCCTGGGAGCGTGACCTGGGATGCAGAGCAGAGGCTTTCCCTGACAGGCAGCAGGGCAGCAGGGTTTCTGTGCGTGGCGTGGTTTCGGCAGGGCTTTTCCTCCCCCAAATCACAAGGATATTACAGTGCTGGGCTAGGATGTGCAGTTTGGAGAGTTTTGGGGGAAAAGATGCCGGAGATGTGGGAGTAAGGAGCATTCTCTGCTCAGGAGGGCAGAAAAGCTGCATTCCCCTTAACCTGGGAAAGGCCACCGCTCCATCTCGTGGGGTCTTCCTCAAAGTCCGAGTGAGTCACGGAAGGGGATTTCGGTGTGAAAGGCCAAGGGATGTTGGGGAAAGCTGCGGCGAGGTCTGCGCTGCGATCGGCCACACCTCCTGCTTAAAGAGCGGCGGGGGCCCGGCCCCGGGGTGCCGCTGCCGGCCGGGCTGGGTGGGAGGTGGGAGGCTTTTCGGAGGTGGGAGGCTTTTCGGAGGTGGGAGGCTTTTCGGAGGTGGGAGGCTTTTCGGAGGGCTCACACCTCGCTGCGGCCTGTGCCGGCTCGCCGGGCCCCGCTCCCGCTGCCCCGGCGCTCCCGCTGCCCTGCCCGGGGATGCGCAGCGATCCGTGCATCCTCCGGAGGAGCCTGGCTGCCCTGGGAGGCTGCAGCCCTAAGGATGTTCTCCCTTCTCCTCTCCTAGGGGAAGAGAGGACGGCCGCGTAGACCCCGCCGAGCTCCCGCCTGCTCCGCCTGGACCAAGAGGACGGGCCGTAAGTAGCCGTGACTTGCTGCCAGCTAATCCCCGCCCTGCTGGGACTGGCTTCAGCCTCTCCCGCCGCTGGGGATGCAGGAAAAGGTCTCCTTGGGATGGGAATTCTCCTCCCTGCGTGGGTTAACGGAGCACTGAGGTGATGCTGGGGGTGCAAAGCGATGGACCGGGTTATTTGCTGGGAGCCTCCCTCTGTACGTGAGAGAAAAGAGCAGAGAAAAACCCAGGGGATTTGGGACTGGACAGATCAGGCTGTGGGATTGCTCTGGGGGTTCCTCTCCTCTGAATCTGGTGCAAAACAGGAAACAGAGAAACCACAGGGCCAAGGTTGCACGTAAGCCTTGCAGGGGGGATGGCAACGGCAGGCAGCTTCTGAGCCCCAAAAGGGCCAAAAGCCATTGGGAGCAGGAACTCCCTGCAAGATAACTCAGCCTTGGAGCTTGATATCCCTTCATTTTCCACCCCTTTTCCCAGAATAGCTGGGGCATTGCTTGACTTTGGGTTGGGGATGGGCTGGAGCATCTCCATGGTTTAGTTTTTACCTTCCAGAACTGTAAGGGAGTGGTGCTCCTGGTGGGTGTTCTGCCTGCTGCTCCCAGGAGAGCGGAGAGAGGCTGCCTGCACCCTGCCATCCCCCCCAGCTCACTGCCTCCCCTTTTCTGCTGCTTTTTGGGGGGATTTAGCCCAAAACACGGGCTCAAAGCTGGGTTGCCAAAGCCACTTTTGCTGTTGCTGCTGCATCCCTGGGTGATCCCTGAGGATGGAAATACCGGAGAGTAAACACGGCACCGAGGTGAGCGTGGCAGCAAAGCGGGGCTGGACGGGGCAGGTAGGAGAAGGGTGTGCCTGGATCGATGTCAGGGGATCAGGGATGAAATCCAACAGGATTATCACTGCCCTCATCTCCTTAGCAGGGGCTTGTCACCCCATGGGTGCCCTGCTCTCTTCAGCAGCTTGGCCATAACCTCCAGGGTGTATCGAGCTGCATACAGCAAGAAAAGGTCTTTATTTTAGTGTTTTAAATAGCAAAAGAGTGATTAAACCTATATAATAAAAATAATAACATGTAATCTCTAACATTGTAGCTTAACTGTAGCCCTGTAACTCTGTGATGGCCCGGGGTTACCCCAGAGCAGTGAAATAAACAGGTATACCCACATAGCTGGTGGTTTGGGGCTGTAGGAAGGGATTTGTGTCCCATCCCTTTGTTTTTTCTGCTGCATGGATTGAAAAAAACATGGGGGGAGAGGAGAGGATGGACCCAGGGCTGGTCTGAATCGCTCTGGAGCACATTAAAGCCAACAGTGCCATGGGAAGGCAGAAGCAGCTTGGATTTATCCTGAGGACCTGTCACTGTGGAAATACTTGTTGTACCTGAGCTTATTTGCTGTTGCCACCTTCAAAATTGCAGCCTGGTCATGGGTAAATGTTTTGTTAAGACTCACATGCCAACGAGGGCTTGTTTCCCCTATCGTAAATCTTTGGCTGGGTTATTGTGTGCTTGGGATACCACGGTAAAGGAAACAGCGCTGCCTCTCCGAGTAAGAGGCAATTAAGATTCCTTTAAAGATTCCTTTAAAGTGACTCGCAGGGCTCTTAAAACAGGATAGATGTAGGTATCAGTGCACAGGCTGGGCTGGCTCCACACCCTCTGTGGGGTTGTGCCCAGTGTTCAGTGGAGTTGATTTTTGCAGTACTGTGCCCTCGTGACCCTCTTCATGCCCCCAGCCCACGGCACTGCAGCTCCAGCTCTTGACATTGCTCTGCGGTTTTTGGCATCCCTTGCCCCCTCCCAGCATCCCCTTGGTGTCCCTCTTTCCCTGCCATGCAATGTCTCTTGGAGGGGGCTCAGATCAGACCCCTGCTGCCTTTTGGGCCTGCGGTGGTGGTTGTTGCGATCCCACAAGGATTTTCTCCCCAGCATGGAAAAAAAACTCCCCGAGCATCGGGAGCTTGCAGCGACCGGGGCAAGGAAGATTTGGGATGCCAGGCTGGGGATTTGGGTGTCTTTGATGCTCTGCCAAGCCCAGGCAGTGCCTGCAGTTGGCTGGATCCTGTCCCAGTTGCGCTCAGGCTGCGGCAGGCGCGGGTTGTGCCGGGGCAGGGCGCGGCGCGGGGGCGATCCCGGCCCTACCGCGTGTGGAACACCCGCGGGACGGGGCCTTGGAACACCCTGGGGCTGTAAACTGCTTCTGTGGGGGACATTGCTGTCCTCCAGGGAGCACAGGATCTGCCCTGCTGGTTTCCTGTTGTGCCTGGAAAGCTTGGGAGAGATGGTGTGGCTGGGACTGAAGGGGTCTGTGCTGGCCTGGCTGTCTGTCTGTCTGTCTGTCTCCCTTTGGTTCCCACTGCTGAGGGTGAATCCTTAGGGACTGTCAGTGCATCCCTTCCTGCTATCCAGCTCTCCTCCAGTTAAAAATAAAGGCATGTTTTTTTGGGATAAAGTGTTGGAGATGCTTATTTTTCAGTGAGCATCCTTAGCCAGGGAAGCTGGACCAGGCAGTGGGTGGCTCCATGTCCCGTGGCCATGTGGGATGGGACGGTGGGAGCACAGGAGAGGTGTCCTTGCCTCGTGTCATGCTTTTCCACAGGTTACCATGGGAACATAAAAGTACCAAGCCTGCTGGTCCATGATGCTTTGCCAGGATGGCCTGGGATCACCATCCATCCGTGCTGGGATGGTGTGGGAGAATTTATAACCACTCCCCACCTCCATGCTTGTTCCATGCCTTTAAATTTCTTTTTCCCCTTTTTTTTTTGGCTGGGAGCAGCTTGGCAGGTGCTTGCTTCCACTTTGTGGATTGACATGACTTAAATCTGGAAATGCTGGAGCCATTGAGGCCATGGGAGGAGATGGGAATGGGTGGATGGAGATACAGGGATGAATTCCCCCCTGGCAGGCGGGTCAGTCTGTATGGGTGTTGCTGGCATCTCCCAGGGGGACATGGTGAAACAGGGAGGCAAAACTCTGCTCCAGGTCAGAGGCAGACAGGGAAACTCCACGAGGCTTGGACATGAGCTGCCTCTGCAGCATCCTGGGATGGGGCTTTCCCAGAACACAGGGTGGGGAAGGGAGTGGGAGATGGGGAATGGGCCATGGGGCTTTTGGATCCTCTGTGCAGCGATAATTGCAGCCTGCGGTGCTGTGGGGGCGCATCCTCCAACATCAAAGAAGGGCTTTTCCAGTCACTTCTTCCAGGTGTGGGGAGCCGAATCCAACTGGGACTTTCCCCCCAGCTTCAGGGCTTGGTGGAGCAGGCAATGCCCTGGAACAGCCCTGAGGGAGCGAGGGTTGATCCCAGCGAGTGCTGAGCCTCTCCCTGCTGGACAGGGATGCTGCAGTGCGGGATCCAGGGAGGGTGTTGTGGTGAGGGGTCTGTGCTGGGGGATCTGAGGATGCTGTGATGGACTGGAATGTTGTGGGGGCACTGAGGATGCTGTGGTGGGACAGGGATTCTCAGGGAGGCTCGAAGGATGCTGTGGGGGCTCGGAGGATCCTGTGATGGGATGAGGATGTCAGTGGGAGGGAACTCTGAGGACATTGTATGGGACCAGGGATGCTGCAGGAACAGGGATATTGCAGGACTGGGGATGCTGTGGGAGGGCTCTGAGGATGCTGTGAGACCAAGTTGCCATGGGGTGCTCTGAGGATACTGTGATGGGACAGGGATACTCAGAGGGTGCTGGGAATACTGTGATGGGACAGCAATACTCAGAGGGCACTGGCAATACTGTGATGGGACAGGGATGCTGTAGGGGACTCTGAGAGTGATGTGATGGGACACTGTGAGGGATACTCAGAGGGTGTTCTGAGGGTGCTGTGATGGGACAGGGATGTTGCAAGGGGCTCTGAGCATGCTGCAAGACTGGGGATGCTGTGGGGACCAGCAGGACCCTTTGGCATTGCTCCCTCCAGCAACCCTACAAGGAGGACACAGGACCTGGCTCAGGGTGTTCAGCTGCTTTCAGCAGCTGCTCTACTTTGGGCTGTGGATCTGGGAGAGCTGTGGGGAGTTTGAGCTCATTCCAGAGGCACCAAGGGTGCGGGGGCAGCCGGGTGTGCTCTGTTTTGCTCCGCATTCCCTGATCGCTTCACTAAACAACGTTCCTTCTCCTCAGGGATTATAAGCCGTGTTTGCCTTAGATAAATTTTGCATCAGGCCCAGCTTGTGCATGCAAGCCTGGGAAAAGATCATAAAGCTGTCAAAAAATATTATTTAAAAAAAGCTGGTATGTAAAGGCAAACATTGTGGGCAGAGCAGATTTTCCCAGTGCTTTCACTGGTGGAAGGGGTGAAGTGCGCTTGGTTGGGTGTTTTGGCACCCAAGGATGAAGCTGGGGGTGAATTTGGTGCTAAAATTAGGTCCTGATGCCCAGCAATTTCCCAGCCCTGGGCAAACAGGGATAGCCAGACCCCCCAGGAGCAAACCCAGCCTCCAGCTGAGGCAGTGGATTTCCCCTTGGGGCTTTTGTGGCAAGTTTCACTAAGAACAAAACTCTCCAGGAAGCACAAGTTGCTTTTCATCTTTTCCTAATTTTACTTTTCCCAAGCAATTGTAATATGTGAAGGGGTGAGACCCCGCTGTGCCTTCTCCCTGTGTTGCTCCCACTTGTGAAGACCCAGCTGTAGGTTTCATCTTCCCAAGCAGGAGGGTCTTGTTGAGCTGGAAATACAGATGCAGGATGAGAGCCAGTTGGGGTGGGGAGTTGCTTCCTCTTTCTGGAGCTCCCTGAAAGGGGAGGCACAGTTATCCATGTTTTGTGAAGGAGAAGTGGTTCAGAGGGGGGCGCTTTCCTAGGGAACCACCTCACCTGCCCCATCCCTCTGCTGTCAAATGGACACAATTTTCTTTTTCTAGTGTCCTGTCCGGTTGCTTTTAGTGTGGTTTAATTGTCCTTAATTGCCTTTTAATTGTCCTTCCTGCCCTTTTAAATTAATTGCTCTCCTGCCCTTTTAACTTCAGAAGCCCCTGACAGGGAAAGGAAGAGTCTGGCTCTTGTGGGACCATCTTTGGTCCCATTTCTCCTCGTTCTTGATACATTTTTGCCCGCAAACTCAGTGTTCCTGGCTGGCTGAGGCCGTGGCCCTGCCAGGTGTTTGGTAGGTGTCAGGTTTGTTAGTGGCACTTCCTTGGGCAGGGAGGGGGTGAGATGGGTGTCCTCCCATCTCAGGTGAGTAATCCCTGGAGGCTCTGATGGGCAGGCTCTGATTGAGGGACTTTGGATCGCCCAGCCCCGCGTGCACCTTTCCCCTTGGCTGGCATTCAACACCCTGAGACGTGGCTGGTCAGAGCCAGGAGGAGCTCAGCTACCAGGGGCAAAGCCAAGCCCAGCTCTGAGCCTGACTTAGAGCAGGATTCACCCTGGGAGCAAAGCCTCCCCTATACCCCAAAGCCTCTCCCTGCTGGTAAGTTCATTTTCCGTCCTTGCCATGTCCTGGTGGGATGGGATGAGCTGATCCTGGGATGGCTCCAACCACGGCTCTTTGCTCCTTATTCCAGGAGCAAGAGGTTTCAGAGGAGCACGAAAGTGTCCCTGCTTCCCTGGGCAGTGCTTGTGTGGGCACTAAGCTCTGACGCTTCCTTTCCCCAGGCCGGGATGGGTGGATCCAAGGCATTGGAGGTTCCCCAAGTACGTGATGCTCTTTGGTTTGATCCTGCTCGGCTGCTCCTGTCCTTTCTGACTGGCTTTGTGGTGGCACGTTGGACTTTGTACCTGTTGGTGCCAGGTGGATCCTTAAGCTGGTTTTAAAGTCTCCGCCATGGGATTTTGTGGTTGAAACCCTACTGCGGGCTTGTTTTTCCTCTCTAATTATTTTTTTTTCCTTTGGCCTCTAACCCGTAGAGCTGAAGCTCCTTGGGTAGTGCCGCTTGCTTGGCTTTGATAAACTCTCTAAACCAACCTTTTGGCAGCAAAGAAATGTGAATTTAAATAAATGAATCCTTTGGGAAACCCTTGTATCTGCTTGTCTGCAGCTGCAGATGGGCAAGCAGGGGGTAGTTCCTCTTGGATGGGGTTTCAGGGTCAGCTCTGATGGGTTTTCCCTGTTTTCCTGCTGCAGGTGACCAGCCACAATGAGAGCTCCGGCCCCTGCCTGATGCCTTTCCTGCTGATAAAAATGATCAACAAGTCTCGTGAGTCCCCCAGGGATCCCATCTGACTCTGTCCAAGCAGGGATGGGGAGCCTGGGGAATTTACATTTGGAATTCTGGGGGTTGGATGCTGCTTTGCTGTGGTTGCAGTTGTGTGATGGAGTGTTGGGGTATCAGAGAAGGTCGCAGTGGGGAGGGTGGGTCTGGGGACCTTGATCTCTGGGCTTGGGCACCTGGAACCCCTTGGACTTTGTTGCACAGAAATGGGGTGGAGGCACACGGAAAAAGTAATATTTGCCTAGGCTTTCATGAAAAGCAGGCAGAAGGAAACAGAAACGTCACAGTGGTTTTTAAGCCTGGGACAAAAGCACCTGACTCATCTTAGAGCTGCTCCTCCCTGGGCCATGGTGCCAGCCGAACCTGCTCCCTGAGGAGAAGGCTCTGCCATCCTGGGTCTAGCTAGGATGCTGTGGGACCCCACAGGCAATCATCTAAACACTTTTGCTGACACTGGTTTATCTCTCCCCCTCCCCTCTGGGCTTGCAGGAGGGAAGATACTCGGGGTGCTGGTGCTGTTTCTGGTGATGGTTTGGTACTCGATCTACCGGGAAGACAGGTACACACAGCTGTGAGTGCTTCTTACTCAAATTTAAAGGACCTCCTGCCCTTTCCCTCACTCCTGGGAGGCAGCTGCTTCCTACCCATCCCTCACAGGGATGCCAGAGCATGGCAGATTCCCTGGATCCGAGGGGACTGGGGAGCTGGCAGCATCCTTGGCTGCTGCTGGAGAATGGGGGACACAAACGAGGCTCCCCCTTGGTGTGTGGTGGTGGTTGGGCTCTGTGGGGTTTTTTGCAAATGCTGGTGCTTTTCTGAGCCCGGGAGTCTGGGAAAGCCCTGCTCTCTTCCCTGACAGAGATGGGGAAAGTGGAGTGTGAGGTTCATGAGCAGAGCAAGAGAGACCTCTTCTGATGCAAGGCTGCAAGCCCAGCAGAGAAATGCCCACGCAGTGCCGGCCTTAAATCCAGCTGGAAATCTCTCTCACAGCTTGAATCCCGCAGTGGGGATGCCTGGGGATGCCAGAGCCCCTTTCGCCAGGAGGGGGCTGCAGAGGAACAGGCATAATTTGATTTAATTAACCTCTTCCTTTACAGCTTTTATTTCCCTGTGCAAGAAAACAACAAGACAACGTGTCCCCTTGGGGAGGTGGAAAAGAAAGCGGCGCAGCTCATCGGGAAGTGAGTTTTGGGGCTGGGAGCAGGCAGTGGGGGGATGCAGAGCCAGGACCCCCCTCCCTGTGCTATCCCTGATCCCAGTCTCATTGACCCTTTGCTCCTTGGCAGCTACACGAGGGACCACCCACTGTTCTTGCAGCTGAAGGACTATTTTTGGGTGAAGACGCCGTCGCTCTACGAGCTGCCCTACGGCACCAAGGGAAGTGGTAAGCGTGACAATGCTCTGTGGGATCTGTCTGTCCGTCCTGCTGCTGCTCCTGGGGTTTCAACTTCCCTTTTCCTAAAGATATCTGCAGGTTGATTTTGTTTGGGACTTTTCCCAAGCTATTTTATTGGTTTTTAGACTCTGCAGTGCCTATTTCCTCACCCTGAGTGCACATGGTGCCTCTGAAAGAGTTTAGGGTGGGCCAGGTCTTACTAAGCCCCAGAGACAGATTATTTGCTTGAAATTTGGATTAACAGTAGGAGCAAATTTGGCAGGGATGGGGCAGCACTCAGAGTGTTGTACCAGGCAGGAGCTGCCTTCCTCACCTTCCTCACCCTGTCTTTGCCCTTGCTTTGCAGAAGACGTCCTGCTACGCCTGCTGTCCATCACCCACTACTCCCTGCCCGAGAGCATCCAGAGGTAACACTGGGGTGGGTTTAGGGGCTTTTCTCTCTTTTGCTTCATCATTGCTCTCTTGGGGGTGGTTGCAATTTGTCTGTTGTGGGCCCAGGATTTGGCAAAATGAACCTCTGCAACCCAGGGGTGGTGGATAGAGCATGGGAAGGTTTGGAGACTGGACAACACCAGGTTTAACCCCCCAGGGGTTAAAATCACCCCAGTTTTGGAGCAGGTCTGGTTGAGACAGGGTTCTCTCTCGCAGCCTCAAGTGCCGGAGGTGTGCCGTGGTGGGCAACGGCCACCGGCTCCGCAACAGCTCCATGGGGGACACCATCAACACCTACGATGTCGTGATCAGGTACAGCCCCGGCCCGGCCCACCGCTCCCTCCCCAGTGCCACCGCAGCTGAGGCTGACACCTGTGATGTCCCAAAGGCTGAACAACGCTCCGGTGCATGGTTATGAGCAGGACGTGGGCTCCAAGACCACCATGCGCCTCTTCTACCCAGAGTCAGCCCACTTCGACCCCCGGACTGAGAACAACCCCGACACGCTGCTGGTGCTCGTGCCCTTCAAGCCCATGGACTTCCAGTGGATGGAGGCCATCCTTAACGACAAGAAGAGGGTGAGTGTGGTGGGGAACCAGGTCCAGCCCAGCCCTGGCTGCTCCAGACTCCAGCTGTCATGCCACCCCACCCTTGGGGACATCTGGGCTCTTGCAGGTTCGGAAAGGGTTTTGGAAACAGCCCCCATTGATCTGGGACGCCAACCCGGAGCAAGTGCGCGTCCTCAATCCCTACTACATGGAAGTAACTGCTGCTAAACTGCTCAACCTCCCCATGAAGCAACCACGGAAGATCAAACAGGTAAAGGGTGGGGATGGCCAGTCACCCTGCACACCCTGAGGGGGGACAGCCTGTCCCTGTGCAGCTCCCTGAAGGCTGTGGCTCTCTGTCCCCCAGAAGCCCACCACAGGGCTGCTGGCCATCACCCTGGCACTGCACTTCTGTGACCTGGTGCACATCGCGGGCTTTGGCTACCCCGATTCGGCCAACAAGAAGCAAACCATCCACTACTATGAACAGATCACGCTCAAGTCCATGGCCGTAAGTGTTTGCCCCACAGTTTTGTCCCCGTTCCCCCCACTTTTCCCCCAGGAGGGGGGATGGCAGCCCAGGGGAACAGTGCCAGGATGCTGAATGGTGTGGGAGGCTCTTCCCTCTGACTCCCCTCCCATGATGAAGGTTGAAGTCCACTGTTGGATGGTCATCATCCAACTTCTCTTGGTAGTTGAATGTCTTTGGAGGCACAGAGAGTTGGATACATCCCCAGTTTATGTGTGAGGAGAAGAGCTCGTGGACAGGGGGATTGGGTGGGGAGGGGTCCGTCCCTGCTTTTGGGGGGCTGAAGTCCTTTCTGGTGGGGTGGGCACAGTGGAGGGTGGGAAGGTGTGAGGGCTGGAAGGAAAGCGTGTGGCCCCTGCTCACCAGACTCTGGTGTCACCCCCTGCTCCCTGTCCTGCAGGCATCGGAGCACAACGTGTCCCACGAGGCCGTGGCCATCAAGCGGATGCTGGAGCTGGGACTCGTCAGGAACCTCACCTACTTCTGAGGGCGGCGGGGCCGTGCAGGGACACCGTCCCCTTCAGCGAGGGGACACCGTCCCCAGGGCGAGGGGACACCGTCCTGTGCCGTGAGGGGACACTGCGCTGGCAAGGCCAGAGTGACCGAGGGCAGAGCATCGCTGTCACCGCTGCCACCACGACCGGGGACTCCTGGAGCAGGGCCGGGGCTGGGGGCCGCGCTGGACCGCGGGTGCCCAGGGTGGGGCAGCTCTTGGGGGTGCAGGGAGCCCGGCAGGGCCGTGGCCCAGCGCCTTTTCTACTGACGCACTGAAGCTACCGAGGACTTGGAGGGGGTTTTTGGGGTAGGGGGTCCTCCCTCCCAGCGGGCCTGAGGGGGTGAGCCAGGGCAGGAGCCTTTGCCCTGGACATTCTCTTTCCCTTAATTCCCTCATACACTGACGAGGGCCCTGCTGAGGGGCTGATTTTGGGGTTCTGGCCCCTCCCCGCCCAGGGAATGGGAGTCTTTGGAGGCTGATGTTGCCTCCTCCCTGCCCTGGACCTCCCCCCAAATATTTAATTCCCTCCCTTTTTTTTTAATTTCCTTTTTTACTTGGCGGCCCTGTCCTGTGCCTTAGCGCTGGCGTAGGGACTCGTCCCCACAGCCCCCCTGGGTGGGGGCACCCTGGGGTGCTTGGCTTCAGGGTCTGCCAGGGCCCTTTGGTGGTGCAGATTAATTTAATTAATTTAAATGCTTATTTATGGTGGAGCCATCACCCAGGGCCCGCATGCCACTGGTGTCAGGGACAAGGGGCCTTGGGTGGGCTGGTGTTTGCTTGGCTCCAGGGGTGGGCATTTGGGATGTCCCCCCACCATGGAGGGGTTGACTGGTGCCTTCTCCCTGCTGCTGTAGGGTCCCCTCTGCCCCCGTGGGGCTGCAGGTGTTGGGGGGACCCATGGATGGGGGTGTTGGGGCTCATGCTGGCACCCAATAAAGTCCTGGTGAGGCTGGGATGGGCTGGGTGCTCCTGGGGCATGGTGGGGGGTTGTGAGGGAGTTTTGGGGCTGTGAGATGCAGGGAGGGTAGCCTGTGCCCGTGCCCTTGTGTCCCCACATCCCCTTACCTGTTGTGACGCCCCATCTCCTGGCTCCCACGTTGGGGTTGTGGGGTGCCCCAGCTGCCCCGTGCCTCAGTTTCCCTCCACCACCGGCCATTTCTGCCCCCATGGGGCCTGCCCCAGGAGGCCACGGCACACCCAGGCCAGGTGTGTGCCGGGGCAGAGTGCCAGGGAAGCCGATGTCCCCGCGGGGTGGCCATCAGCCCAGGCGTGCCACGAGAAACACCTCTTGTATTGACCGCGGTGCCGCGATACAGCGTGGAGAGGCCCTTCCCGGGGAGTCCCTGTCCCGCCGCCGTCCCCCACCTCCTGTCCCCCATGGCGGGACCCCCCGACCCCCCGACACGGACTCTATAAGTATGGACACCGAACACCACGAAGGAAAGGGAGGAGCCGGGGGGGAGAGGGCAGCGGGGAGCGGAGGCGAGCGGCTGGGGGCGCGGGGTGCGCGGTGGGGCCAGGGCCGTCCCCAGCCCCGCGGGGGGAGCGGCTCCCCGGGGCTCAGCGCGTCCTCGGCGGGGTTGTGCTTAGCATGTGCCAGGGAGGGGGGATGCTCGGCCGGTCCCCTGCCCCGCAGCCCCGCTCCGGGGGGCTGGATCCGGCTCTTCCCACGGCCGCTGCCGGCGGGCGCCACTGTCCGAGCGCGGAGCCCACGCGGAGGGTCCCGAGCGTCCCGGAGGGGCTCAAACGTGCGTCTGCATCCGCCTCTGCAGGGGCCGGCTGGGGTCTGAGTTTTGGGAAGACGACTGGGAGTGGTGGGAGGAGGATGCGGAGGCCTTGCTGGCCTTGTCGAACTGCACGTAGCCGTCCTGCTTGCCGCTGCTGCTGATGCTGCTGTCGCACTGGGTGTCGAGGAAGGAGCTGCTGTCGCTCATGGAGCCGCGCTGGAACTCGCGCTCGCACAGCTCGATGGAGCTGCTGCCCATGCCCAGCACGAAGCGCTGGCTGTAGTCGTAGAGGCGGCTCTGCCCGCTCAGGGTGCTGTAGATGTTGGTGAAGGACATGCCCGTGGGCACCCGCTGCTTGCCGGCTGGGCGCAGGTCAGCCGGGCAGCCCGACAGCGAGATGGTGGGGGTGGAGTGGTGCTCCTTGAAGGTGTTCACGCTGTAGTAGCCGTTGGTGGGGTCCTGGGCAGTGGGAGAAGCGGGGCAGGTTGGTTGTGGCATCCCTGGTACCGTGGCATTTGGGGTGTCCGCCCTGCCCATCCACCCAGGACATGTGAGACTTATCAGAATCATGGAATATGCTGAGCTGGAAGAGACCCACAAGGACCATCCAGTCCAACTCCTGGCCCTGCACAGACCCCCCAACAATCCCACCCTGTGCCTGAGAGCGTTGTCCAAACACTCCTGGAGCTCTGGCAGCCTCGGGGCCGTGTCCATTCCCTGGGGAGCATGGGCAGTGCCAGCACCCTCTGGGGGAAGAACCTTTGCCTGATATCAAACTTAACCCTGCCCCGGTACAGCTCCAGCTGCTCTCTCAGGTCCTGTTGCTGGTCACAGAGAGCAGAGATGAGAGCTGTCCCTCAGGAAGAAGCTGCAGACCCTCATGAGTATCCCCTTGGTCTCCTCCAGGCTGAACAAGCCAAGTCACCTCAGCCACTCCTCATATGAACCCTCCAGACCCTTCCCCATTTTCATAGCCCCCCTTTGGAGGACACCTCAACAACCAAACCGTCCAGCAATGTCCTCTTGTGCCACCAGTGTATTCCCATCTGTTCAGCCCCCTCCAGGCCAGGACACAAGTGTCCCTTGCACGCCACTGTCCTGGCACCACACCTTCGTGTTAGCCTAAAAGCTGCTGGGGCCACAAAACAGTGCCAGCATGCCAGAGCCTCTCTCCCTGCACAGGGACAGCCCGCTGGGGCAGGCCACACCAGGGACATGGCCCAAGGACAGACAGCTGGCAGCAGCAGTGCTGGGTGAGGCATGAGCTGGTTCTGCCCGGTGGTGGGCACGGGGAGGGGTTCCCAGCACCCCGGGGTGCAGCCCCTCTGCCAGGAGGGCCGGGGGACCCCAGGATCCAACTCACCTTCAGGTTTTGAAACTCCTTCTCCTCCTCCTTGAGCACCTCGAGCTGCTTCAGCACCGAGTCCTGCTGGAACTCCCCCCGGTCCATCTAGGAAAGGACACAGGAGGCAGGGTCAGCATCCCACCACCGCCTGACCCCGCGGTCCGCATCGCCCCCAGGCCACGTGGGCCGAGCCCCACATCCATCATCAGCCCCAGGGCACTGGGAAATTCGATTCAAGGACTTGCCCAGAGAGTCCCAGCAGTGTCCGAGGGCGGATTCCCAAAAGCCACACAATTCCCTGGGTTACAGATTATTTTTCCCTGTTTAGGACAGAAAAAGGCAGGCTGGTGCAGAAAACTAATTATTTACCGTGATGAGGGCTGGGGCTGCACCCTCCTGCCCAAAGCAACACCCTCAAAATCGCCTGTTTTTTTTGTTTCCCTTCTTTTCATCCTTTCCTCCTCAGCTGAACTTGGCCGCCTCATTAGTTTTCCTTTGAAGGCTGGCTGTGATCGGGGGGAGGCGGAGAGGAGGGGCAAGGTGCACATTAATTACACCACAGCTTTAATTACCCTTCCTTCAGCACGCGGGGCTGTGCAGGAAGCAGGATAATTACCAACCAATTTCTCAGTTGCCTTTTTTTAGCTTATGTATTCACCGGACGCCTCCAGCCCGGCTTCTCTGGGATCACAGCCCCACATCAGCCCCAAAATCCCCTTTTATTGCCCAAATTCTCTCCTCTTTAAGATGGTAAGTGGCTGTGGAAATTCACCCCGCGGCACTTGCTGTTCATCTCCCGAAAGCCTTTGATGTGGCTGTTAAAGGCAATAAATTAAAGTACCTGAGTTTTCCTAGGGAAAAGAAAGCCTGTATCAGCCATTGATTTACCAGGATAAATACAAGTGTCGCCGAGGATTAAACGAGTGCAGCTAAAATGGGACGTGGAGGGTTTTTTTTACTCTGCCAGCCCCGGCGACCCCCTCTATTCTCTAAAGCATCTCTGCAAAGGCTATCGGAAGGGTTTAACAGGTCCCAGCTCTGAATGAAAAGGGAAAATCACTTCTCCTCCTTGGATTTTTTTGTTTTTTTTTTTTTTTTTTTTTTTTTTTTTTTTTTGTGTTGGCGTGGATGACGCAGGGCCAGATCCAGATATGGAGAGGAAAGAAGGGAGGTGGGAACCAAAGGAACAATCCCACTGTGACCAAACCTCCCTGGAATTAATGTCGGGTTTGATGGGGTGTTTGAAGCCATTTTATTTAAGCCCTTTATTTTATTTAAGCCATTGAAGTGATGGTGGGAATGATCCAGGTACTGGGATGCTCCCTGAGCTCCGTGGGGACCCTGCCTGTCCCCGAAGCTCTGAATTGGGCTGCACCCCGTGGATTTGGGGACTGCAGGGAGTCTCCACATGAGGTCCACAAGGCGCTATCACATCACCGAACCTCCAACTCCCCCATTACAGCCGGTCATTAACGTCAACTTTATTAAAGTTTTACACCGTTAATTAGTGCGCGGTAGGATCCTCGTTAGTGTGATTTCCTCTTTGTCATCACTGAGTCAACACCGGGAAGGGACCGACCTTAACTCAAGTTCACTCCATCACCAATATTAACGGGGATTATGAAGGGGGAGAGGGAAATAGGTGGAAAAGGAGACCAGAGATGTCTGAGTGCCCTGGCATGGGATGCCCCAGCGTCATTCCTGGACATTTTTCCAGAGCCATCCTTTCTGCAGACAGGAGACAGCACCAACATGCTCCGAGCCGTGCAGATGGCTGGGGATCCACCCGCCTGTCAGAGCCACGTGCCCACCATTCCCTCCTGCCAGGACTTCATCCTGCCTGGCACTGCCAGGCGCCAGCAGCCCTCCCCATCCCCAGAACAGCGGGGCACCGCAGGTGGGGTGCCGAGTCCTGCCCATTCCCAAACCCCGCCGCTGCCTCCTGGATCAGCGTGGCAGAGGGATGTGACAAACTGCATCCCTGCATCCCTGACCGCCACTGCCTCGGTTTCCCCTCTGCAGAAGGCAGGGACCCTCTCCAGGTCCTGAAGCATCACCTCAGGCCGGCAGTGCCGGCTCCCCCCGCCCGGGAGCGCCTTCCCAGGGTCCCTGAGCGCCGGGGAACGCCGGCTGGGAGCAGCGGGCAGTGCCGTGCCCCCGCTCCGCTCTGCCAGTGCGGAGCTCTCCCGCGTTTCACGCCACCAAATGAAGCCCCTGAGATGGAGAATCCGACAGGATATTAAATTCTTGGCTTTCATTAGTGGACACAATATGTTTTTGAAAATGCTACTTCAGGTTCCTGAGTATCCTCCAGACCCGGCGGGCTCGCAGTGCCTCCCCCCGCCTCGCTCCAGGTTTAATTACAATATTTCCGGCTGGTTGGGTAATTGGATGCCACCCGGCAGCACTTGTGCGGGCCAGACGTTACCAGGGTGAGGATGTTGGTGACGATTCTCCAACAGCGACTTCCTCTGCTCCCAGGGAGGGAACAAGCCCACGGATAAAAAACCCCTCTGGGAATTCCCAGCTCGATGAAGCTTTATCGCCTTCAAACAGCGGCTCTGGCCCCGGTCGCCCAGCGATGTCAGCTCCCGCTGGTGTAGGTGCCCACCACCGGAGAAGCTGCCCGCCTTGTCCCACCTCTCCCCAGAATCCTGCTTTGGGATGGGCCGGTGCCGCTGGAGGGGCCGGCTGTGAGGGAGGGATGTTCCCCGAGCCTCCCGGGCGAGGCTGGATGTTGTGGAGCCCGGCTCCAGTTCAGACCCGGTCTGACAGCTCAGGGCTGCCGGCGCTTCCCAGGCCGGCCACGGTGCCCGCGGGCAGGGGCAAGGCAGAGAAAGGGGCACAGAAAGGGATGCTGTGTCCGCTGGGCTGCAGGTAGGAAGGAGCCTCGCCCAGAATGGAAATTCTGCTTCTTTGATTTTTCCTCTTCCATCTGTCTGGAAAAGGTGTCTGGCGCTGATCACCTGTAAAAGCTGTGAACAAACTAGAAACAGCCCTTGGAGCAGAGGGATGGGTTAAAGGACACAGGAAAAGATAAACCTATCACTGGATTGATTATTTTGACTGTCCCGCTCCAAATATGGACCACAGGTGAATATTTGCCTGGATCTGCCTGGCCACAGTGGGGCATGAATGATCCAGAAGGGATGAATGATGCAGGGAAGGAGATCTCTGGGATGCCCCTGCCTGCTGTCACTTTGGGATCGTCTCTGACTGCTCATGGCAGCGGGGATGGCTCCTTTGGGATTATCAGCCCCATTTCACAGGAGGGGAGGCACGGGGTCCGATCAGCCAGGAATAAACCCAGCCGTGGTAAGGGAGGAGGAGTCTGTGCCACGCCGGGGCTGCCCATGCTCTTCATCTTCCTCCTCACAGCCCGCAGCTGCCGTGCCCATGCAATGCGTCCCGCAGGAGGGACAATGCGGCTGTTGCGGTTTATTTTCTCCAGGATCAAACCCTTTACCAGGCTCTTTTGCCTGCAGCCACTCGAGCTGGCAGCCTTTTCCCTGCCCGTAGGCACTGCCTGGCAGAACAGCTCTCGGAGCAGGGGGTGGGAACGCCGCTGAGGCAATGTGAACATATGCAAATCAGCCAGCGTGACGCGTATCCTAAGGTGTTAATGAGTTTATAGACGCATGAATAATGACTTGTGAAAAGCACGGTGAGCTGCCGAGGTCACAGATGGCTGGAGAATGACAAAACAGCGTTTGTGGGGACAGAGTCACGCCGGCACCCTGCGGCCAGGATGCTCCGGCAGAGGGACACGGGGAAACCGCGCACAAAGGCACATCCAGGCGCTGAGGATCCTGAAATTCAGCAGGAGCAGGTCAGGCTGTGCTGGAGTCACGGGCTCGGCCGAGAGGCCGGGGTTAGGATGGAGAGCAGCGAGGGGCTGTTTGCCAGCGTGGCTGCTCCTCGTTAACATCCACACTAATGATCCCGAGCCCCGAGCGTGGCAATGACAGTCACAGCTGCTATTGAACTGCGGGGCGAGATGAACACTGCTGAGGGCGAGGAGATCATCTCAAGGGATGGAGATCTCACAGGACGCTCGGAGAAGACAAATAGGGAAGCAGAGGGAGTAATGCTGGCACTGGGAGGAGGGAGAACTGGAAAATCCCGGGGTGAGGGGAGGGAGGTGCTGGGCACTGCCCTCCTCCTCCTGCTAAAGAGTCTCATTGCTCCTCATCAGCAAGGGGAAGTTTTTAACTTGATCCTTCATTTCATTGACAAAGTTGGGACATTTTATCAGTTACTATTTGGCATCCAAGGCTGGTGTCTGATGGCCAGAGGAGGATGCCCACACCAGCTGCTGGACACAGCAAAGGTGTGGATGAAGGACAGAGGGGGGTCCTGCAGACTGTGGAGAGAAGGAATTGGGGAATATTTCCTGGGAACGTGCTTGCTGAGGGCAGGTGAGGGTGGGGAGGCTCTGATCCAGGCAGGGAGGGGGCTTTGATGCCTTCTCCCTGCAGGTAGGATGTCCCAGCTGTCCCAAACCCTGCCAGCACCAGGGTCAGAGATCATGGACCATCTCTTCCAGCTCCTGAATGGTGCTGATCCAATGATGTAATTTTCAACTGCTGTATTTTCAGGAAAAATGTCTGGATTTGGCCAAGAAAGGGGAAGAATTGCCGTCTTCCAGTCCAGCCAGGCTGTGAGTCTCTGTTGTGTCACATCTGAAAGTGCTCAGCTTTAGTGTGAACCCTGCTCACACCTACACAGTTCCATTGTGCTGTGACCAAACCACCTCTCACCAGTCTGGCTGATAAACCAGAAGAGCTCCAAACCTCTCCCTGTAAGGCATTTTTTCCCAGCTCTCAAACAAATATTGTAATTTTTTTCTGCACCATTTCCACCCTGCCAGAATCCTCACTGCAATGTGCCCGGCACAGCTCTGCTCCCAGCCTCACCAAGGCACAAGCTGATGTGAAATCACCCCCTGGCTCCTGCAAATAACCTAAGAAAGTTCCCAGGATGGCTTTCCAAGATCCTGTGCTTGAGCTCCCACCACCATCCTCTTCCTTGTTCACTCAGAGTGGTAAATGTTCTCTTCTGCTGAGGCTTTGTGCGTGCTTCCAGCCTGGTCTGGAGTGGGATTTGGGATGATCCCAGATGCCCCTGTGGGAGCCAGATCTGGGCTTGGCACTGCTGATCACACAGATCATGTACAGGGTCCCATGTAGAGAAAACTTCTCATTTCCCTTCATCCCAGCAGATTGCTCCAAACCCAACCCCAGTCTCCTCTGCCCTTCCAGCCTTGCAAATCCCACCATGGACTTGCAGATTTCTCAGGGCAAAGCCCTGCTGGGAATGAAGGTTCTTTGCACAGGAACCTCAGTGGTGCTGGGATAAGTTGCCAGATCTCCACCTCCTCCCTCCTCATTGTTTGGAGGCTGTCTGGGTGTCTAAATACTCTGGCAATCATGACAATTTCAGCAAGCAATTCCACCCACTCTACGATGATCAGCCTTTCCTTCCCACCAGGCATTCCTGGAACAGCTTTTGCAGGCAGGACATACAAGTGCTGCCCAAAAAATTGAGATTTAGAGGAGGAAAAAATCACCCAGTAGCCTAGAAAGCAGCCACTGGCTTCTTCAATCCCTTTCCCCTTTCCCATCTGCTCTTTTATCTCCTTTTCTTTTTCAGGCTTCTTTGCCATTTTTCAGCTTCTATTTGCCACCAGCAGTGAAAGCCAAAGCAAACTGGGGCTGAGCCCCAGAGAGCAGCGACCACAGCACAGAGTGGTGAGGATGCACCAGCGTCAGGGCTCAAGCTGCGCTTCCCGGATCTCAGCATCCATCCACCTGGTGCCCTGCCCGTGTCCGCCGGTCCCCTCGGGTGAAGGCAGTGGCCTCGGGAAGGTGACAGCTCCCCAGTGCAGGCTGGCCCCTGCAGGCTGGCCCTACAGCCGGTGCCATCCAGCCCCGTGCGCGCCCTCGGCGCTGCCCGCAGGAGCCTCCGGGCGCAGCCCTGGCTGGGAACCGAGCTCGGTGTCACCTCGTGCTCGCCCTTGTGTGTCTCCCTGCCCCTCTGCAGCTTTCCAGGTGTGAGGCGGCAAATTTGCTTCGCAATTAGCCCGGCGGGCAGATGGGCAGCTGCAATAAACCCCTAGCAGCTCTCCCTCCTCATTAGCCAAGTTTCACTCGAGGAGTTTTTATGGCAAGAGAATGCGGATCTCGAGAGCAGGGTTTTTGGAAGAGCATCTTTGCCTTGAGTGGTTATTACGGGGCTGAACGACACGTGTCTGGGCTCGTTACCATCAAACTTTGCCTGGAGCAATCGCTTGGGGAGGGGAAGGAATTCCTTACCATCAGCTGCTTGATGGTCGGGTGCTCCTCCGCCTCCCTGCCCGAGGCCGGCTCCTTGTGCACGATCTCCACTCGGATATCATTCTTGGCAGAAACCACACCCTTGAGATCTGGGAAAAGAGGGAGATGGACAAGGGGCTTAGTCCGAGCTTCTGCAGGGACATGACTGAGGACTCCCGGTAGCACCTGAGAAAATAAACCCTGCTCAGGAAGCCCACTGGAGAGCTAGAGGAGCAATATTTGCATTGCCAGAAGGTATGGACAGCTCAGACTCCTGTAGGAATTCCTTTTGGAGCTCAGCTGGCCTCTGCCACGCTCATGGTGCTGTTACCAGGGGCTGGGCTGTAGCAGAACTGCTCCCACAGGGAGTGAAATCCTTGTCCAGCCTGCTGATCCGTAAGAAATACTGCTCCTGAGGGATGGACCAGCTCTGCCCAGGCTCTGGGAACCCCTGAGAAAAGCCTCCCCCCGGCTGGGGTGCAGACAACACATGGAAAAGGCCAAGCAATGAGCACAGACGTAGCCAGGGATGGTTTTATCATCTCCAGGCAGCCTGGAAATGACAATGAGAGAAGAGAGAAACATTCCTGGAGAGACTCCCTGCCTTCCCTGAAGGTGTCAGGCGTGCTTTGAACAAGTCATTTTAGCAGAAGTAAAGCGCGGATGCGGAGCAGCGGGAGCAGAACGGCGGCGCAAAGCCGAGATGAAAAGCAGAGATGGAGGCAAATCTGAGCAGCGAGACCTTAACAGCTTTGAAGCTGTCCCCCTGCCACGGACCTGGCCTCACCTCCCAGGATGGCTGTGCCAGCCCTCCCAGACCCAAAAACTGCCTTGAGCCACCGGTTTGTCAGATCTACCTCCAGCTGACGGATCCAGCAGCGCCCTGCCAAGCCAGGATTGCGGGAATCAGTCCAGAAAAGGCTGGACCCCCGAGAGTTTTATCTCTAAACCAAACCAGATGATGTAACTGACACCAGCTCGAAGCTCTGTCCTTGAATCCATCTCTCCCAGCATCCCCTGTCCTCCACACCTGCAGCACCCAGGCCTCTCCAAGTCTCAGGGCACAAGACAAAGCCTTTCACTGGGAAGTTACTACAGCTTCATTTTAAATGTTGTCCTGCTGGGACCACGTTCCTGGTGCTGGAGCCTCTGTCTTTAATCACAAGGAGATGCTAATCAGTGTCTTGCAGCTCCTCTCCCAGGAGTGTTCCCCCTCAAATAACTCTGGGCCGTTAAGTCACTGAGGATATAACAACAGATGCACAGTAAATTTTTTCTTTTCCAGAGCCTCCAGTCTCAGTGTGTCTGCAGCTGGTCTTTTTTTTTTTTTTTTTTTTTCTTTCCCCTGCATTTTCCCAAAACATGGTCAGGAATTACCTCCCCCATTGCTGTTAGCTGTGCTTGGTGGCTGGGTCAGGAGCTTCCTTCTCCAGAGTTACTGCTGGGTCACTGTGTCCCCTCGACAACAGCTCCTGCAGCCTGCACCAGGTTGTTGTTATAAATGATGGCACAATGCTCCAGTATTTGTCTTGGGAGAGGAATCTGAAGTCATCCTGGCAGGAAATGAGTCCTTCTCCTGCTATCCAAGTGCTCTGTCAATCCCATCATTCCTGAGCTGATCTCTGTAATAACCCTGCACATTGCACACCACTAACAGTGATGAAATTCCTTTCCTCACCTTTCAGCCTGGTGTTCCCACCCTCCTGCCACTGGAGACAGCGGCCACAGCATTCAGTTGGCACCAGCACCTCAAAACTGGGGTAAAAGCCCATCCACCTGGCAGAGTTCTGTACCCTGAGTGTCACTGGGCTCTGGTTCAGCTGCTGGTGCTCCCAGTTCCCCCCAAACCCAAGGAGATACTGTTTTGGCAGCTCCCAGTGGCTTTTGGAGCCAGGTAAATGGGAACTGAGTGGCCTCAGTGCCACCAGCATGGATCTCAGGCTGGGGAATCCCACCTGCACTCTGGATTTGCTGCTGTCCCCAGCTGGTCTGGCTCTTCCCTTCCCACAAGGTTTTGGGGAGGGAAGGGAGATCAGGGCAGGGATCTTCATTGATCCCTTGGGTATGAAGTGGCAAAGAAGCCTTGTAGGGAGCACAGGGACCCCTGTCCTGGCCTGGGGAGGCTGCTGACCTCTCCCCAGGGAATCACACTGCCAGGGGAGCAGCAGAACAGGGAACACTCCCAGACCCAGTAGCCTCTGGTGTATTGGAGACCCAAAAACCTTTTCTAAACGGGATAGCACCAGAAACCCAGTGGAGAAAAGTGGCTTCAAACCCTGCCACCATGTCCCCAGTGCTTTCTTTCCAGAACCTGTCTTCCCAGTCCTGATGAGAAAAATACCTCTTCTTCTTGATTTACCAGTGGGATAGATAACACAAGGCATTTGGCTGGGATGGCCTTGTCCCCTCTTGGCATTCCCCTTGAAGAGCAGCCCATCCTTGCATGCCTCCAGCTTGTGAGGGTCTAAATCCTGGCGTTTCCACCACGTCTGGGATCTGTTGTCATGGCATTCCTGTGAAATTGTGTGTCCTGTAAAGAGCCCTGCACCATCTGGTTCCATCAAACAAGAGGGAAATAATGAACCACACGCTCTCTGTTTCTCTGAAGGATGTGGCTTGGGGAAAAAACAGCCCACGGACTTGGGAACATGGCTCGGCCCTGCTTCCTTCAGGTGCTTGCACTGTCTCTTGCTGCCAAATGACATCAAACTCGCCTGGTCATGGGTGCTGTCCATCAGCAATCCTTCCCCAAAAAGCAAGATAAATGACTTCCCTTATTTAATTCATTAATTCTTGCTAATGGAGGCTGTGGGAGTTAAAAAAAAAAAAAAGGGATAAAACAGGGAGAGGCATCATTATCATGCTGAAAATTAAACACATTTCTGCAGTGGGGGGTTGTGTGTCCTTACTGAATCCAGAAGCAGCCTGGTGTCTTTGATGGCTTTGTAAACCATCAAGGGGGGAAAAATAAAAGAACAACTGGGTTTTCTGGCACGCACGTGAGGAGTTTGGCACCCCGGAATCCGTACCACGCGTCTCGCGAGCCGGGAGCAGCGCCAAGGATCTCCTCCTCTCCCCAGAGGCTTGGAATGCTCTAGACAATCACACTCTTCTCCCTCCAGCTTTCGTGCCTTTTCACGGAGCCAACAATCCTTCTTTAATGTCCCGGTGTCTTTTTAATGAGGCCAGACAATGCTGCACTGCTTCCTGCTCCTCCTCCTCTACCTGCGTCTCTAATGTCACTTTAACTTGTATTCCCACTGCAGCCAGACTCCAGAAGGCACAAGTCCCATGAAAAACCCCTCTGCTGGCTGTCATTCCTGCCAGGAATATGCATGTCAGGAAAATTGGAATTAAAACAGAAGCAGAACTGTGGAGGGTTTTTAAGCACCGATATGGCACAGTGAGGATGCTTCTCCCTCTTGTACCTCAGGATTTCTCCAAGGGAGAGATTAAGAGGTACCCTGCACACCTCCTGAGCTGCTAAGAGGGATCAGCAGTTACCCTGGCATGTCTTCCATAAAGCCTTCCCTTTTCCCACAGGGCTGCTGTTTGCAGCAAACTCTTGGTAGACCAACACGAGAAGCAGCTTGTGTGGAGAAGTAAATCCAGGAAATTGTGTCGGTAAAATCAGGCTCTGCTTTCTCCCTGCTGCTCTCGATTCACCCTCCCCAGAGCTCTCCCCCCAGCCCTCCCAAAGGGGTGACACTTACTCCTCTGGGAGCGGGCGCAGCAGAAGGCGACGATGGTGGCCATCAGCACCAGGAACGCCACGCCGGCCCCCACGGCCACTCCGATGATCACCGCCATCGGCACCGACTCTGCAAGAGCAACGGGAGGAAGCGTGAAGCTGGCTGAAGGTCACAGAGGGGGCTTTTCCCCCAGGGACCCACCCCTGGCTACTGGCAAGAGGCTCAGTGATGAGCCCGGGGAGGGTTTTGGGGCCTCCTTCCCTGCTCCCCCGTCCCTGCGTGGTGATGTCGGCACGGGCTGCCCGTGGAATGCTGCAGTTTGTACAGCCCTGCTCCTTCTGTGCCTCAGTTTACCCTGGGAGGAGAGGAGGGGGGAGCCAGAGGAGCAGATTAGTAACTGCTCTTGTTAGTGCCCTGTGGGTTAATGAATGAGCTTCTCTAAAGGATTAAGTGCAAAAGAAGACTGTGTGTTAATATTATAAAGAAAGAGAAATGGCATCCAAGCAGGGTGATGGATGACTTAACCCAAGTCATCATTCACAGCCCCTCCCTATTTTATATCCCAATTTCCTGCCTTCTCCTGTGGCTTATCAACTGTCATCCTTTCAAAATTCCTGAGGGTGCTACAAAAACTGGGACAGGAGGGATGGCCCATGCTGGGAATGAGCACTTGGGATGTGTGGGCAGGGTGTGTGGGAGGCAGAGCACCCTCACATCCTTCTGCCTACAAGAACTTTGTCACCAAATTCCTGGGAGGCATTTTGGGCTGTGGCTCAGGCAGCAAAGCTGATTTATCTACGCAGGCCCTGGCAGCAGCTTGTGAGGTGTGGGGAGGGGGGAATGGGAAATCACATTTTTGGTGAGAGGGTCAGATTTGGAGCCCCAAAGCCTTTTCATCTCCCTGCTCTGTCTCTCCAGTTCCTGCAGGCACAGCTCTGCCTTTACAGTGAGTGTTGGGTTGGATTAAGGAGGGGCAGTGATGGGCAGCACTCACATTGTAGGACACCACAGCTGTGGGTACCACAAATTGCCCTCCTCCTTGGCTGGGATGATAAAGCTGCATCCCAAAGATCCTCTCCCCTAAAGCTGCAGGTATCTCTAGGTTCCCATTCCTTCTCTTTCTAAACACTCTGTAGGATCCTGTGAACCAAGAGGGGATAACCCTGTCTGGGATGGCCAGATAAGGTGAGTGTGTCCTCAAAACTTTCCTGGACACCTCCTTGGAAGGTGTTTTCTCCTTGGAGGCCTTGCCTTGGAAATGGATGGGATGAATTTATGGAAAAATGTATTCAGAGAGGTGGCTCTCCTCAGAGGTCTGTGCAGATGGGGACATGAATGCTGCTGGACCTTGGGGACACAGGGGGTGACCCTGCTGAGAAGCAAAGCCCAGGGATTGTCACTTGGTGACACAGGAACCATTTCCCATTGCCCACAGGTGTGGAGATGGGGGTGGGCACGAATTTCATCCTGTACCTGACACCACAGATCTCACCTGTGCCTTTCATCCTTCCCAAGGGAGAAACATCCCTGCTGGTGGGGCTGGGGGCAGTTCTCATTCCACCAGCATCCACTGTGTAGTCAGCAAAGGGTGTAATCCTTGTTTACCCAATCCCCAATGGGACAGGGGAGTTCTAAAGCCACTTCATGGTACCCTTAAGCCATGGCTGTGGAGCTCCTGAGTCCTGAGCCCTAATTTGGGAACTGCAGGGTGATAAACATGTGGTGCTGATTGAGTTTAGGCTCTGCTCACACTTGATCAAAATAGAACTGATGTGGCTTGCTCGTGGATTTCCTGCTTGGGCCTGCTGGTCCCTTGATGTGTCACACCTCACTCAAGCTGGGCCACTGGTGACATGACTCAAGTGGCACTGAACCAATCCATCACCAAACCTCTGGGAGTGCCCAGCTGGTGAAAAGGCAAATCCCCTCAGTCCTCTGCTGGAGCTCAGGGAACAGGTGCAGCAGCTGGGTCCAGCTGCCCCAAGCAGCTCACCCTAAAATCAGCATCCTCCAACCCAGCAGCTGAGCCATGGCACAAAGAAAACAGGAGTTACTGAGGCCACCTGCTAGGCAGTGCTCCTGCCAACAGTGGTAGTTCCTCATGGGATTTTTTCAGCTTTCCCAGGGGAATATGGAGCAAGGGGCTGGAGAGACAGGAGCCTGGAGACCCTGGGAAGGCTGGCTGGCTCTCAGCTTTGGGGAATGGATCTGCAGGGCAGAGCTCAGAGAGAAGCAGGTGGTGATGGGCATTAAGAGGATGAAGAACCATGCAGGGAATGGGGTGGGGAGAATGTCCAGGGCTCTCCTGGGCTGGGATAAAGGAACCTGTAAAGGGGCAGTGACAGAATGGTGGGGATGGTAAACTCTCCTGTAGGGGTGGGTGAGCTGAGGGAGGAGCAGACTGCTGGCTCCCCCAGGAATTCTGCTGTGGGGCACAGGATGAGGAACCACAAGGGCAGCACATCCTGCATACCTGCCCCAAGATCCATCCAGACCTGCTCTGGTGCCAGTGGATGCTGGCCATCACTCTCCCGCTATGCTGAGCCAAACTGATGTCTGCAAATGACCCTGGAAACATGTAATTTTCCCTCTTTGTTTTTGTCCCACAGTAGCACTCTGTGGGACCTCTGCAACATTTTAAACATGGCTGAGTAACAGCATCCCCCTTCCAGTGAGTGGGGAGCTGGGGCAAACAAAGTGCTGGTTTGCAGAGTGGGTCGGTGGCACAGGGGGACTGGACCACTCCATCTTCCCAGTCCTGCCCCAGTCACTGCCCTACAGCTTCCCTACACCCCTTCCTGCCCTGCCTGCCCTATGGAAAGCTGCCGGGCCAGGAGGAGGACGCTGGGCCCTCAGGTGTGGAGATGGCTGGGGACAATTCACATTCACCGTCAGCTCATGATTTCCATACCTGCTTGAATACCAGCTCCTGATTTCATTTCCGTACCTGTTTGAAAATAAAGCAAGTGTCCACAGCCTTGCACAGCCCACGCGCCCACCGCAGCCTTCCTGAGCGCTCAGCCCTCTGCTCTGCTCTGCTCCGGGGCTGGCCCCGTGAAGGGACCCTGCGGCGTCCCCCTGGCCCGGGCAGGGCTGTCCCCTGTGCCACCCTGCGGTGTCCCCTGGCCCGGGCAGGGCTGTCCCCTCTCGTGGCCCAGCAGGGACGCCTGGATGTGAGCTCGGCTGCCCGGCACCCTCCGCCGGGACCCAGGCTCGCCGCTGAGCACTCCTGCTGACTGGCAGACGACCTGGAAAAACCACTGGCTCTGTTTGCATTGGAAGAAGCCCAAGGCTAATTTTAAGGGGTTCATTTAGCTCTGATTTAATCTGGACGCCAGCCTTGCCTATAAATCATGGCTTAATGAGAACAATCCACCTGCCTGCCCTGGCATTTAATAAAATAGAGGAGAACTGGAGTTCCTCCAGGAGCTGAGCGTTCCTCACAGCTAAGCCTTCTCCCTCCCCTGCTGTGGAGAGCCCCGAGAGTGGAATTTCCCTGGCCATCCCCTGGGAATTGCTGGGTGTGTGAGCCCAGCCCTATGTGATATGCTGGCATTGTGGCTGGTGGCCAGGATGGAGAGTTGCCACCAGTCCAAAGGCCTTCCTCTGCTCACTCCCATCCTCGTGAGCAGAGGTGGGGTCTGCTGGGAGCAGCCACTCCTGTCTCTCCAAGGCTATAAATGATCCTCCAGCCTGGGCAGTGACATCACCTTGTACTGTGGGACAGGGAGTAAGGGGTGCAGGATCAGCCCGTGCCCTCTGGCTTCAGCAGGACAGGTAAAATCAGGAATACCTTACCAAGCGGAGACTTTACAGGGCTTGTCCCTGCTCCTGCCCCTTCACCAAGATCATGTGCCCTAAGGATGGAATCCTACAGCTAGCACAGCTGGAGCCTTGTCACCGTCCTTCCTAATTGCCTCTTTGGCATCCCAAGAGCTCTCCTGAGCACCTCCTGCCTCTCACAGCACGTCTCCACTCTCACACCCAGCCAGGTGCTAATTCCCGCTGCCCAGCAGCCCCAGCAGCTCCCCAGCAGTGCCCACCTTGCTCCTTGAGCCGGATGATCTCCGTGTCGGAGCCGAAGCTGTTCCAGGCCGTGCAGTTGTAGATGGTTTGGAAATCAGCCCTGACGATGTTGCTGATGGTCAGGGTGGAGATCACTCCCTCATCTGTGCTCACCGTCTCCACCGTGTAGCGCCCGGAGGTTCCAGACTCCAGAACGTTCTCCTTCCAGGACCAAGCCTGCCAAGAGAGAGAGGGGGGATGTCTCTGTCTCTCTGGGAGCCCCCAGGAACCCCGGCCAGCCCCGACACGGCCGACAGCAGGGGGAGAGCCCCGAGAGCAGGGGACACTCTTTCGTTCCCCCCCCCCAGGAACCCCGGCCAGCCCCGACACGGCCGACAGCAGGGGGACAGCCCCGAGAGCAGGGGACACTCTCTGGTGCCCCGAGGGTACTGAAGGCAGCTGGGCTAGTCGCCTTTGCAGCAGAGGGGACGCTAGAGACATCGGTAGAGGATGAAAGGGCCGACTCTTAGCAGGGGTTAATCCAAGGTTTTATTCTGAGCTCCTGGGAGCTCCCACACCACAGGGGGCCCCTGCTGAGAGTGCCCGGGAGAGGTGCCAAGGTATGTTTAAAGAGAGGTGTGAACCAAAAGTAGATAATTTTGCTGACCAATAAAGAAACTTCAGGGGTGAAAACTTAGGGAATGGACATTTGGGACAGTGTATGGGGCAGCACTTGAGGGGCTGACCCCTGGCCTCTGACTAATCACAACCTGGACTGAAAGTTCTAGATAGAGAGGATGGGATGCTGAGTGATTGACAGAGAGCCAGGGCAGGGATTTGGGGATGATCTCAACAAAGGAGAGGGACTACACAGATAAAGGGAGGGGGTACAATCAGGGGTAAACCATTTGGGAAAAATAAGGGGAAACCAAACCAAAACTATTACAAAGTATAAGGGTGAGCCCGGGGCAGCCCGGGGTGTTCCAGGCCCCCGCCGTGCCCAGGGTGATACTCACAATCCGGTCTGGTGGCGGAGTGCTGCGGATGAAGCACTTGATCTGCCCCTTCTGGCCGTGCAGGGCGTGCTGGGTCTGGGTGCTGGAGATTATGGGGGGCCCTGTGGAGACAGGAGAGGCTGCTGGCACTCCATGGGACTGGTGGGGATGGGGGATGTTGGGGGAGCCCTGAATGGATATTGGGGTCCATTTCTGAAGAGCAGGGATGGAGAAACAGCCCCATCACCTCCTGTGATGGAGAACATTGAGTGGAGGCTTTGGGATCCGCTGGGTTTTTGCAAAGCCCCCACGAAGCACCAGGGCCCCCCATCTCTGTACACCAGTCCCTGGTGTAAAGGGTCCTTCTCCTATTTCCTTGGTAAGCCTGGCCTCTGAGAAGGGCTGTTTGCTGCTGAAGCAAAGCAGGATCCCATCCCACCTGGTGTTCCTCTTCTGTGCCCTCCCAGATTCATTAAGCAACCATTAAACTAATTGCTCTCCAGGGCATTAAGGAAGTTGTGGTGGAGGAGTTTCTGCTGGAAAACCTTGACACCCATCAGCTGGGCTCTCCTGTGCCATGTGGGTCATGAAAGGAGCCGAGGAGAAAGGGTAGGAAAGGCTCTTCCTGAGCCAAACACCAGCTTGGGATGGGAGATGTCCTTGTCCTGCCCTGCTGAACATCCTGTGACTGGGAGAAAAGGGATGGGAGAGGAGAGTGTGTGGTGTGTCCCTCACTCTTCTAACAGCCCTGATGGCCCCAGGGGAGCAGCACATGAGCTGGGATCCTAATTGCTCCTTATTAACCTCCTTAATTAAAGCAGATTTACATTTCCATGAGTGGCTTGCTGCTGGCAGAAAAGAAAACAGCAACAACTGGGCTGCAGGGCAGGGAGAGAGGGATGGCAGAACTCCCCCTGCTCCAGCTCTGGACCTTTGGTTGTTCACTTGAGGTTGCCATGCATGATTTGGGGTATGTCACTGAGTTTATCAGTAATACAGCCTTGTGGATTTTTTTCCATTTTCCTCACCTCTGTGCCCTGGTCCTTCAAAAAAAATCTTAGGGATTTGGGGTAAAGTGGGAAGAAAGATTTGCCTGGGTATTCCTGTCTGATTCTCATCCAAATCACCCATTTATAAATTTCATGGATGCACAAAAATGTACCAAAATGCTAAATCCTTCATGGATTTAATTTCTACATACAGCTGCCTTTTGGAACTGTCCCAATAACCCCTTCCTGCACCAAACCTGCACATTACCCACACACTTCCCACTGAGGCACAGCCCTGTCCCTGCTTCCTTACACTGCTCCAAGGGGAGATGGATGGAAAACAAGCTCATTGAAGCACAATTCACTGACCAGTGCCCACAGTTCTGGCAGCTCAGGAAATTACTACTGGAAGGGAGCTGCCATCAGCATCAGGAATAGCAGGAGCTGGGCGTGAAGGTCAGGACTTGTTTTGCTGTAATGGACATAGCAGTACGGTAGTGGAGACTTGTGCCCTTTTTTGATCAAAGAGGGCAAAAAAAAAAAAAAGACACTTTGTTGTGTTTTTCTCTCTAAATGCTCAAGATGTTGTTCTAGGCACGATCCCAAGGTGTGAGTTCTTGTTTACCCATCGCTGAAAGCTCAGCTTTCCCAAGGGTCTCAGTGGAGGTGACTCCTTGCTTTGCCTGAGGAGCCTGCTGAGGCTGTTGATGCTCCTGCCCACCTGATGATTCCAAAGCCAGCAGAGGCAAGAGCAGTGATGGGATCTGCAGGCCAGACCTAAACAGTAATAAAAAGAACCATCTCCTTTCCATTTTGATGGTTGTATGTTACTTATAAATTCTGGAAGTGCTCCAAGACTGGGTGACGCTAGAGAAAAATGGCTTAATAATCATTAAAAGGATCATTTTCCCCAAGGCGAGTGGATTTTAATGGCACAAATGCCAATGGCTTTGGCTTCTATTATTGCTTCAGGAGTTCAGAGTCGAAAGCTTATCATCATGATAATAGTGGATGACTAAAGACTATTTGTGAGATGAACATGCCCAGAAATAATAGCATGAAGTTGCAGCCTCTTCGCATTCAGGGCTGGTGTTTGATTCTGCACCAGGCTCTGGCTCCTTATGAAAGCTGCCAATCTCCAGCTTGGCATTCAGCGCCGAGTGTGAGACAGCCCACAGGCAGGGAAAAGGCTCTAAGCAATGTTGCTATGGATATAAATGATGGAGCTATTGGTGGAGGTTATTTTTAGCACCTCAGTGCCAATTTATTTGTGAGGTCCTGGCGGCTCACACAAAAGAGAAGTCTGAGGTGGAAGCCTTCAGGAATGAAAGGATAGGATGGCCTTGGCTTCTCCAGTCTGCTCGAGTCCATCTGAACCTTTCTCCCAGGCACTCAAAATGATTTGGCAGGAGAGTTTTGTTTAACTCCTTGCTTCCTGCAGAAGTGCTGGGCTGGCTGATTCTGCCTGGTATTACAAAGAAACACCACAGACTGATTTGGGTTTGAAAATCTGCATCTCATTGCAGATCCCCTACCTTGGGTAGAGACACCTCCCACCAGAGCAGGTTGTTCCAACCTGGCCTTGAGCATTTCCTGACACCATGATGTGCTCCTGACCAAGCAGGGTGGCAGCTCAGCCCTGCTCCCAGTTCTCAGGCATGCCCAACTTCCTTTTTGGGGTGAATCCCAGGCAAATTACATCCTAAATTAGTCACCTGGAGCTGTCCAGCCCTTCCAACAAACTTATCTTGCAGAACAAGGTGGGCAGGGGTGGTGGTCCCTGCTCAGCAGCCCCTGCCAAGCCCAGATGAGGCAGTGACAGAGGGGGCTGCTGCTGATCTGCCTGTGAAGGTGACCTCGGGGTGTTCCTGCTGGGGTGGGAGCTGTGACCAGGCTGGGTACAGTCAAGAGCATCGAGAGGCTTTGGCTGTAAATCCAGCTGCTGCTGATTTATGATGGCACCAAGTTCCTCCCTTCCCTTGAGCCTCTGCTGCTCTGGCCCTGCCAAATGCTGCTGCTTTGCATAATCCTCCTTCCTACTCACCAGACTCTGAATCCTATCTGCTTCCTTGCAGGCTGGTGGCCTTGGCTCTGGCATGGGATTGGGCTGCTCTGTAACCACAGCCCTGTCTGATGAGGCTGGGTGGGAAGGGCAGAGGATGCTCTCCCACCCCACCATCATCATGCCATGATTTTGGATACTTTTGGGAATGGATGGGCTGGGTGGGACCACAGGCTCAGATTGGGTCGGGTGATCCCTCAGTTGGGATCTCTGTGCTCGGTGGGATGGATCAGCCCCCTAAAAGTCCAGGTGCCCTGATCAGGGGCAGTGCAGCCAGCCCAGAACACAACTTCTCAGTGCCTGATTTTTGTGTGACAGAGGGAGGCATCTGGTAATAACAGACAATTGTATCACCCTCTGGATTTAAAATCACTTCAAAATGTGAGGCATTCAACTTCCCCCTTGAATTACATCAGAACAGGCTTCCAGCAGAATTCATTAGCTGGATTAGGCACACTGTGCCATGCTCTGCAGCTGGAACGCTGCTCCTGCTGCAGGACAGGCTGCCAAGCCCTGGTTCTTGGTGGATGTGGGATGTGGGGATGCTGCTCAGGGGCTTGGTTCTCCTCACTTGGAGGGCATCCTTGGAGGTGTGGGGTTCTCCCTTGGTCCAATACCTGCAGTGACATGTCCCAACACTGTCACCTTCGGAGTGCACCAAGCCCCTGGCAGCACCTCCCATGGGATGGGATGCACAGGCAGTCAGCTCCTGGCAGATGCTCAAGGCTGAGCAGTGAGCCCCCTGCATGGATTTAATTTGCTCCCCATCAGATTCCCCAGGCATAAGCTGGGGGAAAAAAACAAAAGTAGCTGGAGGGAAACTTTTCAAGCCAGTGCTGCATACTCCAAATGCCCCGAGCCTGTGGGAGCTCTGCTCTGCTCTCAGGGCATCCCTGTGCCTGGTAGGTGTCAGGGAAGGAGCATGTTCTTCGTGCTAATTTGTTGCTTTGTTTTCCATGATCTCATTTAATTGTAATTAAAACCCAGCAGCTGCTGGGGAAGGAGACTGAAGGCGCCGAGGAGCTGAGTCCAAGTCGAGGGAGTGGCTGGTTTTCAGTCCCTGCTGTGTTGCCCTTGGCTTCCTTTTCTAGGATTATAGAAACCTGGAATTGTTTGGGTGGGAAGTGACCTTTAAAGGTCATCCAGTCCAACCCCCTGCCATGACAGGGACATCTTCAGCTAGATCAGGTGCTCAGAGCCGTGTCCTTGAATGTTTCCAGGGAACTGGGGCATCCACCATATGCATTATCTGTGTTTGAAATCAATGCTTGCCTGAGCTGCCTCCTGCTTACGTTCTTCTCTTGTGACAGTGAGTGGGGAGTGAAACCTGCCAGTTTGTCAGGTGAGAGTCAATGCAAAATTCATCCTCTGCTTACACCATTTGCAGCCTGCCTGGCTCTTTCCCTGCCGTATTTATGCTGAAATTTGTTACCAGCTGCTGCGAGGTCCTGGCCAGGGCATCATTAAACTCCAGAGATGTGGTTGTGAGTGCAGGGCGCATCCTGACACAGTGCTGGATGAGCCCCAAGCAGCCATGGAGGTACCCTGACAGCAATCCTGACAGGAATCCTGGCAGAGTGTTCACAAGTATCCTCACAGGAATCCTCACAGCTATCCTCATGTGGGTTGCAGAGTGTGATTAGGCTGCTGGTCTTGGATCCAGACTCAATTCCCAGCTCTCCAGGTGTACAATAGAGACAACAGCACTCTCCGACCTTGCAAGGGTTTTGCAAGATTAATCTATTAAAGATTTAAAACTGCCAGCTCCCAACTACTCAATAAACCCCTGTTGATAATAAGGAACTGTGTGGGGCTGTGCAAATGTTGATTTTTTTTTTTTTTTGCTTCAACTTGTGCATTTCCAGGCAAAATAATGCAAAATCCACTTTACTCCAATTGCCTGGATCTCTGATCCAACTGGGGGTGGGATTTGCTCCAAAAGGAAGTATCTGAGTGGATAATTTGGGAACAGGAGCTGTCAGAGCAACAGGATCAAGGCAGGAAGGGAATGGGGATAGGGAATGAATGGTGGAAGGGAAGCAGGAAGGAATGGCAGAAAGGAAGCAGGAGGATAGGAATGGTGGAAGGGCAGCAGGAGGGAATGAATGGCAAATGGGAAGCAGGAAGGAATGGCAGAAGGGGAGCAAGAAGGAATGGCAGAAGGGGAGCAGGAGGAGGGAATGGCAGAGGGGCAGCAGGAGGAGGGAATTCAGGGGGGCAGCAGGAGGAGGGAATTCAGAGGGGCAGCAGGAGGTACCGTTGACGGTGAGCGTCACCTCCCGCTCCCCCGCGCCCACCCGCGGCACCACGGCTCTGCACACGTATTTCCCGGCATCTTCCTGGCGGACTGACTTCAGGATCAGCTTGTTCTCGTTGCTCAGGACCTGAAAGAGAGGAGGGGGGCTTTCAGGTGGGCCATGAGAAGTTACAGACGAAACAAATGACCTGAGTTACAAGAGCTGAGTCACCAGCTCCTGAGCATCCTTGGAAAGCCAAGTGGATGAGCCCAAAGTCTGGCATTGCATGAAAATATCACCTACTGCTGTTGCCCAAAGAATAAAGAAACACTACAGGTGTTTTGGGGTGGAATTAGAAGTCCTCTTCCTATTAATTTGAATTTTTACGAACTCCAGTTTTGCAAGAAGTTCAAGATGCAAGAGGAAAATTTTGGTGGCTGCAGTGACACAGGCAGAAAAACCTCAGAGAGAACCACACTCCACACTTGCACCTCCACATTTACAGGCACAAGGGAGGCTGCTGGGATTGACTCGGGGATTTTAAGCCCAGAAGTGGTGACAGAGGTGGCAGACACATTGGAAGAGGGACTGGATACCCAGGGAAATCACAGCTGGCTCTGGCCAGCCCCCTGCTATGGACTGGCTGACTGTTGCTCCCCTGCCCTGCTGTGCAATAAGCAGTTTTATCAAACCTGGAAAAGCACAGAAGCTGAGGGATCTGGCTGAGGCTGTCAGCAGGATCTTGGCACTGCTGGGTTTGAAAAAAACCATGGCAGATCTCAAACAGAGTCTGGTTTCTGGAGCAAACTCCTCCAGTTGCCCTTGGCCCTCTCCCCCAGGGCTCTGCAGGTCACAGCCCATCATCTCTCCTCAGCTGGGTGAGCCTCTGGCCCTGCTGCTCCCACAGCTCCTGGAATCAGCACTGATGCAGTGGTTGGATGTGGATCTGGGTTTCTCTGTAGCAAGGTGGGGGATCTCAGCCCTAACCCGGCATGAGGCAGAGGCACAGAGGGTCAGATCCCTTTTAAACCCACTGTGTTAGCATCGATTGCAAGTTAGCCATAAAAACACCTGTGTTTACTTGGCCTCAACCTCTCTTTGGTCTCTGACTTGCTTCCTTTTTGTCAATAAAGGAGAAAAGAAGGCAATCTTGAGGGACTTCAACCTGGTTCTGAAAACAGAGGGGCTGGGGAAGAAGCAGCCATGATCCCAGATCCCACTGGGATGGCTGGGTGCTGATGGCTTTACAAAGCAGCATCCTCTGCCATCCTCTGCCACCTCTGGGCAGGTGGAGGTGGCTCTGGTGACCAGCATAACCATCTCTGCTGGGCTACAGCAGCTGGGGGGCCTGTCCTGAAATCACAGAATCGTGGAATTGTTTGGCTTGGAAGAGACCTCAAACACCTCGGACATATCTCACTCCAATCCCCTGCCATGGGCAGGGGCACTTGCCCTTATCCAGGGTTCCCCCTATCCCAGGCTGCTCCAAGCCCCATCCAACCTGGCCTTGGGCACTGCCAGGGATCCAGGGACAGCCACAGCTGCTCTGGGCACCCTGTGCTAGGGCCTCTCTACCCTCACAAAGAAGAATTTCTCCCCAGTATCCCATCCATCCCTGCCCTCTGGCAGTGGAAGCCATTCCCTCTGTCCTGTCCCTCCAGGCCCCTGTCCTCAGTCCCTCTCCAGCTCTCCTGGAGCCCCTTTAGGTCCTGGAAGGGGCTTTGAGCTCTCCCTGGAGCCTTCTCTTCTCCAGGCTGGACACCCCCAGCTCTCCCAGCCTGGCATCCAGCTCTGGAGCATCTCCGTGGCCTCCTCAGGACTTGCTCCAGCAGCTCCATGTCCTTCTGAAGTTGGGACAGAACTTCAGAAGAACTGCACACAGCAATGCAGGGGTCTCATGAGGGCATAGTGGAAGGGCAGAATCATCTCCTTCATTCTGCTCCAAGAAGTTCCAATGTGATGGAACTCAGCTGGAGAGAGGCAAATAAAAAGGGAGAAGGAGGCTGTGGCTGGACACTGCTGGATAGCAAAGGCAAGCCCTGATGGGGGCTGGACTGGAGCAGGAGGGTGAGGCAGCCCTTGCTCCCAGCTCCTGCAGCAGAACAACAGTCTGTGTGCGAGAGCCTGCAGTGATAACCCAGAGATACAGGGATGGGAAGCCGCCCAGGAACTACTGACCTACTGGGATTCCTTTGCTGATTCCAGCCATCAGCTCTCTCATCTTCCCAGGAGATGGCCTTCACCAAGGTCATTATGGTTTGGAAAAAGCAGCCCAGCAGTTAATGCCTCAGTGTCCCCAGAGGAGGGAGGACTCAGCCCCTCCGTGGGGGTCCAGCTCTCCAATTACAGCCTTGAGCTGGAACAGCAGCGTTCCCCCATCCACAGATCTGCCCAGGTGGAGCTGGGAGATGCTTTTCAAACCCAAACCTCTGCGTGTTTCTGAATGAGTTTCACATCTCAGCCCTCCTTTAGCTTTTTCCCATGGCTTTGCTCAGCCCTCCTGGCTGTAAGGAGGGATCAGAGCATCTCCTGCTTCCCGGGCCTGACTGAGCTGTGATTACGATTGGCAAAGCTCCTTAGGATTTTCAGCACAAAAGAGACGTGGAGAAGTCTGCTGGGACAGATCCACACTCCTCCCTGGAGCAGGCTCCAGCCAACAGCAGGGAGTGCTGGGGTGAACATGTAGGGGTGTGAGATCCCAGGCCTGGGGGGCAGAAAGGTCCATCCCAGCAAGGTCCATCCCATGAAGGTCTATCCCAGAAAGAACCATCCCAGGAAGGTCCATCCCAGGGGTGTGAGATCCCAGGCCTGGGGGGCAGAAAGGTCCATCCCAGGAAGGACTATCCTAGGAAGGTCCATCCCATTGATGCTCCCCATCAATGAAGGGGGCAGAAAGGTCCATCCCAGCAAGGTCCATCCCATGAAGGTCTATCCCACACAGGACCATCCCAGAAGGCTCCACATGCAGGGGAATTGCAGAACTGCTGCCCATCAGTGAGGTGTTAAGTGATGCTCTGGTTCAACCCTTCTGTCCATCATCACTAAACAAATTCCCCCACTCTTAGGACCCCTTTGCATTTGGAGGAGCCAGCATTCATCAGCCAGGAGCTCCCAGACCACACGGGTTCTGCTCCATGGGAAGGGTCCTGCAGCACCCCGTGCCCAGGACGTGCCCCTGCCCCCAGCAGCTCTTACCACGCCCGAGCCTCTCTTCATCCAGACGATGGTGAGGGAGGGGTTCCCGGTCCAGGCACAGTTGAACACCGCGTCCGAGCCCAGGTCAACCAGCAGGGACTGCGGCTCTGTGGCCATCCTGGGCCCAACTGTGCAGAGGAAACTGGAGTTACTGCCAGTGACAGGCTCTGCCAGCCAGACACCCCCACACCAAACAGGTCACAGGGAGCAGTGCTAGATCCTGATGGGCCCCAAACAAAGAAAAGCCTCAGGCAGGTGCCTGCTGCAGCTCCAGAGGGAGCTCCCCAGTGACCACCCCGGGAGCTCGCAAGGAGATCACAGCAAGTCCTGCCACCCTGGGCAAGTCAGACTGAGCTGTGTCTGCTTCCTGCTGATTCCCAGCAGCTCTGCTGAGCCTGGAGGCCGGACTGAAGCCAACAGGTTACTCACAGTAGACATCCACGGTCCTGCTGATGTTTGTGCTGCCCAGAGCATTGGTGACCTCGCAGGAGACGGGCTCAAAGAAGAACGTGTGGTCCACGATGGTTTCGTAGAAGTCACCGGAGGCTTCCTTTATAACCTGGCCTTTCTTTGCCCACCTGTTGAAGAAAACAGAGCATCGTTGTGGTGCTGTTTTGTGTCTCTTGCCATGCCCACGTGCAGCTGTCACAGTGCTGGGGGCAGCATGCCCAGAGTGCCCCTGACTTCAGAAGGAACATTAACTTGTTCTCAGCATTGTCCCCTTCCCCAAGGATTTAGGGACTACAGCCACAGGTTTTGGAGAAGAGCCATCAGAGAGATGTGTACATGTACCCCTACAGAAACCTTTCCAAAAGAAACCAACATTCTATTACACTCTTTCCCTGGGAATATACCTAATATTTTAGGATTGTGAAGGACCTCATTGATGGGAGGAATGGGACATGGAGGGTCTCTACTTGATGGGGAATGACAGTCCCTTCCTGAATGCTTGCCAACAACACTGCTGGTCTACATCAAAACCACTAAAAACATTTTCTGCTGCCCCCTGCTTTGGCCCTTTTCTTACCCTTTTTTTTTTTTTTTATTTTTTTAATTTTTTTATTTTTTTTTTTTTTCCGACCAGTCAAAGAGAACTTTATCCCTTTAAGGCAGCTGAAATAACATTTCCCGAAAAGCCAAGCTGGCATTTGCAACACTGCAACTTGCAAATTGTCTTGGAGAACAAGCTGTCAACTCAGCACTTGAATTAAGCCCTGTTTGCCAAACAATGAGCAAATGTGACCTAATGGGGCACCATCTGGCAACCTGCCACTGGGGAACGGGTGGGAAAGGCGGGAGATGCTGTCAGGCAGCGTGAAACTCCAGCCACTCTTTGGGGAAGGGAAAAAAAACCTGGGAAAAAACCATATCATAATCCTCCCCAAACAACTAACAGGTAAATTGGAGGGAAGAGGGTTTCTCTGAGGAGTCTCTGCCTTGTTGTTTTGGGGCTGCCCTTCTGGTTGTGCTGGATAGGTTGGGAAAGATGCAGGCACTTGGAGCTGGCTCTGGAGAGAGGAAGGAGCCACAGAGGCTGCTCCCACACGGGGTGGGTGGGGTGGTTTGGGGAAAGCTGTCTCCTTCAAGGCAAGCAGCATCTGCTCTTGGTCCTCCCAGCAGTCTCCTGCTTCCCTCTGCTTGTTCCTGCCACTCTGCCATGGTTCCTCACTGCTTCAATGCTGCCCCAAAGGCAGCCAAGGACAACTGGACTTGCAGGGAGCTCCTGCTGAAGGTCCACAGGCACTGACGTGCCTCAGTGGGGCTGGAGAGAGAGCAGAATGCTGCTCCATGGCAGGCTGGAGAACACCCTGAGTGCTGCCAGAGCCGATTCCCCCAGCACCTGCTGCTGTGAGCCTCAGTGCCTCCTGCCAGTGACCTGCTCAGCCTCCCCCGTGGTGACACAGCGCTCTGAGAGCTGTTCCCAGGGGATGGAAGTGATTTGTATGCACTGACCTGCCCTCGCCTTCCATTTATTTTCACATTTCTAACAGATGCTGACTGGCTACTTCAGCTTCCCTCCCCTGCCTCCCTCACCTCCCCCTCCAATAATTAATCAGGAGATGCTGGTTTTATTTTTAGGGCTGCACTTCGTGTGTTAATGAGGGAGGTCCTGTATGGAAAATCCTGCACAAACGGAGCCTTCCAGGTGCTGCTCCGAAGGTCTGAATGGGCAGCGGTGCTTTGGTGATGCCTTTCTCTTCCCAGAGGGAATTGCAGCCCAAGCCAAGCAGCTTGTTCAGGCAAGGCTGACCTCAGCATCCTGCTTTCCTGCCTCCCGACAGATCTGCTTGCCCTGCTGCCTCCCTGTCACAGGAACGCTGCTGCCCGCTGTGGGAGGCATCTGCCAGAGCTGTGGCAGCAGCTGGTTCCTTGGGGATGGGGCAGCAGAGGGACAGGGGCATCTGCCACAGGTCTGGCACCTCGTGCCCAAAGCTTAGCACGGCTTGTGGGATGGAGAGGAGACACATTCCTGACGTCTCCTCTTTGGTTTGCTGGTCCAAAAGACCTGAATTTCTATCTCAGGAACTGCAGATGGATGAAAGAAAAGAGGGAAGGAAGGAAGGAAGGAAGGAAGGAAGGAAGGAAGGAAGGAAGGAAGGAAGGAAGGAACAGAGCTAGAGGGACAGGGAAACTCCAGCTGGTGAATGGGGAAATGCCCTATGCTCTTTGTCAGGAATATTTCTGCTCCATTAAGCTCCTTTTACAACTTTTTCCCTGTAGTGATTCCCAACCAAGAGCAGTTTCCCAGCCTCTGGAGGGTCTTGTTCTGCTCCTCAGGTGCTCAAGGGAGGCAGCAGGTACATGAAGCCATTTTTTCAGCAGTCAGTGGGACAGGGCATGGCACCAAACTTCTGGGACAATCCAGAGCTTCTCTTGTGCCAGGCACTTCCCTGGTTATTTTGCACAAATCCACCCTTCCTGCTGTGCAAAGGACAAGAAGGAGGCTTCAAGATGAGGACAAAAGTGACTTGTGGGGTCAAGTCCTTGCACTTGCCTGCAGTTCATCCTCCCAACATTCCCAGAGAGCACCAGGAATTGGAACCAGACGGAGAAGTGTCTGGAGGTGGGTTTGAGCTGGGCAGAGCTCAGATGAAATCCTTCTGGATGTTTCAAAACAGAGAACAAGGTTTCCAAGAGCCGTTTGACATCGCAGCTGCTTGGGAAAACACTTCCCAACAACCGTGGCACAGTGCTTTATGGATTTGTTCGAAACCCATCGCTGCTGCAAAACTGGATTTCCTGATGTGTCACAAACACCAATTTTTTTCGTGCTTCAGCAGAGATCAAGGTTCTTGCTCCAGTTTTCCAAGGCTTAACATGGCTAAATCAATGTGGCTGAACGAGCAGTATGGATCTTTTATAATGTCAAATTGGTTTTTAATAATGGCAGCTGATAACCCTCTTGTAAAGCTTCCTGTGATGAGCTCGTGGACAGCCAGAAGGCAACTTACTGAGGGTTTTAATGAGCCTATAACGTGCCTTGCTCACCTATTAACCATTCAGTTGTTATTCATAAACAGAACCTGAATAAAATGGAGCAGAGAAGAGGGGAGGATGCTCCTGCAGCCCCATCCACCACCTCCACTGCTGCAGCTCTCTGATTTCTTCCTCCTGTCTCCGTGGCCGTACTGCATCAAGCCTGGCTCCCAGCCAGAGCTCCTGGTCCTGCCAGCCTGGAGATCAGGGGCTCCTTTCATTTATGTTGTTCCCTTGAAGGTATTTATAGATTGCAAATGTGCCACTCAGGGTCTTTTCCAGACGATATAAATTTACCTGTTTCAGTCTCTCCTGGGATGACTTGGCCACTAACTCGCCTGCCACTGCTGGTGCTGATTTTCCCCCTTGGCCAGACTCCACGGCAGGGGCAGGGCTGGGCAGGGGGCTGCCCTGTGCCAGGAGAGGGCTGAGGTCTGTCTGTGGGGATCCAGCCCACAGGACCTGTTTCTGTGACTGCCTTGGGCCCTCCAGGCTGAAGGGCAGCACAGGCAGAGGCCATGCCATGGGACATATCCCAGTGCCCCTGTGGCTCTTGGCTGGTCCCCACAGGGTGACTGGGGGGGGTCTTCAATTCCTACCCTCTACCACTGACAGGCACCTTTGGAGTACTCAGCTCCAAATTCACCCTGCTCCCACCATCCCATGTCAAATCACCAAGGCAGATCAGAATCAGAATCCCAGAAGGGTTTGGGTTGGAAGTGACCTTAAAGCTCATCTTGTCCCATGGGCAGGGACATCTTCCTCTATCCCAGGTTACTCCCAGCCCCATCCAGCCTGGTCTTGGACACTGCCAGGGATCCAGGGGCAGCCACAGCTGCTCTGGGCACACTGTACGGGGCATCCCCACCCTCACAGGGAAGAATTTCTTCCCAATATCCCATCCACCCCTGCCCTCTGGCAGTGGGAGCCATTCCCTGTGTCCTGTCTCTCCAGGCCCTTGTTCAAAGTCCCTCTCCAGCTCTCCTGGAGCCCCTTTAGGCCCTGGAAGGGGCTCTGAGGTCTCTCTGGAGCCTTCTCTTCTCCAGGCTGGACACCCCCAGCTCTCCCAGCCTGGCTCCAGGGCAGAGATGTGCACATTTTCTCATCTTCATTTCTTTTCACCGAGCACCATCTCAATCTGTGTCCCCACATGGGCATTTCTTCCCCTGTGGGCTGGGTTTCATTCTGTTGTTTCCTTTCTCATATTTCTAATGTGCTTTTGTTTTCCTCTGGCCTCTCTGGAGGGAGTACCAGGTGCCTCCCAATTCAGTATCTTCTGCAAATTGAATTTGCTCGGGTGATGGAAGAAAACAAATTTCAACCAGGAAAGAGATATTTTGATCCAAGTTTCAAAGGGGTTATTACAGTCAGCACTGAAAACCAGTGATTAAAGAATGAACAAAAAATAGAATACCTGCAGTGAGTCCTTTTAACACTGAAGAGGGAGGGAAGAACTTTTCTAAGGAGACATTCTTCAGGGAAATAGCATTTCTCTGACTCCATCGATTGCTTCCCAGCTAAGAGTACACACAAGCAAATAAGAGAGGACAGTCTGGGATTTGTCAGCTCCTAAACAATGCTGGGGCTTTGTTTTGGTTTTCATGTCTTACTGTTTTTTCTTCTGCTCAGGTTTCTGAAGGAAACCTGCCACAAGCTGGGACGGCACACCTGTGCCTCTTGCCGGGCTCTCGGTGGGATGCTCAGCTGTCTCCTTCTGCACAAGGGGTTTTACCCAGCAGTTCCATCCCTTTTTTCCATGAATCCTGTTTCTGGCTGGGCTGCCAGGCTATTGGAGCCCCCGAAGAGCTCCCCATGCTCCCAGTGAGAGCGCAGCAAACCCCACAGGGTGTCAGTCTGTGGATGCTAACATCCCTGCTCACGAGCACCTCCTCCCTGCCCACGCTCCCCTGAACCAACACCTCCCTCTGTCTGCCCTACAAGAGCTTGTAATCCTTCAACACCCAGTGTGTGGTGAACAAACTACTGACTTCCCAGCCCTGGCAAAGCTGTAGGACTCAACAAAATCTTCTTTAGAATGGTCTCCATCAGGCCACGGCTCCTTACAGCAGCACAGGACTCCTGGGGGTTAGCAGGGGCTGCTGGGGGTCTCTGGGCTCTGAAACGCCCATCCAGCACTGCACAATTCCACCCTGCAGGTTCTGAGGGAGGATTTCGGAGCTGCCAGCAGCTCTGAACCAGCACTCCTGGCAGCGAGGCTGCTCTGGTGGCGAATAACCCGGGGAAGTGGAGTGTGTCATCGGTTTTAATTAACAATGCAAAATAAAGTGGTTGCTTGCCATATAAATCGTGTTTACTAAGAATTACTTAAAATGAATAAATATTTTCTTGGACGCATTTTAATTGCTTAATAAAAGTACCAAGAACACCCACAAATACCTTAAATAAATGCATGGCTCAGGGAAAGAATTAATTAACATTTCATTCCTGGGAATGGCTATTAATTGCTACAAATTGCTCAGAGAATGGGTTTTGCTGCTTTATTGCCAGCAGTACCTTCAGTTCCTAGGGTGTGACGTGACAGTCCCCTCCTCTCACCCTCACAGGAGAGCTGTCCCCAGCGGGATGCCCTGAGCACCACCCCAAATCCCCCGAGGCCCCAGAGCCTTGGTAACCTCCACGGGGAGGAGATGGTGTTTTGAGGCTGACATTCTGGCATCCTTTGGAGGTCCAACGGGGACAGGGACAATGGATGGCTCCTGCTAGTGAGGAATGATGGAGTGAGGCTCCCAGCCCGAGCGGTGTCACGGTACCCCCCGTGCCGCTGCGGCGTGATGCATCGCACAAATTATTTCTTTATTACGGGTAAATTTTCATAATGGTGATGTATGGGGTTGTTCCTCTTCTCCCTGCCTAATGAAGACGTGTGGGGCTTGTGTGGCTCCTCCACCTCCCCCTCTGAGCGTGGGTTCATTTTTCAGCAGCAGGCCCTGGGTAACCTCTCCCCATCTGAATTACACGGCTGCTCCTTCCAGCTTGGGCTTCATCCAACTCAGAGCCCTGAGGATTCTGGCTGAGGCTTGCCTGGCCCTCAAGCACAGGGGCTGGGGTGTGGAATCACAGAGCAGGGAATTGTTTGGGTTGGAAAAGAGCTCTGAGATCATCAGTCCAGCTGCTGACCCAGCAGTGCCAAGGTTACACTAACCCTAGGGTGTCCCTAAGCACCGCAACCACACGGCTTCTTTAACACCTCCAGGGATGGTGATGCCACCACTGCCCTGGGCAGCCTGTGCCAATGCCTGACAACCCTTTCCATAAAAAATCTTCTCTAATATCCAATCAAAACCTGACCTAGGGCAACTTGAGGCCATTTCCTCTTGTCCTGTCAGCTGTCCCCTCCTGTCAGGAGTGCCCCCTGAGCCTCCTTTTCCCCACGCTGAGCCCCTTTCTCAGCTCCCTCAGCCTCTCCTGGTGCTCCAGCTCCTTCCCAGCTCCATTCCCTTCTCTGGACATGCTCCAGCACCTCAATGTCTTTTTTTGTCGTGAGGGGCCCAAAATTGGACACAGGATTTCAGATGTGGCCTCACCTGTGCTGACTAGAGGGGAAGAAAGCACATGGACAGGCATTTCCTTGTGTATTGTATCTCCTGTACTTGAGGAAATGTTTCCAGGCCTCCAGCTCCCATCCTGACAAACCTCCAGGCACACACAGCTGCTGCAGTGATCACCTCTTCCCAAACCTCTCTATCCCAATTTAGGGATCTTGGCTCCACCACGAAGTGAACCTCGAGTTCTAATTGTGGAAATGTCGCAGCTCAGATGCAGAGATGCCAACTTCGCTCATCTCCTCCTGCCTATTTTTTAATTTTTTTTCAATTTTATTTTTTAAAACAAATAAGGAGGGAGAAAGATTGCAACCTTTCCCCAAATTTCAGACTTTTACCCCTGACAAGGACATGTTTGGTGTCTGATTGCGCTCACCACGATGCAGCAGTTGCTGCTACTGAGTTTGGATTGTTTTTAAACACTCTGGGATTTTGATGATAATAATAACACCTCACTGCAGAGGAAAATTCTGGCTTGATTTTCCATCTCATCTCGGCTCCAGTGCTCCCACTCCTGCCAAGTCAGGAGGCTGGGATGAGCCTGATTGCTCATCAGCTGCAGTCTTCAAGGGCAGTGCCTGGGTTTTGCATCTCCTCCTCGCCATCAGCAGGTCTAGTGGGTGGGAAAAACCCATGAGGAGCTACTTAGAGCTCCCCAAATCACACCTGGGATGTTCAATGAGAGTTCAGCTCTGAGGAGAGCATTGGGGTACAGGAGGAGAGATTATCAGGGACACTCAGGGGTCAGGTCTGTGCTGCCCAAGGCACAGGAACCTGAAAGAAGTGGGGTGAGAAGGTTTCTCTCTCACAGATGACACAATTAAAGCCATGCCACCAGTCCATGCACCCACCATGGTTCATTTTGGGTGAGAAACCAATCAAAACAGCCTTTCTCTCAGCACAGTGATCGGAACAAATTGGCTGCAGAAGCGAGAGGGAGAAGTAAACAAAGCTGTTAACTTGTCAATGACTTGACTGATCAACCGTGGGGAATAGTTGGAGAGGGCTGATGAGCCGTGCAGGTAATCAATGGACCGGCACTGCCGGGGCTGCAGCTGGGCTGCACAGAGCTCCAGAGACACTGAGGGGCCTCGGAGACCCTGGCAGGGCTTGGCCAGGGCACAGGGGGAATAAAACCTGCCCAGATGTGCATGTGCACCCCAGAGTGTGCAGAGCAGAGCAGAGCCGCCAGGATTACAATGCTGGATTTAGCAGCAGGGAGGGTGTCCTGGGTTGTAATATATGGTTTGAGGAATTCTATTCACCATCTGTTAGAAGTGGGGCAGTTCTCTGCTGTTCATGGGGCAGTTTCTTTATCTCTCCAACAGCCAATCCTCCCTCCAGGAGATCTCTGCTGTCCATGGCCAGTGAGTGTCCCTGCATGGCTGATCAAATTCCATCATCCCATGGGGAGATGCTCCGCCCAGGGCAGGAGCCAAGCATTCCTACCTGGATACAATCTGAGCCTGGAACAGCACAGCAGCCTTTGCCCACTGCATTCCCAGAGGGAGAGCAGGCGCCTCTCCAGCAGCCCTGGAGCTCCAGAGGAAAACTGCAGCCTTGTGCAGGATCCCTGCTCCAGCAGAAGCACAGCTGGCACTGCAGGAGGGCTGAGCCCCCATGGGATGGGACTGTGCCACCACCCTGACCCACAGGCTGCCAGGGTGTGTTCTCACCTGTCAGCCTTTTTTTTTGTTTGTTTGTTTGTACTAATGCATTTGTGTTTTTAGTTTTCCTATTAAAGATCTGTTATTTGTATTCCCATATCTTTGGCTGAGATCCCCTTCATTTCAAAATGATAATAATTCAAAGGGAGGAGGGTTACATTTTCCGTTTCAAGGAAGGTTCCTGTCTTTCTTAGTAGACACCTGGCTTTTCAAAACAAGACACACGGGGTGGCCAAAGCCCATCCCATTGTGTCCTCCTGGCTCCTTCTCTGCACCAGGGGCTGGGAAGGACGCTCGTCCCTCCCCTGGAAGGAAACCAGAGAGACCCTGCTGGAAAAGCTGGAAAAGCTGCTACTGTTTCAAAGGGAAAGCATCAAACTTCATGGACTGGATGATTCCTTCTGCAAATTGAGCTGCTTTCGTGACAGATCAAAACAAAATGCAGATGCTTTAGATGTGCTGTTTTAATCCTGCTGTTTAAAATCCCCCCTCCTCCTCCACCCCATCACATGAGAGGGCTGGGCACTAAACCTGTCCCCATTAATCCCTTTTTGGCACTTCTCTTGCCACTCTGGGTGTTTTTCTGCCCTTCCCCTCTCACAAATTCACCCTCTTTCACAAGAACTCCTTTTCCCTCTAAGGAGGGGACTTTAGATTTAAGAATCTTTGGCCCCAGTGTCATGGAATCATATGAAAATTGTACTTCCCCCCCAAATTAAATTATGAACATTAAATTCCTCATTTTAATGCATGTGGAGAAAGCTTAAAACCATTCAGACTGTGACAGCCAGCTGCCAAAACTGCTTATCCTGGGGAAATACTGGGGATGTGAATCACCTCCAGTCCTGGATGAGCTTGGAGATGTCACCTCTCGGGGAGTTTTTTTACCCCTTTGGCAGTGATGCTGCATTTCATTTTTCCTGCCTACATCATCTTGACTTACCCTGCCACACAATAGACATGACTAATAGCTTAACTATTATTTTGGGTAATCCAATTTCATCACGTGGTTTGTGTTTTCTCAAATAGTCTAACAGGATTAGTCCTTTCTGGGGTCTTCCTACCCCACTCCACCCCCGTAGCAGAATGTCTTTAGCCAGATTTATGGATGCTGGCATGTTGAGGAGCTAATTCTCTGCTGTTTATCCTCCTCCTCAGTGCAAAGTGAATCTTAGTGCTGTGAAGCTGCTCAAACTTGCCTTTTCCTCTGTTCTAGTTCTTATTTTCCACCTGTGCTTGAGGCCTTTGCAACTTTACACCTCGATGTGCAATTCCTTTGAGATTGGCAGGAAAAAAGACAATGGTGAATGGAGACAGAAACTCACAGGTCTTCATCAGCATAAGAAAGCTGCTGCTTGGGGATCTTGAAAGTGGTGCTGGGCTGGGACTTCATGTTTCAGATCACTGGAGCTGCCAAATCCACACATTTCAGGGCAGAAGTGATTGGCATAGGAGGTAGGAATGGCTTGTGCCTTTCTGCACATGGAACTCATGCAACAGAGAGTTGCTGGGTGTCTGGGTCTTCTCCAAGGATTTTCTTTTTCTTGGCTGGCTCCTAAAGCTCTTCTGAGGCTTTGACCCGGTCCTGAGTTTGTTTTCAAGAGCTTTGTGGTTTGATCTTTGCAGCATGAGAGGGTCTGCTCTCTCTCTGGCATGGCAAGAGGAGACAGACCTCAGGCCAAGCTTATATTGACTCTTCAAGGATGGTGGCCAACCTTGGACATGTCAAGTAGACCAGGCAATGCTTTGAGCTACCAAAAATGGTGCCCACCAGCCTGAGCAGGCTCTGTCTGAATTTCCAGCCCCAGCAGTGCCCCTAAAGCTCCTCCTTCCCTATGACAGCCACTGTTCCCATCTCATCCCTCAGGCTTGTTCCTTCTGCTCTGTCTGACTCCTGGCACGTTCTCAGGGTGGTGTGAGGCACAGCTCCTTCTCTGGCAGGTTCCCTAGCCTGCCCTGCCAGAACAGTTAATTATTCAGGGCTCAACTGTGTCTAGATCAGATGGTTCACATTAGCATTATCAACAGGATAGCAGGTTCGTGTTAGGATTATCAACAGAGGCAGCTGAGTCACACAGGTGAGATGGGCTGAGCTCTCATTTTGTGGGAATCTCCTCACAGAAGATGCCAAGGGCAGGGATTTCTGTCTAAGGAACTTGGATTTCTGCTGGCTGGAGTGTGAGCAGCTTGGGGATCTGGCAAGTCACGAGGAGGAATAATAAATATCCAAAGTGCTCCCTCGTGCTAATGCAAACACACAGGCAGCTCACAGGGGAGTAGAATAAAGCTAGGAGTTCACCAAAAGACCTGTTCATCCCATGGAATCACAGAATTGCTCAGTTTGGAAAAGGCCTCCAAGGTCATTGAGTCTGGGCGTTACTTGGCACTGCTGAGGCCACCACTAACCTGTGTCCCCAAGTGCCACAGCTACACACTTTCTAAATACCTCCAGGGATGGGGACTCCACCACTGCCATGGGAAGACTGTGCCAGGGCTGTTCAACCTTTTTGGGGAAGAAATTGTTCCTAACATCCAATATAAACCTCTGCTGGTGTGACATGAGGCTGTTTGTTCTTATTCTATTACTTGTTATTTGAGACAAGTAACCAACCCTCACGTCTCTACAAGCTCCTTTCAAGCAGCTGCAGAGAGCAATAATGTCTGTCCTGAGCCTCCTTTTTGTCAGCTGAAACAACCCCAGCTCCCTCAGCTCCCCAGCTCCCATCGGTTCATCCATCGGTCCATCCATCCATCCCCAAAATTATGGTCAAGTCCCTCTTCTCTTGCATGCCCTTGACACCCTGGCACAACTCTGCATTTCTCAGCCATGTCATGGGAACACAACCCAGTCTGTTCTGTCCTGGTACAAGAGACTGACCCAAAGAGGTCTGTGATTATCTATAGACTTCTCCATAAAAGAGCATGAAACAGTATTAAAAAAAAAAAAAAAAAAGATATCTCCCAAAGTAGCAGCCATGAAGTTCTTCATTACCCACTTCAGTTACAAATTGGAGCTAAGCAATAAATGCTGGCTGATGGTTTCTAAACAACTTTCTAACCCAGAGACAAAACCCTGCCTTTTCTCTTTGCTTTAATATTTGCCAGCAGCTTCTAGAGCAGAACAGAAAGCCAAGGGTATTTTTGAGACCTGAAGTGAACAGGGTTACTCTCCAATCCCAGAACTCCTTTGGGGTCTCTCTGGGATGGGGTGTGCAGGGTAGGTGCTGTGAACCCCAAACAGCTGTGCCAAGCCAGGTGGGGAGGATGCTCAGGGTGCACAGCACGTCCTCGGCACAGGTACCACTGTCACGCAGGTTTGGGGAGGAAAGGCTCCCCTGCCCCAGCTCAGCCTGAGCCAGCTTGGCCCTTGCTTCTCTTTTGCTGTTTCCTGATGAACTCAGCCTGACCTCCCAGCTCCAGCTCGGCAGTGGATCCACATTCCAGCAGCTGAGCCCTCTGACTGCAGGGTCCGGTCACAGGCACTGGGGAGCTCACCAGGACACGCTGTCCTGGAGGGCATGTGGGACCCCCTGGCTTTGTTGAGGGACACCAGCACCCCACTGGGTTTTCCCATTCTCCTGCCATGCCTGCAGGCCTACATTTTGCAGCTCTCCTGACCGCTCTGTTGGCAGAGACATCTCCAAGGGTGACTTGGGGAATGTCACATGAACAACAACTGATGCTGCTGCAGTCACCAAATCCTCACTGGTTTACTGGGGCAGAGACAGTGACAGAAGTAGATGCTCACTGATTTGTCCTCCATTTAAACACATCTCTAGCCCCCACAGTCTGCAATAAAGGAGCAAAGAGGGAATCAAGGAGTGAAATTCCTTAGAACAGCTCCTGCAGGGCTGTGGTGGGTGCCACCTCTGTCCCTATCCCACATCCTCCTTGCACACTCTGCTTCATCCTTCATGCCTTGCTTGTCCCTGGTCACATTCCTCCCTTTCTGGCAGAAAAGCCTCAAACAGAACTGAAGGCCTCTTAAATCAACGTCTTTCCTGACTCAGAAGCGGTAAGAGGATTCATTATTTATGTGGCAGAAACACAAAAGCTTAGCATATTTTAAGCTGTCTGAAACAACTTCAAGGCAACTCTTCCTCTGTCTTCTTTTTTTTAACAAAACACATTGAGATGTCTCTGAACCATGCAGCAGAGGGAAACTGTTTTTTTAATTCCAAAAGATAAAATAATATGTACAGACTGAGGGAGAGAACGAAAAACCCCCATGATCTAGCTTGGGATCACCAAGGAATGCCCATCAGGGGATGTTGCCTCTGAGGTGTTGGCATAATCCTTGGACAGACTCTACTGTGACGTGGCATTGATGTTATGGCAGTGGGAGAGGTCAAGGAGACAGCTGTGCCCCTTCACAAGCACATGCAGCCATATCCTTCAGAGGCAGCAGCAGAGGAGGTGCTGGGTGTCTTTTTTTCCCCTCTTTCTCCCCATTTTTACATTTTCAATTTAGTCACAGCATCTCTAATTTCCTTAGATCTGAAGCCACCTTGTGAGACTGGAAGGGAACGATATAGAAGAAAGATGAGGGGAAAAGAACCACCAGTAATCTTGTAAAAGTCAGTTTTGAAAAATCAATTTTCTTGTGTGACAAGATTTGCTTAAGGCTTTTCGTTCTGTGAAATCAGCCCATCATCCTGCGGGAACGCATGAAGGAAGTGGCAAGTGTGGTTTGGAATAACTCAGATTAAAGACTGCTAAATTAGGCACAAAAAGCTGCCACTTCTTGCAAAGGGAGAGGAGATCTGACCAGAGGAGGCAATGATGCTCCCTTCTGAATCTCATTCCCAGCTCCAGGAGCAAGTCTTGAAGGAGGGGTGACTGACAAGGCTGGGAACACACAACCACAACCCTGAGGTCTGCTGGAAATGAGATGGAGACAGGTTCACTCTAACCCTGGGAAAGGGCTGGAGCAGAGTTTGGAAATCTCACAATGCTGATGCCTCCTGGAGTGCTGCTGGTCCTGGCTGGGATGGTGCTGAGCACCACCGTGGGGCACCCCATGTTTCTGTGAGCTCTCCTTGAGCACCCAACTCCCTCTGGCAGCCCCACCGTGGGAGAGGCTCCATCCAGCCCCGGGCTGGCTGCTCCATCACTCTGCTCTGGTACCTTTCATCATCTCTGTGTCAGGGATGGTGCTCACCAGTACAAAGTGTTTTCCTTCCCCTGCCTTTCCCCTCCTCCATCAGACTCTCTCCCCTCTATTCTCTCTCCTAATTAGTTCAAGCTGCCTCTGAACATCTCCCACCCGCTTGTTCCCATTACCTTGACAAGCCAGGGAATGGGAAGACAAATCTCCCTGTCCTCACACTCCATGAGTGAAGGCTCTTCCAACCCTGTCTTCCCAGTCTCACCTGGAGCTCTGTGCCTTGGCAGAGCCCCCCCCAGCAGCCCAGTCTCACTTCCCAGCTGCAGGGATAGTTATGCCTTTTATTTCACTTTATTTCCTTTTTTTAAAGCCTGTCTCTCCACCTGCCACCCAGCCATGCTCCGCTCCCTGTCACAGGGAGCTGGCAGATGGGGCTGATGCATCACGAAGGAGATCTGAAGAATTCATTTCCTGGTATTTTTTTTTCCCCCCAGCTTTCATTTTCACTTCAGAGCAAAGGTCCAGTTGTCTGGGAGGAAGCTACAAAGACAAACCCAGGCAGAAAAACAGAGATAGTCAGGAAAAATGTTACAGTGCCGATAACTCGAGACCTTGGTGTGCTTTGCATTTATTTCAACTCCCGCTTTAGCTGCATTTTGCTATGTCTATAAATTAGATTTATTCTGTTACTGCTGTGAAATGCCTGCGGGCCCCTTCCCCACTCCAGCTTCTCTTCCCTCCCCTGCCAAGTTTGGCTGCAGGAAGCAGCAGGAGAGGTGACAGCCCTGCCGAGGGACAGCATATGGGCTCCCAGCGTCCTGCCGCCGGACAGACGGCAGCCTCGGCCACTGCAGCGGGAGGGAGCAGATGGGAGCGGGGGGAGGAGGCCAACAAAAACTGCACTCTGGCAGAAATGAGAACTTTCCCGAGCTGGACGGGAGGAGGGAGCTGGCTGGGGGGGAGAAGGGCCAAAGCGTGCCAAGAAATGGCAGCAAAACCAAAGTGACCATTCCGTTTCAAGATGCTGAAATGCCTCTGGTCTGGACCAGATGTTTGTTGAGTTGCTCCCCACCTCATCTCTCTGCAGCCTTCTGGGGACCCTGAGACTCTGCAGAAGCTCTTGTGGGGCTGCCCCAGATCACAGAATCCCAGAACAGTTTGGGTGGGAAGTGCCTCAACGCTCATCTCATTCCAACACCTTCCACCAGACCAAGCTGCTCCAAGGCCCATCCAAACCAGCCTTGGAAGGGTCCCTGTGCAGTCCCCAGAGGAGAAGTCTGGGTGATTTTTCTGTGAGTGGAGCACTGAGTGCAATGAATGTGGAGAAAAGTGCCCGTGCACCCACAGACTTCACACCTTGTCTGCAGCCACCGGGGCCCTGCAGCATTTCAAACCCTTGACAATCCCTTTTAAATATTAAGAGAGGCGTGATTATAATTTAATAAGAGTTAAGACGGCAGGTCCTCCTCCCTGGTTGTGGTCTTGGTGATCAGAAGCTCTGGGAATGCAAGGCACAAGGGTTGGTCACTTTTATCCTGGGCCTTCCAGGAATGGGCAGAGGAAAGCAAGGAACACAAAAACACACCAGCTCCCAGGAGACACTTTTCAAAGCCACCAGAATTGCATATTAAAATATCTCCAGGTTTTATAGTGCCAGAAGAGGGAAAACAGCCCCTGCTCTGGCTTGGCTGGAGGCAGTGCCCATTAAATGGATCATTTGCCACTTCTCTCTCAAAAGTTGCCAATGAAATCATTGCCCTGAATCTCTGATCAGCTTCCCACGATCCAATAATCCCTTCTGGCCCTTACAGCCTATGGATGTGTGAATATATTCAGCTGACTGGAAGAGGAAGGAACAACTCTGGTGTCATGACAGGGTGTTAAACCCCAAACATGCCTTTCCCTGGCCTTTCACCCGGAACAGGGATCTGTGTACATCCAGAATTTTGACTGACCAAGCAAAGAAGCAATGGAGATCTAGCTGGAACAGAGACATCTTGCTCCCACTGTCTGTGATTTCTCCTTCTGCTCATTTGACCTTGCAGCAGCAAACAATTCCCGTGGCTCTTCCTTCCCTAAGACCTGAATTCCTTGACTCTATTATAGATGTGGCTTCCTCATGCTCAGATGGAACAGGGCGCACCCATTCATGAGCCCAGCTCTCCTCACTGCCTGGATATGGGACGCAGTTTTATTTCACCTTCCCTTTTATCCTGCTAGGGATGTATCCCTGGGGGCAGACCTCTGGCATGGGAATAGGTCTGATCCATGGGAAGTGAGTGTGAGGAATTAGGGATGGGATTCCCTGGGATTCCGTGTGAATCAGTGATGTGGGAGGGGTGGGAACACCCTCAATTTCATCAAGGGATGTTTAGATTGGATCTTAGGAGACATTTCTTCACTAAAATGTGGCTCAGACATCTGAACAGACCGCCCAGGACAGTGGTGGAGTTCCCATCCCTGGAGGATTTTAAAAGATGTGTGGAGGTGGCACTTGGGGACATGGATTAGTGGTGGCCTTGGAAGTGCAGGTCACTCAATGATTTTAGAGGGTATTTCCAGCTTAATTGATTCTATGATTCCACCACTTGCTGACCTTCATTCTGGGCTTCCCCCTCTGCCATAACCAACCACTCAGGGTTGTCAGGGAATGTCTCTTGGCTCTTTCCTTGGGATTGGTTTTGGAGAAGCTGGGTCTGTGTGCTGAGCCCATGACTGACTGATGATGGAAGTGCTGCTGGCAGTGAGTTGGTTCATCCAGCCACATCCACTGGGGCAGGGAAAGTTCAATGATTCTGCCAAGCCAAGCAAGGGCTGACCAGCTGCTCACTACTTCCTCCATTCCTCATCCCTTTGATAAGGCTTTCCCAGATTTCTGCTGCTTTTCCTGCTTTTTGCCAGGCTCCAAAGAAATGCTGAGCCATGAGGGAGCTGGTTCAAGTGTCTGAGCAAACTTCCAAGCCATTTCCAGCAAGACATGGGGCACGTGCTCTTGGAGAACTTGACTCTCCCATGGCAGTTGAGGCATCTCATGAATAAATCTGGTGAGATGCCATCAGGTCCCCAAATGGTGCAGACAAGGCTCAGAGGATAAAGAGCGGCAAAGCTCTGTGGAGTTTGAACTTCTCCCCAGGTTTGTTCAAACAAACTGTGGGAATGTGTCTCCGTGGGAGGAAGGCCTCCAAGATGCACAGTGTAAGGCAGGCAGGCCAAAGCACAGATGATGCACATTGTGATTTTCTCTTTCTCTCTCACAGCTCCTTGATATCAGGTGAAATTTTTCTCTGAACCCACAAAATTCTGCCACTTTTTCCCCCAAGGCCAGCACCTTGGAGTACAATCCTTGGAGACACCAGACCTACCAAAGGCACTTGGGCTTTTCATCCATTTGTTTTCCTAAAGCTGGGTGGGAAATGCCTATCCTGTGGAGAAGCTGGAGGAGCTGGACCAGGGAGCTTTTCCCTGTTGTTGTCCCTTTGTTTTCCCTGGGCAAAGCCAGGGGGAAGCCAGGACACTGCCTCCCACCAGGTGTGTTCCAGCCCCAATAGCTTCAAAGAAAACCTCGTTAAGAAGCAGTTGAGTTTGGATTAATATTTGATGAGCGACACTGAGCTGCTGTTCAGAGATAAAACATTATTTACTGAGCAAGGGCTTTCCTGCCGGCCCTGAGCCAGCAAACAAACAGTGCTCAGGGGGAAGCACGTGGAGGTGAGGACAGGGGATGCTGTGGGATGGCTCTGAGCTTGGCTCAGCAGGTCCAGGGGGATGGTGGGGCTCAAGCCCTGAGCTGCAGCTGCCACTCACAAAGCTGTGATTTGGGCAGGCAGCGCTCTGCAGGTCCAGGGGGATGGTGGGGCTCAAGCCCTGAGCTGCCACTCACAGAGCTGTGATTTGGGCAGGCAGCAGCCTGGGCTTCAGCCCAGCAGGGGTGGCTGGAACTTGCTTGGACTGCTCTTGCTGTGATCCCTGTCTGGCTGTGGGATGGGAAGAAGTGGGGTAGCACCATCCCTTGGGTAGCTGACAAATAAATGCCCCCCAGCTCCTCCTGACCTCTGCTCCTGCTGCAGCACCTGCTGGACCTTCTGCAACATCCCTCAGCTATGAAGAGCTAGCTGTGTATTGCTCACAGCTGCTGTGCATTGCTCACAGCTGCTGTGCCCAACACCTTGCAGCAGCTGGGAGGGCTGTCTCCCTCTTCCCAGCTATGTCTGTGTGTCTGTCTGTCAGTCCCACACCTTCCTTTGGAAGTGCAGTGGTCCCCAGAACTGCAGCTGGTGCTGGAGGGTGCCTGCACAGGTCTCCCTCTGCCACCAAAGATAACATTATTTGCAAAGGTCTCCGCCAGCCCTGGGGGCAAGAGCTCTGTGTGGATGCACAGAATGAGATTTGTATCACTGCCCTGCACCAGCTCCCCATCGCTCCACAAAAATAATCATCAGCTGAGGAGCCCGAAATGCTCAGGGACTCTGCCTCCTGCAATATTAAACCTTCCCATTTTCTTCTGCCACTTTAAAGATTCTCTTTCTTACTGCGAGTGATAAATAATAACAGCAAAAAAACACCCCACAGACACACAACAGACATCAAAAGCCACGAGAAGATTGGCAAATAGAGAGATCTGAAGGGAGCAAAGAGGAGGCCTGGTTGGGAGTCGGTTCACGTTGCCCTGACTTCTGTTGCTTTCCATTAATTTCACCCGCCATCGCAGGTAGCAGAACAACGGCGACAGCTAATTACTCTCCCTTTCCCTTTCCTGCCCGTTTGCTTGCAGCAAAAGAAAGCCAGTAAATTCCCAAACTCCCCCCTCCCCATCCCAGACCTGTCCAGGAAGCTGCAGAGGCGCGTGGGAGGGGGTGCTGGGGTGGGATGTGCACTGGAGCTGTTTGCTGCTCCAGCCTGGCACCAGGATGCTCCACCAGCAAACGAGCTGGCAGAGGCTGGCAGTGGCTCAAGGGAGGGGAGAGGAAAGGTTAATGTGGTCCCCTACCACCCTTGGGACACCAGGGAGCCTCTTTGGGCTTCCAGCCTCATGTCTATGGTGCTAAAGCAGATGGGGACACATCCATGGAAGTGCTGCTGAGGAGCCCAGGTCCCCTTGAGCCTTTTCCAAGTGGAGGATGCTGCACTGGCAATACCCAAGGAGGTTTCTGGTGGGCTGAGCTGCTCTTCAGCTCCAAATGAAACCTGGCAGAGGTGGGATAAACCCAGGCCAGATGGGTTTAAGACCCTACAGAAGCTTTAGGATGTGTCTGTGCAAAGCCTTCTGTATCTGGAAGGAGGGAAAACATCCAAATGAGCAAACCCCTGCTGCCAGAGGGTTAATTCACCCCTGTGCCAGAACCCCCTGCTCAGGATCACTGTGACACCTCACCAGCCTCTGCCCTCCCCTTGCTTTTGGTGACACTGGCCTGTCCTGTGTCCAAAAGCGAGTGACAGCCCAAGTGACATCGTGGGCAAACAAACCTCCCTGGGGAAATGCTGCTCCTCGCCACAAAACCGCTGCTGCCAGTGAGGGAGCGGGGCTGGGATTTCAGCTCCAGCCTCCTCAGCTAAGGAAAGGAGCAGAGGACCTGTGCCTCCAGCACAGGACAGCCAGCCCCAGCCCTGCCTGCCTCCCAGCACCATGAGATGCCAACAGATTTTAGAGAAGAGAGATTCTTGCTCAGAAAATGCCACTGAGGCCAAAGATTTTGTGAAAGTCTGTCAGTTTTGAGAAAATGCCATTAACCCTCTGCTTTCAGAAGAGAAAACAAGGTGCAGGCTGTAACTTTCCACTCTGGCTCTGGGAGTAGATTGCTCCAAGGTCTCTTTTCCAACCAGGTTTTTCTTGCATTAAAATCGACCTCTGTGTGATTATATAAGCGAGCATGAAGAAAACTTCCTAAGGAAAAAGCAGCTCAATTTAACAAAACCATGTTCTCTATAGGGGCAGAGGGGCCTTTTCATCTCTTGGGGAATTGTGTTGAATTTTGTTTCTTTTCCTTTGCCCTCCTAACTAAGAGAATAGGAGGTCTGAGCTTAAAATCTTGGGTCAGCAGGACCATGGAGGTGGTTTAGTGGCTTCATCCTAACAGAGAGCCCAGTTCATGGATGTTTCCCAAAGGAACATCTATGGGTGAGATATTTGACCTCATGTGCTTTTCCCAGGAAGAAAACCCAGGATGCAAACCCAATGCAAAACCTGTGGCTCCTCAAAAACTCCAGCAAGGTGACAGCTTGCTGGTGTGTTGGTAGCAGGGATGTCCCCACGAAGCTGGCAGTGGATTTATGGCTACAAAAGGGGATTTAGGTTGTTTAAACATTCTTCCTTTGTATTCAGAGTTATTTACTGACAAACATACTGGGGGAGATTAAAAATAAAAAAAATAAGTGTTGTCTGAAGATCTGTGATCTCTGTCCAAGCCTGAGGGAAGCCATAGGAGATACATCAGAGTGGTCCTCCCGAAGGACAAAAAAAAAAAAAAAAAAAAAAAAAAAAAAAAAAAAAAAAAAAAAAAAGAAAAAAAAAGTTCCTATTGTTTTTTTTAAGGCAGAATTAAGTTCACTATCACCAGTGGTGGGGTCCTGAGTGAGCCTGGGGATGGCACCAAGCTCATGTTCTGCCTTCTCAAACCTGCAGATGCCTCAGTCCTGGGGCTTTACACATCCCATCCTTCTCTCCTGGCCAGGTCAAGGTGCAGGAGGCTCCTTGCTTGGATGACCCACTCCAGAGGGCTCCAAGCTTAAGTGCTGGAACATCTGCCACTTTTACATAGTGAAGAGCTTTGGGATCTTATGGAAGGGAAACAAATCCCCCCTTCATCAATCAGAGCCTTTAAGCAGAAGGAAGCCCCAGCGAGCACTGCTGAGTCCTGTTTGCTTGTCACAGTGGTAGGGAAAAAAACCTCGTGTGAAGTTTACATGCTAAGGGAACTCAAGAAATTAAAAACCCAAAGTGATTGAATTTGTTATGCCTCTTTTCTTCCTGCCCAGAATCCCTTATATGGGAAAGCATAGCCTGAATAAACATGTAATTAGTTTTAAGAGCAAAATCCATCATGAAATGAATCCCAAAGCCATTTGAAGCAAAGTAGAATCATGGAGGCTCAGGGGACAGGAAGGATGACAAGACCTGTGGCTTCAGGATAGGTGAGAAGGGAGGAAGAGGGCAGAGGGTGGCATTGCAGCCAGAGGGGACAGCAAAACCTGCATTATCAAGGCAGCAGCAAAGATGGGAGAGGAGTGTTGGATCCACTTCTGCTTGGTGAAGAAAACCACTCAACTTGGCTTGTGCATGGATCCCAAGGTTGGAAACAGCCGAGAGAAATCACATAATGCCAGAAAGGTTTGGGCTGGAAGGGACTTTAAAGCTCTTCTTGTTCCACCCCATGCCACGGGCAGGGACGCCTTCCCCTACCCAGGCTGCTCCAAGCCTCATCCAGCCTGGCCTGGGACACCCCCAGGGATGGGCAACCACAGCTGCTCTGGGCACCCTGTGCCAGGGCCTCTCCACCCTCACAGGGGAGAATTCCTCCCCAGTATCCCCTCTAGCCCTGCCCTCTGGCAGTGGGAAGCCATTCGCCCTTGTCCAAAGTCCAAGGAAGTGGAAACCCTAGAATGGAGCCTTCCAGGCTGCTTCAGTGCACAAGGGATCAGCTGGGCTCAGGGATGATGTGGAAGGTTCCTTTGTTGAGAATCAGGCTGATGGAGCCAGGGTTTTGCCACTGTCTGGTTCCTTCACTAGAAATGGTTGTTCTGCCTTGGACTGTACCAGAACCAGTCCTGGGGTAAGAACCACATGGGTCCTTCATCCAGCCTGCCACACACTTTGTTTTCCTAGCAGCTGTAAATATGAAACCAGAGCTATTTGTATCTTTGACATTAATTGACTTCTTGAATTAATAACTCTTCTGTGTAACCAGGAACACAATTACTGCTTTGTTGTGCTGATATCCAGCTGGAAGGGATGGTTCCTACCTGGAAACTTGATTGTACTAATTAAGCTGTACGAGCCTAACAGGAGGCAGGTCAGGTAACCTGTCCCCGGAGGTGCCTCCTGTTGTTACCCATGGATGGTTGTGCAGAGCCAGAGTGTGGGTGGTGAGCCTGTGTGTGCATGCTCAGGCCTTCCAGGCAGGAGGGGTGAGTGGCTGATGGATGAGGCGGGACAGGGATGTACCTGGTTACACAAAGCTCTTTTCTCCCAAAGTGTGCTGACAGCCTGCCCCGCTTCCCAGACCCATATTTTGTCTGCTTAGACTAAAAAATCCCAACAGTGATAGGAGGGGTGTTTTCTGATGCAGGAGACTTCACAACTAAAGCCAAGGACCCACGGCAGTGACTCTGCTCAGTGCAGAGCATCTGCTCTCCTGCCCATCAGTCCCTGGATGTGCACTCACAGAATCACAGAATCTCCTGAGCTGGGATGCACCCACAAGGGTCATCCAGTCCAGCCCCTGCCCCTGCCCAGACAATCCCACCCTGCCCATCCCTGGCAGCGCTGCCCAAAGGCTCCTGGAGCTCTGGCAGCCTCGGGGCCGTGCCCATTCCCTGGGGAGCCTGGGCACTGCCCAGCACCCTCTGGGGGAAGAACCTTTTCCTAAAATCCTAAACCTCCCTGGCACAGCTCCAGCTGTTCCTTCAGATCCTTTCCCTGGTCACCAGAGAGAAGAGGGAACCCAGGGAGGCTTGTGGCTGGCAGGGACCCCATGCACTGCCTGTACCCCAGACCTCCCTCAGCAAAAAGTGACACATTTCCTGCTGCTCCAAATCTCCTCAAGCACCTGTGCCCTGCTCTGAGCTCACCTCGTGCAGGGGCACTGCAGACTGCGGCTAGCAGATGTGACCCCACCCACTCAGGGAAAATGTCCCACTCAAGGAGATCCCATCCCCTGTGTCCCCTCACATCTCTGGCACCTGCACCTCTGCTCTGGCCCCTCCCGAGCTCAGCTGGGAGGGAGGGCACAGAGAGGTGGCTGCTTAAAGGTTACACGGAGGTAGTGACAGAGCTGCTTTGTTCAAATCATAAAAGAGTGTGCAAAAAAAGGAGAGGAATTCTCCCATAATAGACTTTTCACGTGGCGTGCACTGCTCATGATGCCCCAAACAGATGGCTCTGCCAGCTCAGTGCCAGGCCTCTTAATCTCCTCCAGGTGCCCATGAATCCCTGACTGAGAAGCTGTAGAATGTGGCAGACACTGGTGAGTGGCCGAAGAGGAGCCTCTCAAGGTGCAACAGCACCATCAAGGCCACAGTGGCACCAGGGAGCCACCAGAGTGGGGACAAGGACCCTGCCACAGCAGGGAGGGGTCTGGCTCCAGCCATGGCATACCAGGCAGCAGAGGCCCTGGGGATGAGCCACAGTGAGCACCAAGCAGGGAGAAATGCGGGAGGAGGAGGAGGAACGACCAGAAACCACAGCCAGAGGTGCTGAGCTCTTTTGGGTCACCTGGAGGGGAAGGCGAGATGCCCTCAGCAGAGGGCTGGACTGAGGTGCCAGGGGTGCCAGGAGTGCCACCTCACCTGTACTGGGTGACAGCAGGGTTGGCCTTGGCAGAGCAGTGGAACTTCACAGTGTTGTCCTCCAGCACCGGCTGCGGCTCCACGGACAGGTTCACCAGGGGTGGGTCTGCAAAGAGAGACAGGCCCATGAGCAACCCAGGACAGCTGAGGCATCCCCTGCCTGCTGCCCGCCAGCTTCTCAGGCTACAAAGAAAAACTTGGCTGTCAGGAAGCCTGGCAAAAGCACTGAGACTCCTTGGTGCTGTGATACCACAGAATCCCAGAATGGCTTGGGTTGGAAGGACCTTAAAGATCACCCAGCTCCACCCCCTACCATGGGCAGGGACACCTTCCACTAGACCAAGTTCAAGTCCTTCCCAGCCTGGTCTTGAACACTTCCAGCTTCTCTGGACAACCTGTGCCAGGGCCTCATCACCCCCACAGGGGAGAATTTCTTTCTGAGATCTCATCTAACCCTGTCCTCTAGCAGTGGGAAGCCATTTTTCAGTTTAAAGCCATGTAAGGTTTGTCAGACAGGTTGATGCCATGAACGCTGCTCTTCTCTTGAGGGGCTTCAGCGAATAAGACAGGAAGAGGAGCCACAGACACCATTTGATGTAACATTTCACTTGGAAAATGTGACTGCTGGCTCTGATTCTCATTTAAGGACATAAACTCGCCTGCTTTGAGACACTCCAGTTTAATATCTCGCTGTATAACAATGATTTTTTGTCTATTCTCTAACTTTAAAGTGGCATTTCTGCTCTTTCATCAGCCTAATCATCTCTGCCAAGGCCTTACTGGTGTCACAGCCTGCTCCAATCTTCCAACTGCTCCTCAGTTTCTCTCCTCCTTTTCACATGAGAAGCATCTAAATGCTTTAGCAGCAAATAAAACTTAGGAAAGAACTGATAAAAGCGAGTAGGAAATGAGTGAAACATTCAGATGCAGAATAGCCAGAGTTTTAATTTTTCGTGATGATTGAGGTCTTCAGATTTTGGTTTTAAGCATGGGATTATTTGAGGGCAAAAAGTAGAAAGAAAAGGCCTTGTGGGGTTTTGTTTTGGTGCTTGAAGAACAAGCTGTCCCATGGCAGAAGGACTTGGGGCTCATCGACCCAGCTGAGGGGCTCTCCTCCCCTTGAGGTGGGAGTCTGCTGCACATATGCAAAAACACATCCTAAACCACGACATGTTACGTGTTCAGCTTTCCCTGCTGCCTCTCTCCTCTTCCAATGTCCTTCCCAGCTGGAAAACAGGGAAAGGCTGTAGGTGACAGGGCAGGGGGGCAGAGAAGCCGCGAGGTACCCCCTGGGCCAGGGCACCTCCCTTGGCCCCAGGTGTGCTGGGGCATCCCGGAGCCCTGGGCTGGGTGTGGGGCCAGCACTGGACACAGGGCTCGAGTTCCCGTGGGGATGCTGTGGAGCCACGGCTCCAGCCAAGGCCAAGGAGTGTCCTTGGTTTTCCAGGGATGGAAGTTTCCCTGCTGGCCTCTCCCTCCAGCACAGTCAGGTCAGTGACCGGCTCAGTGCTTTGCTGGAGGCTGCGGGCTCCAGCTGGGCACACCGGTGTGGGAACTGCCTCCACAGCACGGCCGGGTTATTCCAGCCCTGCGAGGTGCCAGGGCAGCTCGGGGACAGCAGCGGAGGGTCGGAGGTGGCCTCGGCAGTGACCTTGGCCGGGCGGGAGGGGAGAAGGAAAGGCGGAGTCCCGGCAGCGCTCCAGAGCCTCCTTCTTCTCCACCCTGTGGTATTTACCCAGCCGGAGCCTGGCTTTGTTGTGAGCAAAACCACCTGCCTTCCTGATGGGAAATTATGACGAGGAAATTATAGGTATTTTCAATTTACCCTAATTTCATTTTAAAATGTGCAATTCAAATGACAATAAAGATGGGCGCAGTTGGGAATATAAATGAGCTTCCCTGACACAGCAGCCCAGAGATGTATAGCGGGCTCCTAATTCATTCCCAGGCATCCTGACACTTCCCTATTGTTAGACAACAACAGCTAATCACCTTCCTTTGTTAAGTATGAATCACACTTCTCTTTAGTAGCTTCCCCATTGTTTGATGGGTTAGGAGCTGTGCCTACGATTTACAGAGAGGAACCTCTTTGTATTAAAATGAGCCCGTCTCCCTCCTGCACTCAAAATAATAAAAAAAAATAAATTAAAAAGACAAAAAAAAAAAAAAAAAAGCAAAGGAAATGAATTAAAGTCTTTGATCTCGCCTTTCAGAAAGGGGATTGGGCTTTCGAGTATTGTGGGTGCTGCGGATAGCGTGGGTTGCGTGTGCCACTGTGTTTCGGGGCATTTTAAAGGGAAAAAAGACACAAATTGTAACTCATCAGGATGTAATTCCACTCAGTTACAATTATAATTCCTGCCTGGCTTCTTGTAATGAATTTGAATGATGGAATGAGATAGAGCCAGCCCACAGGCGGCAGGAGCAGAGGGTGTGAGTGCTCATGCGGGTGCTGTGTCGCACCAGGACTGGCACTGGGATGGGCACCGGGGTGAGCATCACTCCTCGCAGCCCTGCAGCCTGGGAGGCACCTCGGCAAACCCCTCAGCTCCCACTGCTCCCCCTCAGCACCTCAGGAATGGCCGCAGGCTGAGCTCTGGGGGCGGCAGGTGCTGTGCTGGCACTTGCCCTGCCAGGTGCAGATCCCTCTCCGTGCTCCTCTCCCCTGTGGACAAGCTGTTCCCAACCTCTTCACTGGGGCTAAGGTGCCACTTCAACCCTGGGCTTTCCACTCCCCAGTGGGAAGCACAAAAGGGAATCAAACACTGCAAAACTCCAAGGATAAACACAGCAGGAGACCCTCCAGCACAGCGATGTGCCCCTCATCACCCTCCACTTTCCTTCTCCTCCTCCCACCTCCTGCAAAAACATACAGATGCGGCCAAATCCCTTCTTGCTGTGACAAAAAAAGGTGTAAAAATGAGCAACTGCACATGTGTGTGCAGAGGCTTGGAGCAATGGCTTTGGATAAGCAATAACCCTGCTCCTCCCCATCCCGGCACACTGGGTGTGCATTTCCACGGAGCCACTGGGCTCCTGCAGTATAAATAGTTTATGGCATATCAAACTATTAAACATGATTTTAATCCCACTTGTGATGTTCGACGCATAACTCACAGGAGGCTGACTTTGATGTGGCTGGTGGAACGGAAATCACATTGAACAGATGTTCCAGCTGGAGCCGCTTAGTGTTTCCATTACAGAGCCTGCACTGGGGTTTTTTCAGGCTCTTTCTGCCAACCCCCCTTTTTTATATATATTTGGGAGGGGAGGGTTTTATGACTCAGCTCTTTCATTGCTGCTCTCATGGTCAGGCATGAGAGTGATGGGACCCCAATTTCAATTTTCCATCAACTGAAAGAGGATAATCTCTCCCACCATGTACACACCCTTCCTAGGGATCACCTCCATCCTGGTGTTTCTCTGCTGCCTGTAAGCATTGCTGATGTTCTTTTGAGTTGCAGAAGAAAATGAAAGAAAGCACTAGGAGTGATTTACCAGGCTCTTCTTCCTGGGAAGGGTTATTTTTGGTTCCCTGGGATTTTTTTGCAAGGCCACCTCTCAAACCACGCAGCTGGGTGATGTTTGCTATGGTGTGAGTTCAACCTGCACTGCTGGAGGTGGAGAGTGCAGGGTCCAGGGGGATGCTGCAGCTCATGCCAGGCTGGGAAGAGCTCCCCAGCCAGGGGAGCTGCTGCCTGCTTTTCATTATTCCTCCAGAAACCACTTCTTTCTCTCCCTGAGTGCTGCTTCTCTGCTAGATATTGGAAGAAGACCCACAAGCAGGACTTCCCAGAATAATTCCTTAGGGAAAAATAAGTGGTCCAGATATTTTTTGCTTAGGAAAAGCACCTTTAGCTCTTTGCAAAGTGAAAGCAGCTGGTTGTCTACAAGGCTGGGAGTGAGACCTCATGAGCTAAAGCAAGGTTAAAAGTTGCACTTGATGATCTTAGAGGTCTTTTCCAACATTAACGATTCCACGATTCTATTACTGGATGCTGTTAGAGCAGGCTTTTGCATCCAGGTCAAAATCCATCCCACCTCAGCTTGGTTAATCCATCTTACTATTTTTCTATCCCATCACCCATCCAGCTTCGGAAAATTGATATCCTCATTAGCTACCATTAAGAACAACATACTTTTAATAGCTGGGTAGAATATTACTGTTATTATATTCACAGCATGGAGAATTTTAATAGCTCAGAGTGGAAATTGGTGTTCTTTATTGGGTTTTTCTCTTTCCCAAGCAGATTCCATGTGGCTCGGGGATTCAGCTCACGTCTCCAGCCCACACTGTACTGCCCTGGTGTAATGATGTCTCCGCTCCACGTTGTTTGTGTGAGTGTGTCTCCAGCTATTGTAGCTGTTTGCTGGCTGTGAAATAACCCAAGCTATTATCTCATTTTATCTGCCCAGTTCTGTCAGGACATGCAGCCAGCAACCCAAGAGCCTGGTAATCTTCCGGCAGCAAAAGCTGGAAGTCTTAAATGGTGAATTTTCTGCTGTGCTTGAGTTTGTTCAGTTGAGTTTGCCAGTTTTAATTGGTCTCTGGAAAGCAGCTGGCATGCTAATATTGAACATCCTGCTTTTGCAAGTCGTGGGTAAATACAGCTGCAGGAACTGGGTGTGTGAATGGAGCGTGGCTGGAAGGGGTTAGGAGGAACCCAAGAGCAATGGCTGCTGCAGAGGAGGAGGGAAGAGGCCTGTGAAAAGTGAATTTTGGAAGAAGGCAGATTTTGCTCTGTGGATTTACAGTAAAGGGTGAATGGTACAGCCCTGTCCCCTGAGGTGGTGACTGGCTCTGGCTTTGTGTCATGGGAGGGGCACTGTCCTGATCAGGTGTCTCACAAAAAACATATCACTGAACTGCCCGTAAGTCTGGAAACACACAATTCTGCACCAGAAATCCTAACGGGAATTATCTCTGCTACTGGCCATGACCAGAGATGTTGCTTGCTCACTCAAACCCTCTGGGATCCCTCCCTGCTCCAAAGACCCCCGAGGGCCTGGATGAGGGCACAGCTGGGCCACCCAGAGCATGGCAGCTGGTACTGCTTTGCTCAGATCCATGGACATACAGGAAGCAGGATATCTCTGTAGTGTGGGTGTTCCTCAGGGAGCTCAGGGGTCATGAAATCTCCTGGCTGTGACTTCACTCTTGATACATCAGTAAATCCCAGTAAGGAGAACCCCCCCATGCTGCTCCTGCCTGGAGTCAGAGCGCTGCGGGCAGCCCTGGCTGGAGAGGGCAGACAGGACCGGGTGTCCCAGCAGCCAGGGTGGCTCAGGCAGCTGTGTACTCACGCTGGATGTCAATGGTGACAGAGGTCTCCTTCCCGCTGGGAATGGCTTTGTTGGTGGCACGGCACACGATGCTCTCCCCGTTCTCGATGTCGGACGGGGCGATGAACAGGGTGCTCATGATGCTCTCCCTCTTGCCATCACGGAGGAGTGTCTGCCAGGGGGAAACAGGGATGAGGAAAGTGCTGGAAATGAATTTGTAGAAAACTCTCAAAGCCTGACAGAAGGCTCACACAGTGTGCATCTGTATGTAAACCTTGAGATAAGCCATGCTGACTTAGAAATGCCATGGAACAGGACAGACATTGTTGAGAGAGAAATGGAACTAGAAACAAGTTTTAAAGGTTGCCTTACAAATAAGGCTGGATACTTTGGAGAAATAGAGCTATGAAAGATGCATTGTAGTAGGACCCACAAGGGGTAATTTTAGATGACTGGCTTTAAGGCATGGTGTGGCAAATTTGATAGGCCAAGAAAAACTTATCGTGTATTCTAATTAGGAGATGGCTTCGGATTGTGATGGCATAAATTATAATATCTGTAGTATTTCACCCTCCACATGAGTTCTGGCTCTGGCAGGGTTGTTTTGTATTACTGCATTTTTATTTTATTTTTATTTTCTTCCCTAATAAAGAACTGTTATTCCTATTCCCATATCTTTGCCTAAGAGCCCCTTCATTTCAAAATTATAACAATGTGGAGGGAGGGGTTTGCATTTTCCATTTCAGGGGAGGCTCCTGCCTTCCTTAGCAGACACCTGGCTGTTCAAACCAAGACAGGTGGTTACCAGCTCTGCCTGCTCAGCCTTGGCACCGTGCTTCTTCCCTGGATTTATCTGACTTCAGTGTGGTGCCCTGCTGTGCCTCTTTTGGGAGCACAGGAGCCTGGGAGTGCTTCCTTACCATCCCCTAATCCTCCTGCATGTTCTTACAGGAGGTCACGTCACCCTGTAACCCTGACTTTGATAAGCTGAGCCCTCGGAGCTCTCAAGATGTTGTGTGGTTTTCAGTCTTTTAATCATTCTCCAACCTCTGACCTCTCTCTGGTTTATCCACAGTGGATTTTGGACCCTGCCAGGCAGTTTTTCCTTCTAAGTCTGTATCCTTCAAGTTTGTTCCTCACAGTGTAAGACAGGACTTTACTGGGAGATACACAGATGTCAGCAGGATGTGTGCATGTGGCACTTGGGGATGTGGTTTAGAGGTGGCCTTGGCAGTGCTGGGGGAGTGGCTGGACTTGATTTTGGAGGGCTTTTCTGACCTAAATGATTCTTTGATTCCAAGACTAATGCTTTCCCTGGGTCATCATGGCACAGCCTTCATGCACACAGGTTTGTGCCTCTCAAGCACATGAGACAAGGGATTGTGCTGAGAAATTGTCACCACTATTAGCCCAGAATCCCAGAGTCATGAGGGTTGGAAAAGCCCTCTGAGATCGAGTCCATCCATTTACCCAGCACTGACAGCACTGACCCACTAAACCACGTCCCTCTCCACCACATCCACAGGTTTTTGGAACACTTCCAGGGATGGGGAATCCACCACCATGCTGAGAGCCCGTTCCAATGGCTAAATACGTTTTCAGTAAAGAAATTTTCTCAATATCCCATCTAAACATCCCCTGGCACAATTTGAGTCCATTTCCTCTCCTCCTGTCCCTGCTCCCCTGGGAGCTGAGCCTGACTCCTCCCCTGGCTCCCTCCCCTCTCAGGGAGTTGTGGAGAGCAAGAAGATTCCCCTGAGCCTCTTCTTCTCCAGGCTGAGCCCCCACAGCTCCCTCAGACACTCCTGGTCCTCCAGCCCCTTCCCCAGCTCCCTTCCCACCTCTGGACACAAATGCAGGATGCTGCCCTGTCCTTGCTTTACTGTCACCCTCTGTACTCTTCCCTTGGGGAGCAAGACCCCACTTTTGGTGCTGGGGTTGAGGTGAACCCTAAGTCTGTGCAGAATTTTCCCTATTTGAGGTTAACCTCCAAATCCTGCAGGATCTTGTAATGTTCCCTGTCTCCTTCAGTAGGGCTCAGGGGGATTTCAATCAGCTGTGGCTGTTCTGTGCTGCCTGGCTGGGATTGCAGGGGGCTGCACATGGATCATTTAGTGGACTGGAAATTCAGAGTAACAAAGAAATTATCACTCAGTGTGAATGGTTTCAGGCAGTCAGTAACCCAAACAGGACTTCTTTTTTGGTTGGCTAGAATATCTGGATCAAAGGAAAGCTGGGTTGGGTCTCAGTTCTCTTGAAAAAGCAGAAAGAGGCAAATTGATGAACTATTTTAAATGGAGCTTCAAAAGGGAAATGTTTCTAAGACCCCAAAAATCCAAACTTCCCACTCAAAAAATGTCTAAAATTGTCTGCTAGTTTTCTAAAGGCTGACTTTCTTTTTTAATGTGGAAGGGTCTCATGGAAACCTTCAGGAAGTCAGGAAAAAATGAGGTTCAACTTCAGAAACAGAGGTTTCTGGACTCCAGGAGGAGGGAAGGATGCCTCCCCCCATGCAGAACAGGGGTCCCCTCCCAGCCCATTCCTGCCAACTGCTTAAAATGCCATGGAGATCTCTGTGCTGTAGGAGATGGATCTGCAGCCTGGAAAACTGTGCTTTGGAAGGGTGTTTTGTCAGAAATATTTTAAAGATGGGCATTCCTCCTTCTCTGCTCCCCACTGCTTGTGGGTCTGCAAGGGAGAGGGCTCAAAATTTGACACCCCTGGAAGGGAAATCTGGGGGCGAGGGGGATAAGCTGTGAACAACTGCACATCAACAGCCTGGATTTTAATTAATTCCACTCCGTTTGAGAGAGGGAGAGCGAGAGAGGGGTCAGTTCTCCCTGGCTCTAATTAGTGCTGCCTCTCTCACGGCAGGCAGGGAGATGGGGCACGTTCCCCCTGCTCACCCCTGGCTGCAGGGAAGCAGCTCAGCTCCAGCAAGGAGGAGGAGGAGAGGGAGGAGGCATGGAGGGTGTTCTGCCTCCTCTGCTCTCCCCAGCAAATCAGGATATTGCTGGAATGAGGCTGGATGGATGCTGCACAGTGGCAGCAGAGGATGAAATGTTTATTAAAGATCTTTGGGAGCTTGAGCAATGGCTCTGACTGCCCACTTTGAAGTTTTGGCTGCAAACTGACCCATTTTAGGTTTCAAATTTTGCTGTTTAGAAAATTTCATTAAAACTGTCAAGTGTTACTGAATCTTTCACACTCACCAGCCATCAGGAGCCCATAAACAGGAGAACATTTGGGGTCCCATTCCCAGTGTGCTGCTGATTGCTCTTTGGTTATTTCCTTCATGACCCAATAAAGATTTTCTGTCTAAATTAAAAAATGCCAAGAACCATGACAATTTTTCTTGGAAAACTGCAGTTAGAGGAGGGGACAGATCTCACTGCAACCACCCCTTTGATTCAGAGCTCCTGCTGCAGAGCCAGAACCAGGGCTGGGTCAGTGCTGCTGTACACAACATTGACACCACATCCAGGTGGGATTAACAGGGGAGAAGTGGCCACACCAGGTGATGACAAGCTGTGAGAAGGTACAAAAAGCCAAATTCAGAGCAGAGCCCATTTTGGTGACAGTATGTGGCTTCTCACTTGCATCCTGCTGACTGTTTCCTCCCAGGCTCCCCAGTGGGAAGGGATGCAGGGTGAGAGTCTGAGCTCTGTAGAGGGTGCTGCCTCAAATATTTTGGGGTTGTGTGAAGTGCCAGGCCTGGTAGCCCTTTCATGAGCACAGGCCTTGTCCCAGCCCCATCCTGCCTCACCTTGGAATAGGTGGCTCCATTGATGACTTCTCCCCTCCTCATCCAGATGATGGAGGCTGCTGGCTTGGCGTTATCTGCGTGGCAGGTCAGGTTCAGGGGGTCTCCTGCTCTCAGGCTGATGATGGGCCCCCCCAAAATGACAGGGTCATCTGGAGGAACTGCAACGAAACAGCACAGAGCAGACAATGTCATTAGAAGCATGAACCCCACCTTCCTGGAGTCATCTGTGGGGGCTGAGCTGCCAGGGCTGGCCTGTGACCTCTCGGACTCTGCAGATGGTTTGGGATGGCCATGGCAGTGCTACCTCCTGTCCCCAGGTGAGAGCCACCTGCCTTCTGCTGCTCTGTGCCCCAGATTTGACCTCCAGCAGCAGCAGCCTCTGAGGGGCCTTGGGCCAGGTGGCTGCAAGCTTTGCAGGAATATGAGGGATCAGGTCTGTGGCAGATAAATCCACTGAGGGCTACTAAATCCTCAAAGCCCTGGATGTCCCTGAGCTGCAAACTCTGGGAGGATGGTGAATATTGAAAGCAATATCCCTGCTTGAAATATGCCTGTTTCCTGTGTCTGCTCCTCTCTTCCTCCCTGGGGTCTGTGACTGGCTGCTGCTGGACACAGGTACAGGGCTTGGAGAGGATGGGTGTGACCCTGGCTCTGGCTGCAAAGGGGGAGGGAGGTGAGGCTGCTTTGGGGTTGAAGGGCAGGGGAAGTTGGATTTGGACCTGCAGGACTGAGGGTGGAATAACCTCTGGGCATCAGGAGTGTCACCTCCAGGTGCCTGCCTGCCTTTGAGGAGGGCTTCCTTGGCAGCCCTCTGTCCCAGAGGGACCACGGAGGAATGGGGACACTCCCTGCTCTCTTTGATGTCCCTCTCACTCCCACAAGCAGGTTGTGGTCACCTCCTGCCACAGAGAGGCTTCTCAGCACCTCCCTCTGGGAATGCAGATCTAGACGGGGGAACAGAGACATTTAAGACCTCAGTGTTCCTTTGAAGGCACCTGAGAGCCCATGGGAGGCTGCAGCTCCAGGCTCTGCTGGTATCTCACAGCCCTGGGCATCTCTGCTGGAAATGAAACCAGAGACAGGGACAGGTGGAAACAGCGAAGCACAGGAGGGACACCTGAGTGTGGTCTTCTCTTTTGGGACCAGCTCTTGAACCTGGCACCCCAGAATGCTAAGAGATGGGAAATCCAGCTGGAGAAGGGGGCTGCTCTTTAATCCGAAGGGAGGAGCTGTTATCTCTGCTACCCTGAGGGTCTGCTCCATCCAGGATCTGTGCTGGAAATGGAGCTTTGTCCAGCTCCTCATGGAATCAGGGCATTGGAAAAGACATTTAAGATCAAGTCCAACCATTTCCCCATCACTGCCAAGCCCACCACTAAACCATGTCCCCAAGTGCCACATCCACATGGCTTTTAAATCCCCTCAGGGATGAGGACTCCAGCCTGTTCCAGAGGTGAACCAGGAAAAGTTTGGCCTTACTGACCACTGGTGGGTGTTTCAAGAGATCAAGAGATAAAAAGTTCCTGACTAAGTAAAACATATGCAGTTTCATTTCTGCTCTGTGAGAGACCCGAGCTCAGCCCTCCTCTCCCTGGCTCTTTAACAGCATCCCCAATCCCATGGGCGCCTCACGTAATTCCAGGGAAAAGCAGGGAACCTCCTTGTTGCTGAAAGCTGCTGGCAACTCCCTCCCTGAGAGCCCTTCCAGCCCAAAGCACTGCCCAAAGGCACTGAGCTCTTCCCAACCATCACCCTTGGGAAAACAAATGCTGCACTTGCCACAGACAGATGTGTTGGGGCACATCTGTCCTGGGGCCCGTGTGGGGCTGGGAGACCAGCAGGAATGTGAAGGACATGTGAAAGGCATTCTCAAGAAATGGGAAATTGCTCCTTCACACCCTGCTCAGAAGTGGGTGGCAGAACCCTCCAACTCTCATCATCTCCAGAGGGGGTGCAGTTGGGTGAAATCCAACGATTTTCTGCCAAAGTGGAGCTGGTTTTGTTCCAAGTCAGTGCTGCTCCCCCTCAGAACCAAAGCTGGCCTAAGCCCCCTCTGAAATCCCCAAGCCTGGCTTTGCTCCTGAGCTGCCCCAGCGTTGTGGTTGGCTGAGGAGGATCTAAAATCTCCAGTGCCGGGCTGGGGTGGGAACTGGGAAGGGATTATGGTCCCTGACAATCCAGAGGCGACTGCCTGCCCCAGGCCGGGATTTGCAGATGTGCTGCGGGCACACCCTGCTGCGCACACGCGGCTGCCAAGTGCTTGGAGTAATGGGATTTTTCAGCTCAGTGGGTGGAACCCAAGGACCGGGGAAAAAGCTTTCTACACGGATTTTTTTTTTTTTTTTTTTTTTCCTCAGGCTAAAAGAGTGGAACAAGAAAGTGAAAATCTGTGGTTTGGGTTAGTTGGAACGGCTGTCACTGAGATGTGAAAATGGGAACAATTTTGCTCTATTCTGATGTTATTTAACTATAAAGGAAGTATGAATTTTAATTTTTAAGACTTATTTATTTTATTTCACTGGATGAGTTTATGCTGTTTAAAACAAAATCTGGCATTTTTCAGTAGTTTTTTCTCCCCTCACTGAATCCATTAATTGAATTTGACCTCTGCTTGTAAAAAATACTGAAAATTCATCTTGTAGAGTGGGAAAAAAAACAACCCAAAAATCTTTCTCTGAAGACCATCTTGGAATTTAATGAAGGAATTTTTATGGTGGGATGCTTGACATTCCTGACTTTTTTCTCTGGTATTCCTGCAGCAACATCTCCCCTGCAAAGCAATCTAGCGTGTCCATTAGGGGATATTATGGGACAGGGGAGAACATAATGCAAACAAACATAGAATCACTTGTCTGGCCTGTGCCAGAAATCCTCAGTTTTTAGTTTTGCTCCTGTTTCTCCCTATGGGATCAGCAGCCAGCCTTCAGGAGCTGCTTATGGCAATGAGGAGAGGATGGGTTCTGGCTATCTCTTCCCAAGTAAATGGCTTTCATCACCCAGTCCTCCAGGTAGCTGTGAATTATTGATGTCTCCCGGCTCCCTAACAGGGAATTTGCTTGGGGTGGAGGGTTGATGAAGAGGAATCAGTGATGTCTTTCTAACTTCTGCAATATGAAGGATGGAGGTATTCTTTCCCCACCCCAACTCCAGCCTGGAGAGGAGGCAGAGGAGGAGGAGGAGGAGAAGAATGAAAAGATGAAAAGGGGAGAAGAAGAAAGGAGGGAAAGCAAGAAGCCATGATCCATTATTCATCCACTGTGCTCCCAGGATTGGTTGTTATTATGAGGCACCACTACAGAATCTGGTCTCCTAATTTTTAATCACGTAGCTATGGAAGCACTAGCCTTCCTGATTAAACCAGGGATATAAATAGGAAGAGTTGTTTGGGGTTGCAGGGGGGGTTATTCCTGATAGCAAAGCAAATGAAGTTAACCCGCTCATGCCCAGGAAGATTGAAATGATGGAGAAGGGACCCAGGACAGCTCAAGCCCACAGGAGCAGAAAGCTGGATGGAAAGGACCTCAAGGCACACCAGGAGAGGTGTAGTTGGGATATTAGGGAAAAATCCTTTACTGAAAGGATGGTCAGGTGGGAACAGGCTGCCCAAGGCAGTGCTGGAGGCCCCATCCCTGGATGTGGCACTTGGGGACGTGGTTAATGGTGAACATGGTGGCAGTGCTGAGGGGACTCGATGGGCTTACAGGGCTTTTCCAACCTGAATGATTCCATGTCCCCATAAATTGTCCCCAAATGGACATGAGAGTGAGACCTTCTGGGGTGGAGGTGAATCACCCTAGCAGAAGGTCTCCTGTTCCTCACATTGCCCTAAAGACCTCAGCTGGACACTTGTCTCTCTCTTCAGTGCAGAAAAAACTTTCCAAAGAAATGCTGACAAACTTTTCCCTGCCAAACCTCTCATTTTCTGTCAAAATACAGGATTTGCTGAATATTTTTAAACCAGTCTTGGACAGGCTTCAATCTATTCTCCATAGCTCTGGGCTGCCTGGATGAGAGGGGACAGCCTGGGCTCTCTGCCCTATGGAAAAGTGCACTTACAGCACATCATCACAAAGAAACACAACTAAATGACGGTGCTCTTGGTGCATTCATCAGCTTTTAAAATTACTTGTTAGAGGCTTTCCTGCACACTGTCCTACCCTGCACAACTTGGTTAATTAGTGACCCCCACAGAATTCTTCTGCTGGGCTGAGACCCCAGGCTAACGCTGCCTTTAGGAATGACCTGGATGTCTTTAAATGCTCCCAGCAGCTGGACAAGGATGTGGCAAGCAAACAGAGCCTCAGTCATTAGCAATAGCTGCTGAGATAACAGGATCCTCCAGCAGCCAGGTGCTGGAAGTGCAGGAAGCAAAAAGCCCTGCAGCCAGCAGTATATTTTCCCTAATTAAGGCTGCTTTGCTGTGTTGTTGTGCCTAGTACCTTACTGCTGCTGGGTTTGTGTAGCCACCTCCTCTTCTTGGGGCCAAGCTCTCCTTCAGTGTTAAGTGATTCAACCCCAACACCTTCTGGTGGCAAGGGTCACCCAGCTGCTGGGCTGGAGAGGCAGACACAGCAGCCCCTGAGGGCTGCCCTGAGCCAAATATCTGCCAGGAGTGTTCAGCCGGTGTTAGACTCAGCACAAGAGTCCCAGTGGAATGAGATCCCTTGGATAAGGCCTTGCTGATGCGTTGCTCATCTTCATGGCTCCCCTTCCCCAGGGGCTCTAGGCCCAGCTCATGTGGGAGTTAAACAAATAACAGTGACCAGAGGAAGCTCCTGGTGATCACCATGTGCCATGAACCACTGGAAGGATCTTCCTGGCCCCAAAGCTGAGAGAACAAGTGTAAATAATTTAGACTTGTTTATCCTGGAGAGGAAAAGGTTCTGGGGAGACCTGAGAGCCATTTCCAGGGTCTGAAGGGGCTCCAGGAGAGCAGGAGAGGAATTTGGGACAAGGAGTGGAGGGACAGGACACAGGGAATGGCTCCCACTGCCAGAGGACAGGGATGGATGGGATATTGGGAATTAGGAATTGTTCCCTGTGAGGGTGGGCAGGCCCTGGTACAGGGGGCCCAGAGCAGCTGTGGCTGCCCCTGGATCCCTGGCAGTGCCCAAGGCCAGGCTGGGCAGGGCTTGGAGCAGCCTGGGACAGTGGAAAGTGTCCCTGCCATGGCAGGGGGTGGCACTGGATGGGCTTTAGAGTCCCTTCCAAACCTATTCTGTGATTCTGTGATGAATCAAGAGTATCCCCAGCCTCCCCAGTGGGGACAGCTGCCTCCCAGTGAGCACTCAGTGAGAACACAAGGCCCTGTGGGGATGAAAAAGCCAGGCTGAGCGCAGGTCCCTTTGCTGCTGTGTTGTGTCCCTGCAGGAAGGGAAGCCCCAGAGATCCAGCTGGCTCAGCTGAGCCCCTCGTGCAGCGAGGGGGGATGTGGGAGCTTTGCTCTGCTCTGCCAAGTGTTTGTGCATTCTGACATGGCCTTGCAGCTTGTCAGGGAAGCATGTTCAGCTCTTGTAGACAAGCCAGGCTTATGAGGCATCACAGAGCAGTTGCTGGGCCTGACCGGATTTGGCGCTGCCCTGACCTGCAAGAGCCGCTTGCCCTTGGGGAGGGTTTGGAATACAAAGCCTGCAAACAGAGTTTGCCTTTGCAAATCCCATCTCTGCTCCATGCTGGGGCTTTGGGAGTGCAGGTTTGCTGGCAGGCAAGGCACTGGTGAAAGATGCACGATTCAACCTGCAGCCTCTGGAAAATCCTTCCCTGGAAGACTGTGATCCTCTGATCTAGTGGAAGGTGTCTCTGCCTGTGGCAGGAGGGTTGGACCAGACAGCCCTCCAACCCCAAAAATTCTGTCTCTATTAATCTGTCCTGGTCCAAAAGGTGGTCAATGTATCAAGGCTTTGGAGCTGTGACTTTGGCAGTAAGTTCTTGCTAATGATATTCAGCAGAATGAAGAGTTAATTGGCTGTGGTATCATTTCTGTGCATCATTTGGGATCAGACCATCCTCTTCTCTGCTTGAGAGCTGCAGGGAGCTGCCTTCTCTTCCCAGACAGTATCTGCTTTCCCCACCAGCCTTGGGGGCATTTTGGAGCTTTAGTGGTGTTGCTCTGCACGATGCTTTTGAGATTCTGGGGTGTTTTGGCCACACTCATGGATGCAGAACTCCCTGGAGCTGATCAAAGGAAAAGAGCAGCTCCCCTGCCAGGAGAAATCGGCAGAGGTTGGGCTGTTTAATTGGCAAAATGAAGGCTGGGAGGCTTCACTGGCATGAGTTACAGTGAAAGAACCAGAAGTAGGTTAGGAGAAGACAAAGGAAAAAGCAGGAAAATTTGGGTGCTGGGGGAGAAAGAAGGTTCTCTGTACCATCAAATGTCTAGGAAAGCTTTCCAGGGGGAGGAAAAGGGGCTAGAACACAAAACTGCTTTTAGGATGAAGCTTGCTACATGGGATAAGAGAATCCCCTTACAGGGATTGTGTTTCTGGCAGAGTTTTCCAGCAGACTGCTCAGGGTCTCGCTGTATTATCAACCCTGAAGGCTGCAAATTGTGAGGGCCTAAACCACTGCAGAGCAGCTTACAGCTCCAGGAGCGTTTAGCTTTCCATTTATCAGGCCTTTACACATTTAGGATTCAGATTTCCAGCAGTTCTTCAGAGCTAGGAAGGATATAAACAGACTCTTAGGTTTTGTCCAACACTTGAAAGGCAGGGATTTTGCTGTCTGAGCATTGCCATGGGCTGGGCTTCTCAGGGCAGCACCAAGTGGGGACTTGGGGCAGGACTGTGGGGCTCAGTGACCGAAGATCTGCAGGAAACCTAGCCCTGGATGCTGACTGCATCCTCCCCATCACTGTGCTCATCTGTTCTACCTCTCCCCTTCCTGATGCAATTAGGATTTCAATCCTTTTGCTTTGGCAGGTAAAGAAAAACAAAACACACAGAGCAAGTGGTCAGAGTTTAAATGGGGTCAGCACAGGGCTCAGAGTCCTTCCTGACTCCAGAGCGGAATATTCCCCCTTCAAGTATGACTGAGCAGATCTTCCTTGGCATCCTACATCTGAAACCTGGAGACCAATCTTGTCTGCAGCTGCTCAGCAGGAGGAGGCTCCACTCTTATCCTTATCTCCCTATGCTGGGCTCACCCCCAGCAGTGTGGGCAGCAGGATGGGTGAGGGGATCCTGCCCTTCTGCTCTGCCCTTGTGAGCCCCATCCACAGAGCTGAGTCCAGCTCTGGAGTCCTCAGCACAGGGAGGACCTGGAGCTGCTGGGGTGAGACCTTGGAGATGCTCCAGGGCTGGAGCCCCTCTGCTCTGGAGCCAGGCTGGGAGAGCTGGGGGTGCTCACCTGGAGAGGAGAAGGCTCCAGGGAGAGCTCAGAGCCCCTCAGGGCCTGAAGGGGCTCCAGGAGAGCTGGAGAGGGACTGGGGACAAGGGGTGGAGGGACAGGACACAGGGAATGGCTTCTACTGCCAGAGGGCAGGGATGGATGGGATATTGGGAATTAGGAATTGTTCCCTGTGAGGGTGGGCAGGCTCTGGCACAGGGTGCCCAGAGCAGCTGTGGCTGCCCCTGGATCCCTGGCAGTGCCCAAGGCCAGGCTGGGCACGGCTTGGAACAGTCTGGGACAGTGGAAGATGTCCCTGCCATGGCAGGGGTGGAACTGGATGAGCTTTAAGTTCCCTTCCAATCGAAACCATTCCATGCCTCTGTGATTGTTTAAACAATCCCTGGAGCTGTCTGCACCTTCCCTACATGACAGGCTGAAAACAGCCCAGCCTGTGCTGTCCACGGCCAATTTACAGAGGCCACACTACTCTGGGATGAGCTCTGGCATTGTTTCCAAGCATCCAGCCCCCTCTGTGTGCTGCCAGCCCCTGGCCCTGCTGAGATTGGCATGGCATGGATGGCTGGTGCTTTGTGGGTGCCTTCCTGCATCCATCCCATGCCAAGCCCTGGCAGGGTCACCCACCCTGGGCTGGGTGGCAGTAGGATGGGATTCTTGCTCCGTGCAATACAGAGCTGTCCCCTAGTCCTTGCTCGGTCAGGGGTGGATGGGAAAAGGAGGATGTCGTGTCTACAGGTTCCCTGTTGTCCCTGCTGTGTCCTGGCACATCTTTCCCAGGTTCATTCCTCCCTCCTGCCCACAGAAACTGAGCCTGGAGAGCCTGAAAAATGCTGGGCAGCTCCTGATGCTCCAGAACTGCTGCCAGGAGAGGGAAAGGAAAGAGATGCAGGGAAACAGCACAGCCTGGGGAAAACACACTAAAAAATAAATCAAAAGAAACAAGGGGAGCCAGGGAGAAAAATAGTGATGAAAGTTTAAATAGTGCATCTCTCTCTCGGTCCTATTTGTCTTGTGGCACTTCAGTGTGTGTGTGTAAGCAGGAGGGGCCGGGGGGCTGCCAGGAATGCTGCCTCCTCTCCATCCCAAGCACCCACCTGTGTCCCTGCTTCCCCAGCTGAGCCTCATTCATGGACCCTCCTCACATTAAGGAGCTCATGAGAAACAAACCATTAATATTTCCTGAAATTCTCCCCCCCCTTTTTTTCCCCCTATTTTCTCCTGATGATTTGTCTCTTTTTTCATCCAGCCACTGAAAGTCTCACATGTTCCACATTTCTAGGGTCAGCAGCATGGATTTCTCCAGTGGAACAGTGTCTTGCTGGAGAATGCAGATGCCTAAAATTCAGAAATGATTCCTAGAGATGGTTTCATCTCACTGCAGCAAAGCACAGCTCTGCTTTCCCACTCACTGCCCAGGAGGGGCTGATTTTCCTCCATCTAAGCTCTCTCCAGGTCATTTTGAGGAATATCACTGGAATACTCTGCTTTTTCATGCTGAGGAGGGGTTTGCTCCCAGATTCTTGGCTAGAGAGTGTTTTAAATATTCAGTTTTCACAATGGATTGGAATTAAAGCAAATGTCAAAGTTCTGAAATCCTTTGTGAGAGCTGGCTCTGGGCAGGATCCATTTTGGAGAGCACACAAGCAGATCTGACATGGGATAAGTGAGCATTTGTATTCCAGTGAAAAGCCTTCTATGCAAGGAGAAAGAAGTTTTGGCAGCCCCTTTCCACACTTCAACAAAGATCCAGATGCAGTGCAGGCAGGTAGCTGGCCAGGTATGGATTGTTCACGTGGAATGTTCACTCTGCAAAGAGTAAAAAACTTAACATTTTCTCTCCCAGCTGAAAGGGCAACACAATGCCAAAGAATATATTGCATTTGCCAGGTCCTCGTTCGATTCTCCCCAACAAGGCAGTGTTTGTGGATGGATCCTGTCAACAGCTACTGCCAAGCCCTGACTCAGGGCAGGGTGATTTGGAGGGAGCTGTTTTGCTTTGCTGTGTCTGCCCTGCCTGTAAACTGAAGATTGTTGCCCACAACTGAGAGAGGTGGGCCCGTGATCCAGGACAACCATGATTAATGGCTCCAATTCTACCTGTCAGGATGGTGGAAAGTCAGGGTAAAACTTCCCAGACGTGTCAGCAGGGATGGGAGAGGAGTGGAGGAAAAATTACCTGCCCACCTGGCCTTGTTACCACTGATGTAATCAAATTTACTGATAAGAGCCCCTGTCACACACAGGATCCCTGTGCTGGGGATGCCCCTCCCCAGCACAGGCAGCTGAATATAAAATCATGGAATCATGGAACAGTTTGAGCTGGAAAGGACCTTAAAGCTCATTTTGTTCCACCTCCTGCAATGGGCAGGGACACCTTCCACTGTCCCAGGGTGCTCCAAGCCCTGTCCAACCTGGCTTTCAACACTGCCAGAGATCCAGGGGCAGCCACAGCTTCTCTGGGCACAGGGGAAACTGAGGCACAGATAGACCAGCTGTTCTGAATTCCAGGTTTTCCCAGCTGGAATATCTCTTCATCTCTGCTCTTGTGCAGGCCTCCTGCTCTGCCCAGCTGCCCTGCACCAAGACCTGTGCCAGTCCCATGCAAACCACACCCCTCCCCTCCACTGGAGGCATGGCAGGGGGCTGTGGTTTGGGTGTCCCAAATTTTTGGGATCTTCTGTGAGAAAAGGAGGCTCAGGGGGAACAACTCCCTGACAGGAGAGGGGAACCAGGTGAAGGTCTGGCTCTGCTCCCAGGGAACAACAGACAGGACAAGAGGAATCAGCCTCAGACTGCATGAGGAGAGGGTCAGGTTGGACATCAGGAGGAATTTGTCCATGGAAAGGTGATCAGGCCTTGGCAGGGGCTGCCCAGGGTGGTGTTGGAGTCCCCACATCGGGAGGTGTGCAAGGAACAACTGGATGTGGCACTCAGTGCTCTGGGCTTGGATTGGTCACAGGTCGGACTTGCTGGTCTGGGAGGTGTTTCCCAGCCACAATGGTTCTGGAACCCTCCAAATGAATGTGGGACTCCACAGAGGCTGCAGCATCCTCACTGATCCTGCACTGGGTGATGGTTAGGGATGCTGAAACTAAAGAGCACAGTCCTGGGTCAATCTTCTTTGGAGGCAGCAGGAACCTGGTGGATACAGGAGCCCCTGGGAATCAGGGAAGAGCCCAGGAGATTGCAGAGATGTTCCAAGCACATCTCACTTTGCTGTAGCTAAAAACCACCCTCCTACAAAGAGAAACACAAAGCTGAAGGAAAAGGCTGAGCCATACCCTGGCTCGCCTCAGCTGCAGGACATGCCTGAACCTTCTCCTGGGAGGGGGATCAGCAGGAACATCATTATCTCCCCAATGTAGGCCAGCACCCCTGCCTTCTCCTCCCCCTGCACGCAGCTCCCGGGTGCAGACTGACAGATCAGAGAACGCAGGCGAAAAACTGAATTCATTATTTTTCCCATATGTCAGATAGTTTCAAATTGTTAAAAAAAAAAAAAAAAAAAAAAAAAAGAGGGGCATTATTACTGTTCATTAAAAATAGGAAAAAAAGGAAAACAGGAGCAAAACCCTGAGCTGGTCCCCTTCTTCTAGTAAGAGCTGCTCTTAGATCCCCTCTCTTGCAGGATGGGGGGAAAACTCCTGCCTGTCTCCTCCCAGGAGGTGCCATGGAAATTCAGTGATTCACAGCAGGATGACATGGGAGACTGGGACCCGGTCGTTAAGGTTTGGGGCTTGATTATCTGCATCTGTTTTGAGGCTGCACGTGCCTTGAGCTCATTAGCCAACACCTCTTCTGTTAATTAGCTGTGGTATTTACTATCCTAATAGCACCTTCCAGGCCCAGGAGCCTGAGCACAGCTGGATCCTGCATTTCCCTTGGGATGGGCCTGAGAGGGAGCTGGAAAGGTCCAAGAGCAAGGCAAGCACCACCTCCCACTGTGCAGCAGCAGGAGACCTCCCTGTTTCAGCCTGAATCCAGGGTCCCAGGGATGGGCACAGCCCTTCCCAACGCCCTGCAGGCTGAGGAGAGCGAGGGGAGGTTTGTATTTTGAGCCTTGCTACATCTCTAGCCTCAGCCCCGGGCTCCTGTCAGATGCTCAGGGACAAGGAGACAGAACGAGATTGAGTTTCCAGCTCAAAATCTCATTTTCACCCTTGTGGCCCCAGTGCTGATTCACTTGCTCAGTGCCAGAGGCTTTGCCCTCCCCTCTCCCCTGGCATTTCCCTGCCTGGCCCAGCTGGGATGTGCAGGTTCCTGGTCTGATCCAGCTATTCCAGACTCAAATGGCAGAGAAGTGCCTGCTCTCACCAATGCCAGGCACTCCAGCACGGGATGGAGACACCCCAGGGGTGCTTTGTCATTTCCCACACTGCACTTTGAAGAGTGGAGGGATTCCACCTTCCTTTGGCTCTGGAAGGACTGATTTTATTTATTTGTTTTTAAGGTGAAAGGCTGATTTTTCCTTTTTTCTCCTCTTTCCCTTGAAGGCCACAGCTTTGTCATGTGCTGCCCCTTAAACCATTCCCTGCCCCAAAGCCATGGCTATTGCTGCTTTTCCCAGCTGCAGCCCAGGGATGGAGAAAACCTGGATCTGGCTGCTGGGATGTGTCACTGAGGAAACTGAGAACAGGAAAGGGTGAGAAGAGACAAGACTTTAGGCCAGGCTGGGAAAAATCTCCCTGGCACTTCCAGTGCCTAGGATTTGAAGTATGACTGCCATTTCAAGGAAGAAGGATGCCTTTTCATTTGTACAATCTCAGAATTAGTTTGGGTTGGAAGGGACCTTAAAGCTCATCTCATTCCATCCCCTGCCATGGGCAGGGACATCTTCCACTGTCCCAGGGTGCTTCAAGCTCCATCCAGCCTGGCCTTGGGCACTGCCAGGGATCCAGGAGCAGCCTCAGCTTCTCTGGGCACCCTGTGCCAGGGCCTGCCCACCCTCACAGGGAAGGATTTGTCCCTGTGGCTTCTCTGTCCCTGGCTGTTTGCACAGCAGGAGAATCAAACCAAGGGAAAGGATGAAGATTTTTCACACCTGTTCAATTTGGGTCACTAGGAAGTGTGGATGTTCCCCAGGATTTTAGGCTGTTGTCTTGTGCTGCTCTCCATGGACACGTTGGGATGGACCCACCAGGGCTGGGAAAGCTCCTACCTCACTCTGCAGGAATGATGAGACAATTTCTTGACCCAACCAGCCTTCCTTGGGCATGGATCCTTGTTCCCAAGTGCTGAGCACCTGACATCAGCACAGACTGACTTTGGAGGGATGGAGAGGTTCCCAAGACCTTAGAGCATGGTGACTGTGATGAGGCGGGCTAACATGGGACCAGAGGAGGATGTGGGGTGTTGCCTACAGCTCATGTCTACGCTGTGGCTGTTGGAAACAAAGGACAGCTGTGACAGATCTGTCCCTTTCCAGCACCCTTTCCAGGCCATGGGTGTGAGGCCCTGGCACAGGTTGCCCAGAGAAGCTGTGGCTGCCCCTGGATCCCTGGGAGTGTCCAAAACCAGGTTGGATGGGGCTTGGAGCAGCCTGGGATGGGGGAAACCTGGATAGGCGGAAAGTGTCCCAGCCCATGGCAGAAGGGGATGGAATTAAATTAACTTTAAGGTTCCTTCCAACTCAAGCCATTGTTGGACTCTGTGAATACTCTCATTTCCAGGTCACCAAATGGAAGTTCTTGCATCCCTCCTTCCTTTGCAGGAACAGGCTGTGCATTGTGTTGAGTGATGCTCTTTCCAGCCTCCACCAGGAGACATTCCCACTCAGATCCCTGGATGTGCTGCTGCAGAGGAATCAAGGGCAGCTCACACCAGGAAGCCCCACAGGGACATGAAAATTCAGTGTTTTGCTTTTGCCTTGTGGTGGCACTGAGATGGATGAGGCAAGAAGGGCTGGGTTGGGAGCTTTGATCTGGGTACTAGCCAAACCCTTCCAGGTGTAAGACACCACCAGAAATAATAAATGAAATAAATCAATTGGAAAGAGACTAATCCCATGTCCCAGGTCTGTCAGTGGCTTGCTTCCCTCCCCTCTCCCCAGCACCATGGGCTTGCAAACAGCTGGACTCAACCCCCCTGTGGCAGCTCCAGCCGGATAAAAACACTCCCTGTTCAACACACCTGGGAGCAGGTCACACACCTGGCCTGAGCCACCTCAGTCCTCACACCCCCCATCCTCCCACTGCTCTGCTGGACAGAGTCCTAAACCCTCTCCCTCTTTCAGGACACGGGAATGCCAGGGAAGCCATGCTGACCATCTCCCAGGGAAAAGTGTAGCTGGAACTGGGCATCCAGCTGTGGCAAACAAGGAACACCCGCCAGCTCTGCTTTAAGCACCGTGCAGAGCATTTAAAGATCAAACAGACCGAGCCACTGATGGTGTTGTGGCAGGTCCCACGGGAGCTTGCTGGACACCAGGGATGTGTCCCTGAGCTGCAGAGGTCACAGGCTCTGCAGACCTTCAGCAGCTCTGCAGTGAGGGCTGAGCAAACCCCCAGGGATGAATCCAGCATCCATCAGCTGAGTTGGATCAATGCAGTGCAATTCCTTATCTCCGACATGGCTGGGCTACACATTTTGGAGCAAACCAAACCCAGCCTGCCCAGGATGGAGCACGATCAATCCCAATGTCCCAGCATTGACACATGTCTGGGTTTGGTCTGAATCCCTTATCAGGCAGCAGTACAGCTCCACAGGGAAAGGTTCAGCCTCACAGACGCTTTAGTGCCCTTGTCTGCCCTCCAGTCTCGCAGCCTTTCCCAGGATAATTCATCCTCTATAGACCATTAGCATAGCCCCATTTTAAGATAAATTACCCAAATCTTTAAACCTCTGCTCAGAGGGAATCCCCTGGGGTGGCTGTTCACAGTCAAGTCCCTCTGTGAAGGCATCCCTATGGAGCCAGAGCCATTAATACAGCATTTCCAGAGAGCCTGCAAATTGCATAGTAGCAGGAAAACGGGGCTGGAAAAGCAGGAATCATGCTTAAAGCCATGACACAAGGATCCTGACAATACTGGCTTTGGGTTTGCTCTGCCTCCATGATTTGCCAAAGTTCTTTGAGAGGAGCACAAAGATAGAGGTGTCACTCATCCTCAGGGACATGGTGCCTGTGCACAGGACCCTGCAGGGAAACAGGCAGGTTCCCCGGGCTTCACCCCCTAGAAATAGTGACAACATGCCAGAAATAGTGGGATTTGTGGGTAAAGTCCAGAGGAAAGAACGCCGGTGAAGAGAAGAGGGACTGGAGAGCATAGGAAGGCAGAGCAAACAGAACTCGCAAAAGAAGGGAGTAGATGTGAGTAGATGTACTACCTGGGGCTGCTCCAAAATCTGCTCCCAAATGTGTTTGTTCTTCTTTTTTTTTTTTTTTTTAAATAGGATATTGATTTTGTTTCCTCTTCTTTTTTTAGTTTTTTATTTTGACTGATGGAGTGTTTTGGAGAAATGTCTGCTTTGGTAGAATTTTATTCTTTTTTAATTAAGGAATCAATAGCAAAAAAAAAAAAGGCAGCAACATGTCAATAGGGGAAATGTTTTGGTCTCGTTCCTCTTGAAAGGTGATGGTGAATCTGAGCAGGTTTGGCCTGACCTGGGAAATGAGGCGAGGAAAGAGCACAGGAGGGAGCATCAGGTGTCTGAGTGATGGCTCCCAGGAGCTCCTGCAGCAGAAATATTTGTGTTTCCTTCTGACTTTTTTACTTGATTTTTTTATTGTTTTCTCTTTCCTGGCAGTTCTCATTATGGTTTTCTACCCAACACCTCTGAAATGTTACGGGCTGAGAAGCAGCAGCTCCCCTAGGGTTGTTCCCCTCCTTAGACTGAGACATGCACAAAGCAATTAGGACAGCACTAATGACATGCCAGCTCTGGTTCCTGCTCACCAATCCCACCACAGCCAGTTCCTGCTCACCAGGTGTGCTTGGCTCTGCCAGGTTAGAGCAGAAATGACCCTGCTCAGTCACAGCAAAGGAGCCTCCAAGGACACAGAACAAGCTGGGAGGTGATGCTGCTGTTGGTAATGGAGTATCAGCATCTCATTCCATGGGAAAGCCCATTTTGAGGGGTTCTACCAGACTTTTCCCATTATTCCCACTATCCAAGTGCATGAGGAGCTCTTTCTCCGTTTGACTCACTAATTGATCCCCAAGTTTATCTATCATAAACCCATAAAAGATAAACACCACCTTTGTACCCCTGGTCTGGAGCCCCAAGGTGCTCCTGTTCTGGGGAGATGAATTTCCCTGGTGAGGAGCACAGAGAGAGATGCCACTGGCATTACCCAAAGCATCCATCACCATCTCCCTCCTGCCTCCTGAGGGTTTCATCAGTGGGGTCCTGGCTGCTGAAAGGAAGAGAAAGGGAAGAGAGATGAGAAAGCCCAAAGATGGCTGGCCCAAGGGGCAGGCAGAACCCTGCTCTGTCACAGCTGAAGGGAGAAGGCAGGACAGAAACTGTGCTGGATGGGAAGGGAATGGAAAGAAAATCCTGCTCAGGCATTTAGGTTTGTTTTTTTTTTTTTTAAACAAGAAGTGCTGAGTTAGCACAAAAGGAGATGTTTTGAAGATGTCAAAACACAGGACTTGGGCTTTTCCCTGCCTAGCCTTTCATTTTGCAAAGCTCGTATTAAATTTTTGGCTACTTTCAGGAACACAAAGCCCTCTGCTGCCCAGCCCCAGTTGGAATGCTTTCCCAGCTTTGACTCACACAACAAACAGCTCCCAGTGAGTTTATCAGCAATGGAAAACCAGTCACCCAGCTCTGGATCACTGGCTCCATCACTTTATGAGCTCTCATTTTGGGACAAGCTCTGCCTGACCAGAGAGACAGGGCATACAGGCCTGGATGTGGTGGGTTAAACAGAATAGACTGAGGAAGAAGAGGCAAAAAGCTGTGAGAAGGGGGATCCAAGTAGTAGTTGGTGGGAAACTGGCTGGAAAGGATGAGGTCCTGTCTGGACATGTGGGCTTGGAAGGCAGGGGTGTGATGCAAAGGTCCTTCCTGAGCTCCCCACTCATCCCTGTAGCCCATGGAGCAAGTTCCCAGCCCTGTCCCTGAGCCCTCACCATTATTCATGGCAGCTCAATGGTGCCATTTAACAAGCCTAATAATTAGAAAATACCACGAGGTTCAAAAGCAGAGAGGCTGCTCAGAGGTCAGTGAAGGAGGATCCAAGTCCTACTGCCGCAGGAGGGGACAGCCAAAGCCTGGCTTGTCCCTGTGTGACTAACTCCTCTGGCAGCAGCAGATTTAGGGGCAGCAGCCCCTCCAGATGCAGCAGGGCCCTGTGTGAAGGTTGGAGTGACTCTCCGAGTTCCACTCAGCCCATCCCACTCCCATGGATCCTGCAGCATCAGCCGCCCTGAGCCGGCTCTCAGCAAAGTTCTCTCCTTCCCTTTCAAATTGCTGGAGATGAGGACAGCACATCGGGGGAACTCCCAGCCCCTGGGTACTTGTCAGTTATCCCTGAGATGTTCCAGCTAATTATTTTTATCCTTCACGAGTCGTGTGGCATTCTGGAGGTGCAGAAAATAGGACATTCTCGGCATCTCTGTCTCTCCGGTGTGGGCTAATGGTGCCTGTAAATTGCTGCTCCGTGTCAGGGGATCACTGTTCCTAATCAGGCAGAGATTTCTGATGGGCTCCACGCTGACCACACTCCTTCCTCCCCTGTCTTGCTCCAGGGGGAAATGCAGGATGTTTTTCCCAGTGACAGGAGATTTTCCTTCCCCTTGTGCCCATCTCAGTCCATTAGGGGCTTGCAGGACTCCGGCAGGAGGGAGGCAGGAGTCTCTGGGAAGGGATGTATGGACTAGGATGCCATTCCTTTTTTTGGTCTGCACATCACCAAAACCATCTGAAAAGTGTCTCACAAAGAGGCAAACCACTACTTTGGCTCTGCAAGCACATGGTTTGTCTCCTGTTCCCGTCTTTTTTTGAGAAGTGGAAAGTGGTGAAGACCGGAATGTGGATTTGTGCTTTCCCTGTACCTGTTCCACCTGTGCAGAAGACCCTTGGCCCTAAGGGCTGTGAATGGTACAGAGTTTTTCAAGGATGGGGGGCTGTGGAGATTCTCAGTTCAGTCGAAGAAAGAACAGAGATAATTTCTCCCAGGCTGAGCCTGGGAATCTTAGAGGAAAGAATTAAAGCAATTTTTATCTCTCTTTCTGTAACCATTGTTTATAGTTGTGGTTTTCCAATGTGCTATTCATAGTCACAAGTAGTGTGAGATGCTTCTACTTTGAAACCAATCAAGGATCACCTTAGTGAGTCACATTATAAAAGACCCACTACTTTCATTAAAGTTAACCTTCTCCTCCAACCTTGTGATCCACCTGAAGACTGGAGTCTTTAATTCCATCCCTGACTCAACAGCATCAGGGGCAGGTGGTGGGGGTGAGCTGGGGGTGCTCTCCATACACAGAGAGCCTCCAAGGTGTGTTGTGACCGTGGCATTGCACGCTCTGGAGGAGGATGGTGGTCACAGACCTGGTGGCTGATGGGGGAGCTCTGCCCACACACAGGAATTCAGGTGGTGAAAATACAAGGCAGAGGAGAAGGTGTTTGTTTCCCATGAAGCAAACAAACAAACAAACAAGATCTGCTTGTGACTATGTTCCAGCTGCTCCAGGCAGCGACAGAGGAGTTGGTTTGTTGTTTACCCACTCGGAGAGGAGATAAGGTCAGGAAATCATAGTTGGCTTCTGCAATCCTAAGGGGGAGAGCAAAGCTCAATGTGGCAGATGAATCACTTGCTACCAACTGCTCTTCTCAATTATTTCTCCATTTCATGAGAAACCTCCAAAACACACACAAATATTTCCACCCAGGTCACAGCGATGCTCAATGCTCTCCCACCAGGAGTTGCTGCAAGTCCTGTTGCACATTCTGGGTCAGGGCAGGTCCCAAGAAAACCTTCTGGAGAATATTTTTGGAAGTCAGTCACTGCCATCCCAGCCATGGGACAGGTAGGAGATCTGCAGGCAGGGATGTCGGGCCTCAGCACAGGTTGCCTCGTCACAGCTGGATGCAAACTACTATTTGCATTAGGTTAAAATCTTGAGTAAATTGAAATCACAGCAACATCTGCTGCATTTTCATTAAGCTTGTGTTGACACCAGGGGAGGGGGACATTGGAAAGACAGATGGAAAGGAGGGGGACCTTGGAAAGACAGATGGAAAGGAGGGGGAAAGGTGGATTGACTCAGCACAGGCTCTTGAACTGCCTCCGGCAGGAGCCCTGGGCTGGTCCCAGGCTGGGCATAATGACTTCATACAAGAAGGTCCTTCCACCTCAAGCTTTGCTTTCCACCCCAGAGAGGGGTCAGGGAATGCAGGGCACAGCTGTCCACCTAAGGAGTCACCCCCTTCCCAGAAATGGCCCCTATGGCACTGCCCAGAGAGCTCCCAAGGGTCTTGGATTGGTTTAGACAGAGCCTTGCTCGGCTTCTGCAGAGCAGAAGGGATGGGGGTGAACATCTGCCAGCAAACTGAGCATTACCAAATCCACAGCAGCTGTACCCTGCTTGTCACATCATCTCTCACTCTTCTTCCAGCCCAGATTCCAAAGCCCTTGGAGGCGAGGAGGAGCAGAGCTTTTCATCAAGGAAAACCAACACGTCGCTCGTGTTCAGCACTGCAAAGCTTCAGAACATGACCCTGGCATGCTCCACCAATAACAGAGGAAAAGCAGCTTTGTTTTCACTAGAAATTCCCTCAGTCCTTCATGCAGTCTCAAGGCTTTGGGGACCTGACATCTGATTCTGGAGTGCCACTTGTGCAGCACAGCTGTTTCTAAGCCTCATCCCAGGGCCTCACAGCAGCTGCTTCCCAAACAAACCCAGCTGAAATAAAAAGGGTTATACATGTCTGCAAACAGCCACCCTTGTGCCAGAGCTTGTTTGGAGGATTGTTTGTGGAGAAAAAAGCACACTGTGGAGCTTTTGTTGGGCTGTCCAGCTCTAGTCACTGTAACCACTGACATGGGGATGTTCTCACTGCATTCCGTGCTGGGAGAGCACCCACAGCACATGCCACGGTCCTGGCTGTGGCACTGCCAGCACATTCACACCATCTGCAGCCATGGAAGGGAGGGAAAGCCTTATTTGTGTGGGAAATTATGGTCTGGCACTGGTTTTTGGGGAGCTCTACAGGCAGGAATATGCTGTGGGTTCGGGTGGGTCCCCTGGGAGCACAGGAGTGATGGACTCACAGTCCCAGTCCCAAGCACCAATGTACTGGGACCATGCTGAGGACACAGGTGCCACTTCTACCTGCTGGAGGGACACCAGCCCTGGTCACTGCACTTCAGGGCTGGAACCAGCACCATGCCAGCTCACAGCGCAAAACCAGGAGCATCCTCAGAGCCTGTGGCATTGCTGCACACACAAAGCTGTCCCTGCAGATCCCTCCCTCACACTGTGCCACCCACCAGCATCATTCCATGATTTCCCAGGCTGTGGCTCATCCTGGCCATGCCAAGTCCTGCCAGCTCCTGTTGGGGGGCTCACAGGAGCTCATTAGGACTGTGGCTGACACTGGGATTTGCCACCTGAGGCAGTCATTGGTTTGTTATTTCTGTGGTGATTTTGTTCTCCAACATCCCAAAAGAGAAAGGGATGACTGTTCCCATTTTTCCAAGAGAAGGATCCAAGTGGCCATCAGGTGGCCTAGCAAAACCAGGGATTAACACACCAATTCCTCTGTCCTTGCTCTGCTCTTGTCCATGTTTGGGGCCCAAGCAGAGAGCAATTAGAGCTGACAATGAGCTGCAAAGATCATCTGGAGATCCTGTCCAGGACAAGCAACACTGTGAGGTCAGGAGAGCAGGAATACTTCAGAAAAAATGACTCATTCCAGTTGAGAAAACGCTGCTGCTGCTCCTGCCCTGGGCTCATTTTGTACCAATTCAATTCCCTGTTTGCTGTGCTGCACTAATGCAAAGGCAGGATGAGGAGCAGGGCAGGGAGAACACCTGACACGGGGGTTCAGCTCTGCCCTGCCTGGAGCAGGGTTGGTTTCTCCTTTGTTGGATCCTCGAATGGGTCGAATAGATTTAGAAACCTGGCTTGGGGTGGCTGCCTGTTCCTGACAAACCCTGAGTGCTGTCTGCAAATAAAACCCCCAACACTCGCCAGATTTCAAAAGTGATTTGAATGAAGGAAGTGTCCCCAAAAGAAGTGCTGTTAATTTTCTCCTTCACTGCAGCAAGGCTGCTGGAGGAACGGGGTGGGGCTCCAGGCAGACGTCCCAGCCCTGCCCAGGTGGCATAGCTGGATAATTCACAGCTCTCGTGAATAATCAGGTGTGATGTGAATAAAGAACACCCACTTTCCTTCTCTGATTCCCCAGGGCACGACCTGCAGGGGGAAAATGCTCTAATACAGCCATGGCCAGCCCCCCAGGGGAAATGAGTGCAGGGGGTGCAGGAATGGGAGCAGCACAAACACCCTTGGAGGATTCTGCCCTTCCCACCTCCCTCTTGGTACCTTCTCTCTGCCCTGGCACCCCCCAAGGTATCACAATGGACACTGCCAGCACCAGCCCCTCCAGTCCTGTCACCCCATGAGCAGGGCAGGGGTCTCTGCCCACTGCCAGCTCTGCAGGCACTGAGAGGAGCAGGCAAAACCCCATCAGAACTCATCATGTCTGCATAGAACGAACAATAAACTCCAACATTTCATTCTGGACAGACAAGATGGAATTTTCAGTTTTTCAGTGACAAAAAAAACTGAAAAATGAAGGTTATTCACCTAATTTAACTCAGTCATTTATTTTCTTTCTTCCTCTGTGGAGGAAAGAAATGGAGGAAAGAGGAGGACAAAGCTTAAAATCTTATCAACAACTTCACGTGAGTGTCTTCCACTGAAACCAAGGAGGAAAAAGAACATCTTGGCCTGTTCACTGATAAACTTTTCATCCCAACTGCTGCATCTTCCCGAAGTATCTCCCAAAGCCCATGGGGAGTGTGCCCTGTGTCCATCTCCCTCCCACGTTGATGGCACTGTCTGCATTAACAGCATCCTTGGCACTGAGGAAGTGCCACCACTCCCTGCTCATGGCCTGGGTTTGCCCATCGAGAGGCCAGCTTGGAATTCCAGTTCAAAGTGGAGCTGCCTGGATGGAGGCTGAGCCTGCAGGAACTGCTGATGGAAGGCTAAAACAGAACTGGGGTGGAGCTCCTGGATTAAGGGAAAAACCAGGAGTGGCTGAAGATGCAATAAGGGCCCCCATGTTCAGTGGGGCTTTGATCTGGGGATTAGGGATGAAGCAATCAGGTAAAGGTGGAGAAGTTGGTGAAACTGTAATAAGACAATTTTCAAAGCCTGTCAGATTCATGGGTTTGAACTGGCAGGATTATTTATCCAAAGGCTTGGGTCAGAGACTGTGCTATTCATTCCCTCCAGCAGCCTCTGCTATGCTATTCTTTAGGATGATTCAGCCTTCTGCTCAGGAGAAGCAAAGCAACAGTCCATGTACCCACCCCACACTGCCACTGCCAAGTCTGATCATCCATTTTCTGGAGCACTGCAGAAAGAGCTGGTCCTCCCAGAAACCACACCCTGCTCACCAGTAATTCCATTGGTGCTGAAAAATAAATGAAAACCCCTCAAACCTCCTGATGATTGTTTTGTTTGGCCCATTGCTACTAAAAAAAAAAAATCTCACAATTCCTTGTTGGATGATTGTTGGTAATGCTGAGCACCAGCCTTGATTTTGGAGCTATTAAGCTGGATGTTAAATGTGAGCAAGCGTTAGGTTTAGGATCGCTGGGGGAAATCCACCCCATTTCTGCTATTGCTCTGAGCAAAGCCGTGCCCTGAGCAGGAAGTGTGGGATGAGCACTTTGGGATGCTCCAGGCATGACAGAGATGGGCAGCCATTCTAGAACTTTATCACTCTTTCTGTAAAAAACTTCTTCCTAATATCCAACCTCTGTTTCTCTTGGTGCAGCTTGAGGCTGTGTGCTCTGGTTTGGTGAGTTGCTGCCTGGAGAAAGAGACAAACCTCCACCTGCCTACAATCACCCTTTATGAAGTTGTAGAGAGTGATAAAGTCACCTCTGAGTCTCCTTTTCTCCCAGCTAGACAAGCCCAGCTGTCTAGCTCACTGAAGCTGGGAGGGCTGAAACACCAGAGGTTTGGTTCTGGCCCTGTAGTTTCATAGAATATCCTGAGTCAGAAGAGATCCACAAGGATCTCTGAGTCCAGATCCTGGCCCTGCACAGACACCCAACCACACCCTGGTCTTGGGAGCATTGAGCTCCTTGAGCTATGGCAGGCTTCAAGCCTGAGCTTTTGTGGAGCAGAAGGAGGTGGATGAGTGAGGAGATGTGAATGCAGATTTCACTCTGAGGCAAACTAGAGAAATGAGTTGCTGCCACTTTCTGTGGTTTTTTGCCCAGTCAAATACCACAATCAACACACAGAGCATTATAACCAACCCAGAGGCAATTCTGTGACAGAAAATAAAGGGAAGCAGACGAAAGAAACCCTCTTATTCTTAATTTACTCCAGTTAATTTTAGTCTAATTTGATCACAATGTTCTTCTGTAAATATCAGCCCTTCTTTAATAAGGCAGTGTTGGCCACAGAGGCTGTGATTGCGATGTAATCACCCGGTGTGTCGTAAAAGACTTTCTCTGTTAATTGTTAAGAGGAACTGGAGCTATTCTGAGGCAGGTATGGGATTTAAGAGAGAGATAATTATAACCCGATCTAATTAGTAATTATAACAGACCTCTCCTAGAAATTGTTTTTTTCTTAAATATTCCCCTGATCCTCCTAAACAGCTGTCTGTGCCGCTGTCAGGAGGTCCCTGGGTTACACTGATGCCAGAACATGGTGTGGGCACTGGGCTGTTGTGTCCCTGTCCCCACGGCCTCGCCCCAGGATGTGATGGAGCCTCGGCCCTGGCATCTGCCAGGGGAGGGAGCAGGGAGACAGGCAGGCAGAGCTGAGACAGGAGAGGGTGCTCTCGCCGCAGCAATGGATTGGTGAAGGGACATGGGGTGTCCTGGTGCCGGGGGGCTCGCAGGGTGAGGGGTCCTGCTGCCTTGACCCACGTCCCAGGAATGCTGCTCCTCCTGGAGTCTGCAACAGCAGCAGAAATCAGAGAGGGTTTAGGGGAGGTGGGGAAACAGGAGAGGCTACACAGAAAGCTGGGAGCCAGCTGGAAATGGCTCCCGTTTCATTTTTTCAGTTGTGTTAATGGACAGAATTCCTGTGACACAGCTCGGACCCCAGGACAGAGCCGAGAGCTCTCAGGCACCCAGGCATTTCACAGCACATCACGGGGGACCTCCAGGTCCAGGGAGGCCAAGGATCACAGGCACACCCACGGTGTGGCAGCTTTCCTGGGGGGTGGGTTTGGATGAACTGGTTTTGTCTGTGGGGAAGTCTGCCCAAATAAATTGGTTTTCTGTTCAGTTCAGTAGCAGAATCCTTCACTCCAAAGGGGAAACTTTTCAAACCTCTGCAATTTTCCTCTCCCATTCTTCTTGCTGCCTCTTCACCATCCAAATACCTCCAAGTGCTGTCTGGAGAGCTGAGACAGAAACCAACAGTGCCAGGAAAGAGTGCAGCCTGACCTGAGGAGCCTCTGCATAGAAATCCTTGCTCCGGGATGTTTCCTGAACCTGTATCCCCCTTTTCAGTTCTTCCAGAGGCACCACCCAGAGCACTGGCTTCTCCCTTTCCTCCCCACCCTGACACCATCCTACTGTGGATCCTTGTGATGCCCTGGGACCACCCAATGTGCTTTGGAGGAGTTGCACAGCTCAGCCTCTGCAGCGTGGCCATGCAGGACTTTGCTACCAACCTGCCCAGATTGCTAAGAAAGGGTGCAGCCTCAGGAATTAGGAAGAAAAGTATCAATAAGGAGGAAACCTCAGTGAAGGAGCAGGAGCTGTCCTGACATGGTCCCTTCTGTAAAGACAGGGCTGGGAGATGCGAGCAGTAATTAAACACAGCTACTGAAAGCTGGCCTTAAAGGATTTAATCTCTGAAATCCAGGCTCTAATTACGGGGCTGCACCAATTCTGACCCTGAACTGATGCGCTATTTTTTAATCGAGTTATTTCTTCCAAGCAGAGCTGTCTCCAGGGGCTCGCCTGGGCAGCAGCATTAGCTCACAGCTGGGAACGGGCTAACTAGGCCAGCACTGCAGGAATTCTCTGGGATTGTTTTTTTCTGCACGTCTCAGTATCATTCCAGCGGGGAACACCCGCAAACAGGAACCCATGGGCAGCACACGTGCGTGGGGTGGGGGGAACCACCGCGAGAGGAGCAGGAGGCAGCAGGCAAGGCGTGGGGCTCACGGTGCCACTGTGCCCACAGGGATGCTGCTCTGACAATGGGATGGCTCACGGTGCCACTGTGCCCACAGGGATGCTGCTCTGAGAGTGGGATGGCTCACAGTGCCACTGTGCCCGAAGGGATGATGCTCTGAGAGTGGGATGGCTCACGGTGCCACTGTGCCCACAGGGATGCTGCTCTGACAGTGGGATGGCTCACGGTGCCACTGTGCCCACAGGGGTGCTGCTCTGACAGTGGGATGGCTCACGGTGCCACTGTGCCCACAGGGGTGCTGCTCTGAGAGTGGGATGGCTCACGGTGCCACTGTGCCCACAGGGATGCTGCTCTGACAGTGGGATGGCTCACGGTGCCACTGTGCCCACAGGGGTGCTGCTCTGACAGTGGGATGGCTCACGGTGCCACTGTGCCCACAGGGGTGCTGCTCTGAGAGTGGGATGCTAAATCTGGAGCAGGACGTTCATTTGAGAGCACAATACTAATCTGAGAGTGGGAAGCTAATCTGAGAGTCACATGCTAATCTAAATCTGGCATGCTAAACCAGGAGCAGGACATTAATTTGAGAGCATGATGCTAATCCAAGAGTGGGATGCTAATCTGAGAGTGGGAAATTAATCTGAGAGTTGCATGCTAATCTAAATCTGGGATGCTAAACCAGGAGCAGGATGCCAGTCAGAGAGGAGGATGTTAATTTTAGAGTGGAATACCATCTGAGATCAGGATGTTAATCTTAGAGCAGGATCCTAATCTGAAGTGGGATGTTCCATGGAGAGCAGGATGCCTGTCCCAAGAGCAGGATGTTAATCCAAGACTAGGATGCTAATCCAAACACAGAGATGCCCATTTCCCAACCTGCAGTGCCATCCCTGAAACAGAAGAGATCCCCCTGCAGCACCTTGCTGTGGTTCAGCTGCTGTTGCTGTGTGTGGATGGATAGGTCACCACCTCCACCTCCACCCCGAGCTGGCCTGGCGCGGGATGTGCCACATCTCGCTGTGTTATCACCACGGCTCCACCTCTAATCAGGGCTTCTCACCCTCAGACAGAGCCACTGACCTTGATCCCTTCCAGTTTGAGGCCCCTCCATAGCAAAGTGATTCAATTAAGCCCTGGTTCACAGAGAGGGCTAAAAACAAGGAGGGAGGAAAAAAGAAGTGCCCAGCAACAACAAAAATCCTCACTCCTGAGAACAATTTCCTTCTATGGATTTTTAAGACCAGCGGCTGGAGAATCACTTTCTCGTTTCTGTGCTGTCTCTCCAGTCAATAAATAAGAGGGAAATAAAGGATTTCAGAGAAAATAGAATGCAGTCAAAAGGTAAATTGTGGTCTTAAAAGCCCCTAAGAGACTGTCACCGACTTTGAAATGTTTCCTAGTTTGAGACCATTTCTTCCTGACTACATGGTTTCCGCTCCTTTATTTGCATCTCTGGGAGGTAATCTTTAAAACTGATTTTCCCCTGGTTGCATTTCATTGGCAAAGAAACTAAACAGGCTGCTGCATTACAGTAATAACATCAACACTGCAGCCACCTTCGCCTTAATTATTTCTCTGTCTTGCCAACAGAACCAGTTAAACAAGATTTATATTTGGGTGGGGAGGAGGGGGGTGAAGTGGCAAGTGTGTGGATGGGTGAGATAACCTGGAAAAACTGATTTCTCCCTTGTTATGTGTCACTAGCAGTAAAAAAAAAGATAAAATAATAATAAAAAATACACAAGGTAAAAGGTTTGGGCCATTTAAGTAATAATAATGCCAGCATTTCACCTGTCTCTTGCTTAATTATTTCCTTCTCTCAGCTCTGCCACCTGAACCAGTTTAGATAAGATTTTAGCGTGGATAAAGAGGAAGAACCTGTATTCTCCAAAGTAGATAAGCTGCTTTTTCCAGTCAAAAGGAAGAGAATACGTCACTAAAGCCTTCCTGCTGCCTACTCCAGATTTATCAACAGCCTCTTAGCAAAAGTCTTGCCACTAAAAGCTTGTGAAGTTTTGCAAAATACTACCAGATAAGAGAGAAGCACTTGTAAGGACAAGAAAGAGGCTGGATGTGCAAAGTAGCTCGTCACAATCCGTGTCCAGCCAACACATGCTCAAGGTCACCTCAAAAAGCCCCAGGGAGGGGGAACCTGTGTTGAAGGGGAGTCCACAGGCCCTGTGAAGGTCTCCTTGCACATGCAGGATGTCCAAGCTGCCTTCTGAGCTGTGCTTGAAAGTCAACTTCCAGACCTCGCGCTCTGTCGTTTTAGGTCCCTCTCCTTTCCAAAACAACCACATCCACCTTTGTCCATCAGCAAGGGGCTTCAGAACAGTGCTGACTTGCCAGGAAAAGAGCTTGATGGAACATAAATCCATTGAATCATGGAATCCCAGAATAGTTTGGCTTGGAAGGGACCTTAAAGATCACCTTGTTCCAACCCCCTGCCATGGGCAAGGACACCTGCCACCCAACCAGGTTGCTCCAAGCCTCAAGCTCCAGAAAATCCTACTGCCACCATCCCTGCCATCCACCTTCACCATAAATGCAGCTTTGATCTTCCATCTGGTCTCTCTCTGTGACAGAGACAGAGACTGACATCACAGAGATGACAGAATCTTCAGAATCCCAGGCTGGTTTGTGTTGGGAAGAACCTTAAAACCCATCCAGTTCCAATTCCTTCCATGGGCAGGGACACCTTCCACCAGACTGAGTTGCTCCAAGCCCCACCCAACCAAGCCTTGAACACTTTGAGGGATGGGGCAGCCAGAGCTGCTCTGGACAATTCTCACAAGGAAGAATTTCTTCCCAATATCCAACCCAAATGTCTCTCAGTTTAAAGCCCTTTCCCTGTGGAGCCCTGCTGCCCTTGTAGCCAGGGAGAGGAGTTGGGACCCTCCTGCTGCAGCATTGGTGATATTTCGCCTGACTGGTGGGAGGAATGATGAGCAGGACTCCATGATATCAGAAGGCTAATGAATTACTTTATTATACTATATTATTCTATACTATGTTACACTATATTACACTACATCTAATCTGAACCTGCACAAGCACTCAACAAAATCTTGTGACTGTCTCCTGACCAACAGTCTGGACACGCGCTTGGCCCTGATAGGCCAAGGAAACAAACCCCCTTCATTTTGGGTAAACAATCTCCATATTGCATTCTACTTTGGCACAACACAGGAGCAGCAAATGAGATAAGAACTGGTTTGATCATTCTTTTCTCTGCTTCTCTCACTGCTTCTCTCAGGTTCAGAGAATGTGAATCCCACACTGCAGGGCTGCGGGTCCGGCAGGCTGAGGGCCCCGCAGGTTGGGATTCATGGCTCTGGATGTCTGTGCCCGCTGCTCCCGCGGCACTTCCAGCCAAACCCTGCCAAGCCACGTGTTCCGCTGCTGCCGAGGCACAGATGGGCCTCGAGGGCCTGTGTGCAAACATTCCCCCACACCTCGAGGCGCCCGCGAAGCCGCGGCAGGCGGCTGGAACCCGGCCATCCGCGGGAGAGGCGCAGCCGTGGGGAGGGCTGGGCTGAGCCGGAGCTGTTGCCGGCGGAGGATGAGATGCTCTTGGCTGCTCTGCACTGCATGACACCTCTGGTACTGCAGAGAAGCATTTTAAAAAGGAGAGAAGCAGCTCCCCAGTACAAAGCCAGGAGTTTTTCCTCTGCTTGTACTGCAGAGTTTACTTTTATTATACAATTTTCACCCTTCACGGCTCAGATGTTTTGCTTGCGTTTCATTGCTGACCCACAGGCCAATCCTCAAAGCAGTATTTGCTCAGGGTTTTGTGTGTGTGTGGCTTTAAAGTTCTTTTTTTTTTTAAAATAAATTCCGTGTGGGCAAAACTTTTTTCTTGATTTATAACAGGCAGGGGAGTGATGATGGATTTTTCTGCTGGAAGGCAGGAGAGCAGGAGATGAGGAGGGTGAACCTGAGCAGCCTGGAGTGATGGAAGGTGTCTCTGCCCTGGCAGAAGGTTGGAATGAGGTGGCCTTTAAGGTGTCCTCCAACCCAAGCCATTGTGGGATTCTGTGACTCTGTGGTGCTTCCTGGCTGTCATGTATGTGCAGGGCGGAGCAAAGGCCTCGCTGCAGGAGTGGTGCTTGTCCCTGTGCACTGCCTGTTCCCAGCTGCTGGGAACCCATGAGGGCTGAGAAACCCCCAGGAATTACCTCTCAGCTCTGGGCTCTCCTTATCACCCAAACCTGGAAGCTAACTGGCTGTTCCTGCTGCATGCAGCAGTGGGGCTGGGTTTGGCCCCGTGGCTCTTCCCACAGAGCCACCCTGCTGCTGTTTTTGCTTCTGAGCTCCTCCAGCTTCCCTTCCCCAGCTTTGCCTTCCCACCCTGCCTCACGCCTGATTATATTGGGTCTGCATGTGTAAGTACAGCCTCCTGCCATCCTAATCATCCAAAGTGGCTATTTGAATAACAGTTGTTGGTGCCTGTAGCTTCCTGTAATTTTCCAAAGGAAACAAATCCATGCAGACTGCAATTTTGCGCCTATGAATTTTGAATGAATGTCTCTGAGAGCCTCGATTTCTCTCTGCCTTCCGTCCTCCCCTCCCCTCGCCTGCCTCCCAGGCCCAGCTGAGCCAGAGGCTGCCACCAAAGGGGCATAACTGAGTGGCTCCTTTCAGATTCAGGAGGACTTTGGGCTGGGAAGGCTTTATCCCTCCTGGGACAGGCACCAAAACACTGTGGCATGGGCAGAACTTGTGGGGGGAAGACTGAGTTGCACCCAACCCATGGGAACAGATTTGCTCCACAGCAGGACAAAGCAGAGCATGGAAGAAGAAATGTCATTTGAGCATCAGGTGTCAGGAGTTTTCTTTGTGTTGTCACTTCCAAAGTAATTTTGGGAGGTTCCTGACTACCCAGCTCTGATGGTACCCATGATTTGGGCCTGTTCCTGCTGGCCAAGCTCTTTATTTTCTAACTCAGAGCAGCTGGAGGACATTTCTCCTCCAGAGCTGATCTTTCTGATGGCAACAGTCCCTATTTATTGTGGAATAATGGAATGGGTTGTGTTGGAAGGGGCCTTAAGGTTCATCTCATGCCACTCTCCTGCCATGGGCAGGGACACCTTCCACTGACCCAGGCTGCTCCAAGTCCTGTCCAACCTGGCCTTGGACACTTCCAGGGGTTTGGCAGCTTCTCTGGGCAACCTGTCCCAAGGCCTCCCCACTCTCAGAGGAAAGAATTTCTTCCCAATATCCAACCCAAACCTACTCTGTTTTATTTTAAAACCGTTATAACCTTCACCCTCTTAAGTTTCCCCTCCTGTTCCTCTGTGTGCCATTTTATGACACTGAGGGTTCTCCTTTTTTATGACATTGTTTTTAAAGTGTTTTTATCACCTGGTTTTATTACAAAATTACTGTCGAGCACCCCAAGTGCTGTAGGAGCAAGGGGGGAGAGCGGCTCTGGAAATGCAGCAACTCTTTCCTGAACAGCTTGCAGGCTCGCCAGGGAAGGGGCTGTGATTTGGTGATGGATGGGGTGCTTGTTATCCAGTATATTTTTATCCATACATATATAAAGCACTTTGTGATCCCAGCGGATACAAGGCACTATATAAATGTAAATCATTATCATTATCATTAAACACCTTCTGTATCTTTTAAACCTACCAGTTGGAATCAGATACGTACGGGGCAGCTGCTATCTGGGTTTTGTTGGGGAACAAAATGTGAAGCTGTGATTTTTGTCTTCGTTAGCAATTAAATGGGATCTCATGAAAGACTCTTATTTTTCCATCGCAATTTTTTCATGCTGCCACTGATTTGAAAGTCACTTCTCACCCACTAGGAGAAATCTCTGCAGAATTCCCTAGCAACAACCTGAATAAGAAACAGCCACCTTGGGTATGAGGATGTTCCTGGGATTATCCAAACTCACCGCAGGCTGTCCGGCGCTCATTGCCATGAGGACGGGGAGAGGATCCATGGGGTCACAGGGAGGAGAGTTCAGCTCCTCCTTGATTTATGACTCAGTGGAGATTATAGACACTTGTCTCCACAACTGTGACTCTGCAGTGTTTCTGCTTGGCTGCTGCCCAACCCTGGGAATGAGTGACTGCACCGAGCTCCTGGACACGCTCCTGTCGCAGCCGGTGCTGCAGTGAGCACAGAGACCAAACCCATGACCCAAAGGCTCCTGTTCCTGCCTCACCCTGCTCCTTTTTCCTGTTCTTTAAGGGAGGGATTTGTGCCGGAGGGATCTGAAGGATTGCACATGGAGGCTTTGGCACCACAGGAGTGACCCCAGGCTGTGTGTGTTTCCATTGAGGCCATAAATTACCCATAGGACAAGCCAAGCAGGCAGCACTCTGAGAGCCCCTTCCCCAGTCTTCCTCCCCTGTTTGGTTGCTAAAGGCTGTCTTCCTTCCTGCATTTCCAGGAAAGCCACCCAGTGGCAGCTACTGACAGCTTCTCCCTATGGGAATTCATCTCCAGATGCATTATCCCAAATCCTGGAATGGTTTGGGTTGGAAGGGAAGATCATCACATTCCATCCCTTGCCATGGGAAGGGACACATTCCATCAGACCAGGTTGCTTCAAGCCCTGTCCAACCTGGCCTTAAACCTCATGTTTGGGAGCCAGGAGCCTGCTCTAAGATAAAAGTGCACTTTTCAGTGCATTTTTTTATCCTTACAATGCTTCATTGGCATTTCCCAAAGGGAGATGACTGATGCAGGGTCAGGTTACACTCAGAACGTAGTGAAGGGCAGGTCCTGGCCCCAGAGAGAGGGGATCAGTTGTTCTGAGCCCCCAAGGGACCATCATCAACAGTATTTCATTTTCTCTTGTCATGACAACCAAGGGGATGGATTTGGAAACCTTGGATGTGTCACGAGTCTGCGCCCTGGCCTTTAAACCCCACTAACCTGCAAGCAGTGGCTTGCAAAGGTTTTGCAATATTTAGTTAATGGAACAAGGTTTTTCCTAGTTCTCTATTTATTTCCCATTTTTTTTCATTCTATTTTCCTCAGCCTCTTAGGAACTGCAACCTCCTGCTGCCCAGGGGAAATCTTCCATTTAGCTACATTTTCCTTTCTCATTTCATGCTGTAATGGGGATTCATCATAGGTGTTAAATCCATAATTTGCCATGAATCCCTTGTCTCTCTCTGTGAGGTCAGAGTTGAGTTTAAAGGAACCTGATATTATGGCTTTGTGGCTCTCCCTGTGGGACAGCAGTGGCCCAATTCCCCGGAGCAGGAGGAGGCTGGAGAGTGCTGGGTAGGTCACCCAATGCCATGTCCATGCTTTCCACCTCTCTTTGCCACTGAAGGGGGCAAATTTGAGCATCAGGCACCTTTAATGTCAAAAAGAGTAACAGCCCCTTCAAGAGGGTAATTTGTCCATCTTGGCATGTGAGAAATATCCTGAGGCAGGAGAGGTTATTCTCCTGTTAATTACCAAGGGCACCCACAGGTCAGTTATTAAGACGTGACCATCCAATTTTTCAGCCCAGCTGAAGCCAGGAATGCCACAGCTCTCAGCCCATGCCAGTGCTCCTGCAGGATGGGAGGCTGGCATCCCTCACACTGACAGGGGCAGCGGGAATGCACTGTATGGATGTGTAACAGAGAGACTCCTTCACACGATTATTTCCCAACTGGCTGAGCTGGGAGCTGAGCTGGGAGGTGCTGGGAGCTCTGCTGGGACGCCTGAACCATCCAATGATGACAGCGAAGCTCAGGCATAGTAGGGCGAGGCTGGACAACGCTTCACGGAGCAGGGAAAGGCAAGACAAGCAAAAAGGGCTGGCCAAGCTCTTGGAACCAGGAAACAACATTCCTGCAGGCTGGGCACGGGCAGAGGGCTGGCATGCCTTCAGGCAGCCTCTCCCAGAGCGGCTCCTCCGCTTTCGCGGCCGGCCCTGCGCTGCCCTGCCGAGCCGCCGGTTCATTTGTCACCCGGGCGATCGATAGCCAAGCGGGGGCTGTCGCTCAGGTGATGTCACGCTCCGAGAGCCTCGCTCTTCTCTGCCGGCTGACAAGGGGAGAGGCAGTCAATACTTGTGTCAGGTCACTAACAACCCACCGGGCTCCTGGCGGTGGCGGCTCCCGGCGCTGCAGTCGGCACCGCATCCGTGCGCGCAGCTGGGAGAGGCACAAAAGGGGCTGCTGTGAGCACAGATGCAGAGGAGCAGGGCAGGATGCAGATGGGGGAAGCTGGGTCTTGATTGGCAAGAAGGAGAATCGTGCGTAGGAGTGAAAGCAAAGCGAGGTTTGCTCGTGCCGGAGGTCTGGCTGGTGCAGAATGTGAGGTGTCAGCGGTTCAACAGCGCATGAAGCAAAAGAATGCCCGCTGTCCACAGGCATCCCAGGGAGCTGCAGGCGCTGGGTGCAGCAGAGGGAAAGGCTGGTGTGATGTGGAGGGAGCTGCTGGCCCCCAGCTGGCTTGTGCAGGTGGGGGAATCGCAGTGAGGTGCGGAGGGGTCGTGCCCAGAGCAGGAGGGGGTGCAGGCACAGGAACGAGTGGTGAGCACAGCAGCACAGAGGGGTCCTGACACCAGCACCCCCACATCGTTTCACAGCACCCTCAGGGCCATCACAGCCAGAGTAACGGGGGACAGGGCAGTGGCAGAGCCAGCAGAAGAGGCTGGGAAAAGACAAAGGCATGACTAAAGATCAGGAGGGTTTTTTTTATCAGCCCTCTGTGCTTTGCATCTATCAGGTCAGCCCAGCCCAGCAGACTGCAGAGAGAAGCCAAGTGCTTTGTGTTCGATAAAACCACAGGTCAGAACCACGATGCCCTCCCTGCATCGAGACAAGGAATCACAGATTGGTGCAGGAACACGAACATTAATCATTTCTATCTGTGTCTCTTCCTATTTACTCTGTGGTACTTCAGTGTGCAGGTAGGAATGCTGGTGTGGCTCTCAGGGTTTAGGGAAGGGAAGCTTAGATGGGAGAGGCAGCATCAGTCAACCCCAGGGCCCAGGGCATTTAGGAAATACAAAGTTTTTAAAAACTGTGTAAGCCCATCCGGAGCAGGGTTTGAGGGAGCAGAGACAGCATCTGCTTAATGCTGGCCTGGCCCTGCTGAACTTCTCCCGATGTGACTGAACACCAGCCACTGCTCACATACATCCCTGTCCTGTGGGGAGGGACATGGACCTGGCAGAGGGGTCCAGAGGAGGCCATGGAGATGCTCCAAGGGCTGGAGCCCCTCTGCTCGGGAGCCATGTTGGGAGAGCTGGGTGTGCTCACTTGGAGAAGAGAAGGCTCTAGGGAGAGCTCAGAGCCTCTTCCTGAGGCTCCAGGAGAGCTGGAGAAGAAATTGTTCCCTGTGAGGGTGGTGAGGCCCTGGCACAGGGCAGCTCTGGCTGCCTCTGGAACCTGGGAGTGTCCAAGGCCAGTCTGGAGAGGGCTTGGAGCAACCTGGGATAGTGGAAGAGCAAGGAAGCAGAGCTAAAGGATCTTTAATAACCTTTCCAAGACAAAGCATTCTATGGTTCTATTATATTTATAATTTTTAATGTTTGTAAGGTGAAACAAACCCCTTCCTTAGCCTTCTTCTCCCTATGTTTGTACGACTGCAAAGTTGTTACTCCACTGCTATGACCCTGGCAGAGCCTGAGGTGAGTGGCTCTGTCCCATGGAGAGTTTCATCCTGGCACCCAGCACCAGCCCAGATGTACTTACTGGGGATATAAAGATGTCATTTTGCTTGTCTCCTTCAAAGTAAGGAGAACAGAGCTCATGCAGATGCTGCCTTCCCTTCTCCTCCTTCTCCTCACAGACAGGGCGCAAACCCCTCCAGAATGGGGGAAGCAGCCCTTCCCAACACCCAAGTGAAATGCTGCAGTAAGGTAGAAAAATTATAAAAGAAAAAAAATCTCATAAAATCAGGCCTGCTCTGTTAAATAGATGGCTGGCCTTGTCAAGCTAGCACTTTGCAAGTTCCCATGTGAAAGCAATCCTGGTGTGAGCAGTTCATTAACATAACAAACTATTCCTGGGTGAAAAACCACTAACACCTGCATAAATATTAAACCTATCCCATGAAAACCAGTGAAGAAAATATGTAAACAATTGAAGACTAGAGAAATTTGATGGACAAGTAAAATCCCTTTTACTAACGAATAAAGTAATTGGAAGAAAGCTGCCTAACGCACTGGAGTCACACAGGAGGTCCGTAAAACTGCACAAAAATGAGTTATGTGGATAAAGTAGGGGCTTTTTCCACCATGAAGAAAATGGAGTCTCATTTCAATAGTGAAGTCCACCTAGGGAGATCTCAAGACCCAGTTTTTTAGCTCTCTCTGTGATCTGTTTTCCAGCTCTAGACTGCTCGAGGCAGTGGCTGCCTTTCCCCTCTGAGCCCCTGGGTTTGCCTGGAATGGTCAATCCCATGGAGATGCCTTCCCACCCCAGAGCCACGCAGGGATGAGAGCAAGGAAACCCAGCCACCCTCAGCTATCAAAAGGAGCTGGCTCAGAGAGCTGTAAACTTAAGCTGCTCAGACATGACATCAAATATTTAGGTTATTTGGGATTTGCGCTCGATTGTTTGATGTTTCTGTTTCATTCCCAGTAGAGCCACTTGCTGTTTTGCCACTGAAAATATTCCCAGCAGAAAATGCAGCTTTGTGAAGACCTAAAGTTGTTCAAGGAGAAGAGACTGTCTGGAAGAAAATGATCACATTTTCATCACCTTTTTTTTTCTTTTTCTTTCTTTTTTTTTCTTTAAATTTTGTTCTGAATTGACATCCCAGCTCTACATGCTCTGAATTTTGCATTCAGATAATTGAATTCTATTAAAAAGTGTGGAAAAAGGGTTCCAAGCTGAATTGTTTCTGGATTTGAAACATCACCTCCTCATATTTTCTCCTTGTAGCTCAGCATTACAAACAAATGTTGAGAAAGGGCCTTTACCCAGGACATAACCTCTTTATTTCCTGATCAAACTCCATAAAGGGCTTGAAAGCTGGGAAATGCAGATGTCTCAAGCTGCCAACCATCATTTTGGTAATGGAAATGCTTACTCTGCTCTGCAGGGGAGGACTGGAAAGACTTGGCAAGAAAGAGGATAGGAATAAAATAAAAAAATAAAATAAAGAGAGGAAAATGGCTGTGACTGTGGATGGGGATGCACTTGACACTCCAGTGACCCTCCTCCTGTCTCTGCCTTATGCCATTGTAAGAGAGACAGGAGCTCTCATTTCAAATTAACTTAATCTGTAGAGTTAAATAATTCATGTTGATTTAAGAAAGCTTTATTCCTAATGGGACACACGTGAAGACAGAGTTAATATTAGACGAGGCCTTGGAGGGGAGGAGAGAAGGAATTAGACTATAAAAGGTGAAGGTAGAAGTTAATTGCCTATCAATTATTCACCTTAAGTCTCTGGAAGTAGCTCCCCTGCTTCCCTCCTCACACCCTCATATTGCCTTTCCTGCTTGTGGCCAATTTCCCACCGGTACCACTGGGACCAACCTTTCCCCTGTGCCCAGCAAGTGCTGCCTGGGAGCTTCCTGGGACAGCCCGAGGTACGTGGCTGGTGATACCTCTGGTTTCGCTTTTCTATTTTTCAGATTCTGTGCTGCTTTAGTGTGCGGGTCTGGGCTTCACATTATGGGATGGTGAGCTCTGCACAGAGCAGGGAGACAAAAAAAATTCCTGCTCCAGCTGGGGACCAAGGACAAATGATCCAGGTCTCAGGCCCAAAAGCATAAACAACATGGGCTGAAGAGAGAAAAACAAAAAGGATGGGACTTCATAACTTAAAGCTGTAATTGGACAATTAGCTCCTATATTCTAATGGACCAGAACTTATCAAAGTGTGAGACCTTGTGACCGGTTGTTCATTTTTGTGACCATTTTAGGTTCATCTTGGGTATAGCTCTGGATGGGCTCTTGTGCTGCCCAAGATGTGTCTGTTGAGGCCTCCTAATAAATCCCTACTTTATCTCCATCTGGTCTCTGTTCTAGGTCAGCTTCCCAAGGCATCACCAGGCTGGCAGTACCACATCTCCTGCTGGGGAGGACAGACCAGGACAGCCTTGGCATGCTCCTGCCAAGGTGCCATGAAGGGGAGGAGCCATCCAGTTTCCCAACACCTCATCATCCATCTGCTTCATTGTCCTGGTTGCTCCATCCTCTGGGCACGGTGGGTCCTGCCAGCCCTGGTCACCACAGGCCGGGGTGTCACTGCAGGCCGAGGTGTCACCACATGCAGGAGAATCAGGACTTCTGGACAACTAACCAATATGACTAAGCAGAAGCCCTTTATTGTTTACATTATGCACTTATTTATATATTCTAACCCTCCTGCACATGCTGATCATGTATCTCTCAGTTGGTGCCTCCAGCTTGTCCACGTGTTCTGCACACCCTTCTCAGAATATGTGATTGGTTACAGTCCAGGTGGTTCACCACCCTCCTTTATCTAGTTTTTGTGGTCTTGGAATTCTGTTTCTCAACTTCTTTCTTAATTTAAGACAGTTTATATCTTAGTAACCTTGATGAATTCCAGAGGGCGCTGATAAGAATAACTACAAGTGGCTTGGCTGGTGCAGTGTGGCCTAAGTTGTTCAGATACATTGCTACAGCCACAAGCTGAGGTGTCACCACAGGGCAAGGTGTCACTGCAGGCCCAGGTGTCACCACAGGCCGAGGTGTCACCACAGGCTGAGGTGTCACCGCAGGCCCAGGTGTCACTGCAGGCCAAGATGTCCCCGCAGGCCCAGGTGTCACAGTAGGCCCAGGTGTCACTGCAGGCTGAGATGTCCCCGCAAGCCCAGGTGTCACCATGCCACGGCTGCGTTGGCACTGCGAGCCACGGCTCCCCTCTCCCTCCCTGCTCCCTCCCAGGGAAACCAAAGCTCTCTTCAAAGTTTCTCCTCGCTTGGCTGCCTCCGAGATCTGGGAACTCAACGCTAATTAACGTGTCTGCAAATCCCAGCTCGGCTGCCGGGGCCTCAAATTCCTTCACGGTCCCGCGAGTGCAGAAGGATCCATGAGCGAGCCCTCTGGCTCCTGAAGCTACACGGCTGGCAGATGCATATTTTAACAACACACATCTGCTGGCAATATAATCTCTTGTATTTGCCCTCCCTGCTCTGAGCTTTGATGGAAGACTGGAGGGAACTCTCCAGTGGTTACAGCCAAAGTGTTTGCTTTGCAATTTCGCTCGATTGCTGCCTGATTTTATTTTTAAATTTCTCCAAGTCCTAATCAGGCTCTTACTTTATTTAATTAATACCCTGGCTTAGTTAAATTGATCATAAATTAAGCAGCCCTGCCATTAGAGATGCACCAGGTAGCAAATAGCCCTCCAGTGGCTTCCCAGAGCCTGCCTGGCTTGGGCTCCCCTGCCAAACTGCCTTGACATTCTTCGCTTGCAGAAAATCTGGATGCCTCCATATGTCCCAAATCCCATCCCGTCAGATTTATCAACCTTCCCTGCTTGGGGCAGATATCCTGAGGATATTGGACAGTGACTCCTTCCCCAGAGAGTTTGGGCAATGGTAGGAGGAAAGGTGAGGTAGACCCAGAGAAGGGGAACCCTCCAGCTTTGGGATGCATTAACAACATTTCCCAGCAATATTTGTCCCTGGAACTCCACAAAGAAAAGACTTTCCCTGATGCTGATGACAGTAATAGGCTCATCTGTTTGAGTGTTTGGACTTCCAAGCTATGGAATGATCTGTTCCACTACATTTAACTATGTAGATTTGAAAACAATGTGACAAAACCTTAAATATTTAATTAAAATATGGTGTAGCTCTGCATCTGAGCAGGGAGGTAGGAGGCATCAGCCCCATAAAGCTGTTGTCAGACATGAATGACAGCAGTTGGAGCCTGAATCTGGAGGCATTAGGGGATTTCTTGATACCAAGGAAGTGGAAAATCTGGCAGGGACAGACAATGCAGCACCAACCATACAAAAAAACAATCAGGGTCATTTTTCCAGAGACAAGGCTGGGGGTGATAGAGCAGGATAGAGTTCCTCTAACACCCAGCTGGTTGAACAGCCCTTGAGTCCCTGAGAAACCAGCAGCAGATATCGGGCTCCCAGCCACCAGAGCCTCTCAGCGCTGCCTCAGCTGTGATCGATCGCTTCCTTGAGAGCTGCATGGTCTGCACCCAGCTCCAGGGATGCCTCAAGGATCCTCTCCTGCCCAGGGGATGCCTGCAGCCTCAGGTGAAGCTGGGCAGGAGGGAGTTGGGATGAAGGAACGCCCCCCAGGCACCTTCCTGTGAGCGGCTCACACAGCCTGGCACATCCCTTCTCAACCCAGGGAGATGAAATCTGGGAGATCCAGCTCCCTCCAGACACAGCTGCTTAGCTCACAACTACAGCAGGCTCACACATTGCATGCTAAGAGCAGACATGTCTGCACAGCTGGTGATGCTGCACATCTGGAAGCAACAGAAATGTCTCTCCCCCTTCACAGACACGTGTTACCCCCTGTCATGCAGTGAGTTCAGCCTGACAGGCTGCACATTGTCCCCAGCTGTCAGGAACACGGGGGCTTAAGTCTTCTACTCTTCATGTGCCACATCTGTCCCCTCCACTGGGGTGGCTAAAACACAGAGCACAGATCCCACAGCAGCCCCTGCCCTCGCTGCCAGCACAGGACACCCCATCCCAAAGGAACAGTGTGAGCTGCTGATCACCAACCTCCTGCAAAGGTGGGATCATCGCGCCTACCTCCCCACCCAGCCTGAAATGTCATAGAATCACACAATTTCCTGAGCTGGAAGGGACCCACAGGATCACTGAGTTCAGCCCCAGGCTCTGCAGAGACACCCCAACAATCCCACCCTGTCCATCCCTGAGAGCATTGTGCAAATGCTCCTGGAGCTCTGGCAGCCTTGGGGCTGTGACCACTTTTCCCCCCTCAGAACATCTGCCTAAATTCCCCTAAAGCTAAAGATGAGCTACCAGTCAATTCCAAACCCACACTGGCTCATCGATTTGGCCTAAATTGAACACTCTGTAACTTTAATTTTCTTAAAAGGAAAACATTCTGCAAATATAAGTTGCTGAACATCTTAGGTAAATGTACCAATTAGCAACTACTATGTATATCCACATAAACATTAACTACCATCTATTCAACACATTCTGTAACCCCAAAGATAATAACGATTTCCTTTTGATCCATAAAAACATCTCTCTGCTCAATCAACGCTTCACAGCAGCTCTGACGTACGCCCTGGGACTAAATTAGTTTTGAAATCTTTAGCTCTAATTAAATAACATTATTTCTTTTGTCTGGCTCCCTCAATGTATTTTGCTTTCACAACAGAAGGAGGGAGTCCAGGCGAAGGAGGGGTTGGCGGTAAGCAAGACAACGTTCCCCTTTCCTATTCATTCCCAGGATTATTTCATGTATGGGCACATGTCAGAGCTCTGAGCTGCTGCCAAGGGTTGATTAAGAAGAAGGAGGAATCAAAGAAAAATCATCATTATCGTCAGGGTCAGGGAAGGAAGAGATGGCAGCTGTGAAAGTTTGGGAGTAGGGAATGTTGTAGGGTTGTGGAGGGAGGAAAACAAATACAGGGAAAATTGCAAACCAGGAATTTGAACTAATTTTCATAGTGCAGACTCCAGTGAGGTGCACCTTCAACCACAGCTGGTAGCTTAATTCACTTCTTTTGGCTGCTTAAAACTAATCATCCTTGATCTGACTAAAACCACAGAAATTCTTGATTTGTATCTTTTTAAAATGTGGGGTTTTTTCCTCCCTAGAAACTAACCAGGAATAAAAACAACAAGGAAAAAGAAATCCAATCTTCAATTTAAACAAACTTAAATATGCAAATAGTTTCATTTTGAGGGTTGAATAATCAGGATGAATCTGGGAGTAGCAATACAGACTGGGTTTTGTCCAAACTGTTTAAGAAAAATGCCATTTTCATTAATTTCTCTGAAGCCACGTCCATGCCGGGAAGCCTCGCAGACGTGCCTGCCTTTTCCCAGCACTCCTGTGGGGAGAGCCTCCCTCCTGCTCTGCCAGATGGCCAACAAAGCCCTCCAGCTCTGCCAGTGCTCCCCACCCATCTACCACACAAAAAGGTCCCCTGCATGATTTTGGGAGCCACTTCCAGTTTGCAATTCCAGGCAATATCCTCCTGTGCTGCTCATGGGAAAGATGAATTACTGAGAAACGCAGGGTGATAAAATATTAGTATATAGCTTAAAAATACTAGTAGATAGTTTAAAAGTACTGCATAGTATGAAACCAGTCTTTCCTCAGGGGGTGGAGTTGTCCCGATCCTGTAGGCAGAATGACGCATAAGTGATGACACTGACACTCTTCATATCCTTATATTTATGGACAGACTCTCTTGAATTGGGGCATAAATCCATAAAGCGGAAGTGCCAAACCCTTGGTGGCTGTGTTACTCCTAGAACTGTCATACTCTACCCCAGAGCTGCTTCACTCCCCAAGCAGCTTCCTTTGATCCTGTCTCGGCACTGAGCTGCTCCCCCACTGCTCTCACCATGGATTCATTCCTAGTCCTCTTGATCCAGCAACAAAACACTTTGTTAAAAGCTACTCAGTGTGCCCATGAAGGCAGAGAAACCCCAACAAACACTCTGAGGGTGTGAGGAGCTGGGACTCACCGAGGACGGTCAGCCGGGCAGGTCTGGATCGGATGGCGGCTTGGATGGCCTGGCACTCGTACACGGCATCATCCTGGAGGTCAGCTCGCAGGATTTTCAGGTGGTGCTGACCTGACAGATGGTCTCCTACGACCAGATAGCGCGGGTAACCTGCCCAAGGCAAAGCACGGGTCAGGAGGCAGCTGATGTAGGCGCACGGTGATTGGGATGGGGCTGAACCTCATCCCCAGTGGGTGCAGCTGTGAGCAGCAGGTGAGCAGCACTGACAGCAATGAGCCATGGAGTGCCCAGGTGTGCTGAGCAACCACACAGGGAACAGAGGGCACCCAGGTGAAAGGCATGGACATGAGAGGTACAAAAGTTTGGGCTAAAGAACAAGAAGGGCAGGCACTTGTAGCTTTTTGCAGTGCTGTTACTCTGTATGGGTTGAAGCTTTTTGAAATTGTATGATGATACTCTGTGTATCGTGCCTGTCTTAACTGCAACATATGCTGTGACAAGCTGGAGCCGTGAGCCCAGGGATGAGGAGAGCAGAGCATGGGTCCAGAGCCCCAGCACTGCACAGCAATTCCCAGGATCCAGGCAGCTTCCTCCGCCCCTTAGCAACCAGCCAAAAGAGAGAGAAAGAACCTGCCAAATCCAGGAAAGGGACTGCATGTTTTGCTCTACAGGTTCAAAAATGAAGTGCTGATGAAGGAACACTAACTGAAATCCCAAGGAATCATGGGATCATAGAATGTTAAGTGTTGGAAGGTTTGGTTTTGACCTTAAAGATCATTGGGACCCAAGACCCCCTGCCATGGGCAGGGACATCTCCCACTAGATCAGGTTGTTCAAAGCCTTCTCCAGCCTGGCTTTGAACCCTTCCAGGGCTGGGGCATTCCCAACCTCCCTGGGCAAGAAAAAGGGGTGAGCCCTTCCACCAGGAAACCCACCACCTCCTGCTCCTCTGCAACCCATCATGGAATATCCTCAGCTCCTGGAGTCAACTGAAGTGACACCCTGGAATAGAACCATGATTAGCTCTGTGTAAAGCTTGGGCAGGGGTCTGGGGCACCAGCAGCTCTGGTCAGCCTGGCTGGACACACAGGAGGAAAGGTACCACCCCCGTGCCCTCCCGTGCCCAATGCCCTGTGTAACACAGCACTGGCACATGCTTGTGCTTCTGTTGTTTCTCGAGTTATTAACAGCAGGATTTGCTCTCCTGAACTGCGAGGACTACAAATGATGGGTTTGTTTGTGTTGTGCTAATTAGACACTGGCTGAGCTGGTATCATGAGCTGGCAGCTCTTGTGGCTCCCAGCAGCCCTGGCTCTGTTAATTGTGGAAGTCATTCACATCAGCTCCCTACTTCACTGGAGCTCTTGTTACTCAGTCGTGTTGCAAGGTCTTGCATGGGAAGCTCAGCTCTCTAATAGATGCAAAAATTGTGGCTCAGAGCTTTGAAATACAGGCAAAGACGGGGCTGCTCGCTCGGGCACAGCTGTAAATGAGCAATTATATGTATTAATAAAAAATAGAGGGAAAGGAGAAGCAGGCACTGCACTTTAGGGAAGAGCAGGGTCCCTAGAGACCAAAAAGCATGGAGCCTCCCCTGGTTTCTCAATGCTGCTTCTTGCCTTGGGGAAAACTCTCTCAGGTCACCAGGAGCTGAGCAGTGTCACACGTGTACAAACTCTGCAGAGCCTGGGGGACACTGCAGCTCCTGCAGGGATCCATGTCCTCCCAGGCTGTTTCCAGCAAACACTCTTCCTATTCACGTAAAATATTTCTGTTTTAAATTAGTGTTTTCCAGCTAAATATACAGAATAAAGTCAAAACTTCCCCAGTATTGCACCTGTCTTCACCAGCTGCAATTAACCCTCAATCACAGTGTGGGAGTGGGATTAAGGAACGTGACTTCTGACCAAATTATGATTTGCCAAAACCAGTGTTGAGGAAGACACAAACACTTGTCCAAAGCAAACAGAGGCTTGTGGGTCCCTTCAAACTCAGGCTATTCTATCGTTCTTTTCATTTTTGAGAATATCAAAACAGGCACTTGCAACATCTATAAAACATTTCATCCCACATTTTGGAAACGTGACTTTAATTTCCAAGGAAATGAAACCAGACCTTTCTAAAGGGTCAGGCAACGTCTGTGGGAGCCAACAGTTCTGTTTCAGGTCAGAGTGAAACAGATTTTGGTTTACTCCAGTGCCTCTGTTTGGAGGGACTGGAAGGTGTTGGAGTTGAAATGAAAACACTATTCCCCAAATAAATGTTGGGCAAGGAGAGCTCCTGCTTTCCTTGTTTATGGAGGGTCGTTATGGATTTTTTTGGTTATCTTCAGTTGTTTTTTTTTGTTAAAGTTGGGATTAAATGTGTGAGATGGTATTTTTTGTTTGGATATAGATGTTTATTATTTTTTATTTATATTACAATTTTATAAATTGTGAGTTTCATAGTATTTTATTTTAATAAGTTAAAAATGGAGTTGTATTTTATTTATAAGGTTTATAATGGATAAATTGTTTAATTAAAAAATTACACTTAAATTATTTTTATTCTTAACTTAATAACTAATTATTTGTGACTCGTTTTATTTTATTTATATTTAAATTTATAATTGATAATTATAAATAAATAATTTATTTAAATTCATTATTTATTATTTTATTTATTATTGTTATATTAATTAATTATTTATTATTGTTTTATTTATATTTATTTTTAATTTATAATTTATTATATTTTCATTAGTTTATTATTATTTTAAAATATTTTAATTATTATTTGATATTATTTTATTGTTTTTATTTATTTATATAATATTATTTAAACTTATGAAGAAGAAGGATTAGTTTTCATTTTAAAACTTT